>NC_134831.1:97305240-97401573 GCF_004210375.1 Tachypleus tridentatus
TGAAACTGTATAAAATAAACAACACACAGTAGCTGAGGGATCCCGTTAAGGAAGTGAAACTGTATAAAATAAACTACACACACAGTAGCTGAGGGATCCCGTTAAGGAAGTGAAACTGTATAAAATAAACTACAAACAGTAGCTGAGGGATCCCGTTAAGGAAGAGAAACTGTATAAAATAAACTACACACAGTAGCTGAGGGATCCCGTTAAGGAAGTGAAACTGTATAAAATAAACAACACACAGTAGCTGAGGGATCCCGTTAAGGAAAGAAACTGTATAAAATAAACTACACACAGTAGCTGAGGGATCCCGTTAAGGAAGTGAAACTGTATAAAATAAACAACAAACTGTAGCTGAGGGATCCCGTTAAGGAAGAGAAACTGTATAAAATAAACTACACACAGTAGCTGAGGGATCCCGTTAAGGAAATGAAACTGTCCCGTTAAAATAAACTGTATAAAATAAACACAGTAGCTGAGGGATCCCGTTAAGGAAGTGAAACTGTATAAAATAAACTACACACAGTAGCTGAGGATCCCGTTAAGGAAGTGAAACTGTATAAAATAAACAACAAACTGTAGCTGAGGGATCCCGTTAAGAAGCTGAGAAACTGTATAAAATAAACTACACACAGTAGCTGAGGGATCCCGTTAAGGAAGTGAAACTGTATAAAATAAACTACACACAGTAGCTGAGGGATCCCGTTAAGGAAGTGAAACTGTATAAAATAAACAACAAACTGTAGCTGAGGGATCCTGTTAAGGAAGTGAAACTGTATAAAATAAACAAGCTGAGGGATCCCGTTAAGGAGCTGAAACTGTATAAAATAAACAACAAACGTTGAGGGAGAAGAGAAACTGTATAAAATAAACTACACACAGTAGCTGAGGGATCCCGTTAAGGAAGTGAAACTGTATAAAATAAACTACACACAGTAGCTGAGGGGCTCCCGTTAAGGAAGTGAAACTGTATAAAATAAACTACATACCGTAGCTGAGGGATCCCGTTAAGGAAGTGAAACTGTATAAAATAAACTACACACACTAGATGAGGGATCCTGTTAAGGAAGTGAAACTGTATAAAATAAACTACACACAGTAGCTGAGGGCTCTCGTTAAGGAAGTGAAACTGTATAAAATAAACTATACACAGTAGCTGAGGGATCCCGTTAAGGAAGTGAAACTGTATAAAATAAACTACATACAGTAGCTGAGGGATCCCGTTAAGGAAGTGAAACTGTATAAAATAAACTACACTGTATTCTAGCTGAGGGCTCCCGTTAAGGAAGTGAAACTGTATAAAATAAACTACACACAGTAGCTGAGGGATCCCGTTAAGGAAGTGAAACTGTATAAAATAAACTACACACAGTAGCTGAGGGATCCCGTTAAGGAAGTGAAACTGTATAAAATAAACTACACACAGTAGCTGAGGGATCCCGTTAAGGAAGTGAAACTGTATAAAATAAACTACACACAGTAGCTGAGGGCTCCCGTTAAGGAAGTGAAACTGTATAAAATAAACAACAAACTGTAGCTGAGGGATCCCGTTAAGGAAGTGAAACTGTATAAAATAAACAACAAACTGTAGCTGAGGGATCCCGTTAAGGAAGTGAAACTGTATAAAATAAACAACAAGTAGCTGAGGGATCCCGTTAAGGAAGTGAAACTGTATAAAATAAACAGCAAACTGTAGCTGAGGGATTCCGTTAAGAAAGAGAAACTGTATAAAATAAACTAAACACAGTAGCTGAGGGCTCCCGTTAAGGAAGTGAAACTGTATAAAATAAATAACAAACTGTAGCTGAGGGATCCCGTTAAGAAAGAGAAACTGTATAAAATAAACTACATACAGTAGCTGAGGGATCCCGTTAAGGAAATGAAACTGTATAAAATAAACTACACACAATATCTGAGGGATCCCGTTAAGGAAGTGAAACTGTATAAAATAAACAACAAACTGTAGCTGAGGGATCCCGTTAAGGAAGTGAAACTGTATAAACAAAAATAAACAACACTGTATAAAATAAACTGTAGCTGAGGGATCCCGTTAAGGAAGTGAAACTGTATAAAATAAACAACAAACTGTAGCTGAGGGATCCCGTTAAGAAAGAGAAACTGTATAAAATAAACAACAAACTGTAGCTGAGGGATCCCGTTAAGGAAGTGAAACTGTATAAAATAAACAACAAACTGTAGCTGAGGTATCCCGTTAAGGAAGTGAAACTGTATAAAATAAACAACAAACTGTAGCTGAGGGATCCCGTTAAGGAAGAAAGAGAAACTGTATAAAATAAACTGTATAAAATAAACTACACACAGTAGCTGAGGGATCCCGTTAAGGAAGTGAAACTGTATAAAATAAACAACAACTGTACTGTAGCGTTAAGGAAGTGAAACTGTATAAAATCCATTGAGGGATCCCGTTAAGGAAGTGAAACTGTATAAAATAAACTACACACAGTAGCTGAGGGATCCCGTTAAGGAAGTGAAACTGTATAAAATAAACAACAACACAGTAGCTGAGGGATCCCGTTAAGAAAGAGAAACTGTATAAAATAAACTACACACAGTAGCTGAGGGATCCCGTTAAGGAAGTGAAACTGTATAAAATAAACAACAAACTGTAGCTGAGGGCTTCCGTTAAGGAAGTGAAACTGTATAAAATAAACTACACACAGTAGCTGAGGGATCCCGTTAAGGAAGTGAAACTGTATAAAATAAACAACAAACTGTAGCTGAGGGATCCCGTTAAGGAAGTGAAACTGTATAAAATAAACTACACACAGTAGCTGAGGGATCCCGTTAAGGAAGTGAAACTGTATAAAATAAACTACACACAGTAGCTGAGGGCTCCCGTTAAGGAAGTGAAACTGTATAAAATAAACAACAAACTGTAGCTGAGGGCTTCCATTAAGGAAGTGAAACTGTATAAAATAAACTACACACAGTAGCTGAGGGCACCCGTTAAGGAAGTGAAACTGTATAAAATAAACAACTAAACTGTAGCTGAGGGATCCCGTTAAGGAAGAGAAACTGTATAAAATAAACTACACACAGTAGCTGAGAGGATCCCGTTAAGGAAGTGAAACTGTATAAAATAAACAACAAACTGTAGCTGAGGGATCCCGTTAAGGAAGTGAAACTGTATAAAATAAACAACAAACTGTAGCTGAGGGATCCCGTTAAGGAAGTGAAACTGTATAAAATAAACAACAAACTGTAGCTGAGGGATCCCGTTAAGAAAGAGAAACTGTATAAAATAAACTACACACAGTAGCTGAGGGATCCCGTTAAGGAAGTGAAACTGTATAAAATAAACAACAAACTGTAGCTGAGGGATCCCGTTAAGGAAGTGAAACTGTATAAAATAAACTACACACAGTAGCTGAGGGATCCCGTTAAGGAAGTGAAACTGTATAAAATAAACAACAAACTGTAGCTGAGGGATCCCGTTAAGAAAGAGAAACTGTATAAAATAAACTACACACAGTAGCTGAGGGCTCCCGTTAAGGAAGTGAAACTGTATAAAATAAACAACAAACTGTAGCTGAGGGATCCCGTTAAGGAAGAGAAACTGTATAAAATAAACTACATACAGTAGCTGAGGGATCCCGTTAAGGAAGTGAAACTGTATAAAATAAACTACACACAGTAGCTGAGGGATCCCGTTAAGGAAGTGAAACTGTATAAAATAAACAACAAACTGTAGCTGAGGGATCCCGTTAAGGAAGTGAAACTGTATAAAATAAACAACAAACTGTAGCTGAGGGATCCCGTTAAGGAAGTGAAACTGTATAAAATAAACAACAAACTGTAGCTGAGGGATCCCGTTAAGAAAGAGAAACTGTATAAAATAAACAACAAACTGTAGCTGAGGGATCCCGTTAAGGAAGTGAAACTGTATAAAATAAACAACAAACTGTAGCTGAGGGATCCCGTTAAGGAAGTGAAACTGTATAAAATAAACAACAAACTGTAGCTGAGGGATCCCGTTAAGGAAGAAACTGTATAAAATAAACTACACACAGTAGCTGAAAGATCCCGTTAAGGAAGTGAAACTGTATAAAATAAACAACAAACTGTAGCTGAGGATTCCGTTAAGAAGAAGAAACTGTATAAAATAAACTACACACAGTAGCTGAGGGATCCCGTTAAAGAAGTGAAACTGTATAAAATAAATAACAAACTGTAGCTGAGGGATCCCTGAAACTGTATAACAAATAAACAACAAACTGTAGCTAATTGATCCGGGATGAAACCCTGTAGCTGAGGGATCCCGTTAAGGAAGTGAAACTGTATAAAATAAACTACACACAGTAGCTGAGGGATCCCGTTAAGGAAGTGAAACTGTATAAAATAAACCACAAACTGTAGCTGAGGGATCCCGTTAAGGAAGTGAAACTGTATAAAATAAACTACACACAGTAGCTGAGGGATCCGTTAAGGAAGAGAAACTGTATAAAATAAACTACATACAGTAGCTGAGGGATCCCGTTAAGGAAGTGAAACTGTATAAAATAAACTAAACACAGTAGCTGAGGGCTCCCGTTAAGGAAGTGAAACTGTATAAAATAAACTACACACAGTAGCTGAGGGATCCCGTTAACTGAATGAAACTGTATAAAATAAACTACACACAGTAGCTGAGGGATTCCGTTAAGGAAGTGAAACTGTATAAAATAAACAACAAACTGTAGCTGAGGGCTTCCATTAAGGAAGTGAAACTGTATAAAATAAACTACACACAGTAGCTGAGGGCTCCCGTTAAGGAAGTGAAACTGTATAAAATAAACAACAAACTGTAGCTGAGGGATTCCGTTAAGAAGAAGAAACTGTATAAAATAAACTACACACAGTAGCTGAGGGATCCCGTTAAGGAAGTGAAACTGTATAAAATAAACAACAAACTGTAGCTGAGGGATCCCGTTAAGGAAGAGAAACTGTATAAAATAAACTACACACAGTAGCTGAGGGATCCCGTTAAGGAAGTGAAACTGTATAAAATAAACAACAAACTGTAGCTGAGGGCTTCCGTTAAGGAAGTGAAACTGTATAAAATAAGCTACACACAGTAGCTGAGAGATCCCGTTAAGGAAGTGAAACTGTATAAAATAAACAACAAACTGTAGCTGAGGGATCCCGTTAAGGAAAGAAACTGTATAAAATAAACTACACACAGTAGCTGAGGGATCCCGTTAAGGAAATGAAACTGTATAAAATAAACTACACACAGTAGCTGAGGGCTCCCGTTAAGGAAGTGAAACTGTATAAAATAAACAACAAACTGTAGCTGAGGGATCCCGTTAAGGAAGTGAAACTGTATAAAATAAACTACACACAGTAGCTGAGGGATCCCGTTAAGGAAGTGAAACTGTATAAAATAAACAACAAACTGTAGCTGAGGGATCCCGTTAAGGAAGTGAAACTGTATAAAATAAACAACAAACTGTAGCTGAGGGATCCCGTTAAGGAAGTGAAACTGTATAAAATAAACAACAAACTGTAGCTGAGGGATCCCGTTAAGGAAGTGAAACTGTATAAAATAAACTACACACAGTAGCTGAGGGATCCCGTTAAGGAAGTGAAACTGTATAAAATAAACAACAAACTGTAGCTGAGGGATCCCGTTAAGGAAGTGAAACTGTATAAAATAAACAACAAACTGTAGCTGAGGGATCCCGTTAAGGAAGTGAAACTGTATAAAATAAACAACAAACTGTAGCTGAGGGATCCCGTTAAGGAAGTGAAACTGTATAAAATAAACAACAAACAGTAGCTGAGGGATCCCGTTAAGGAAGTGAAACTGTATAAAATAAACAACAAACTGTAGCTGAGGTATCCCGTTAAGGAAGTGAAACTGTATAAAATAAACAACAAACTGTAGCTGAGAGATCCCGTTAAGAAAGAGAAACTGTATACAATAAACTACACACAGTAGCTGAAAGATCCCGTTAAGGAAGTGAAACTGTATAAAATAAACAACAAACTGTAGCTGAGGGATTCCGTTAAGAAGAAGAAACTGTATAAAATAAACTACACACAGTAGCTGAGGGATCCCGTTAAAGAAGTGAAACTGTATAAAATAAATAACAAACTGTAGCTGAGGGATCCCGTTAAGGAAGAGAAACTGTATAAAATAAACTACACACAGTAGCTGAGGGATCCGTTAAGGAAGTGAAACTGTATAAAATAAAGAAACAAACTGTAGCTGAGGAATCCCGTTTGTGTTAACTGTATAAAATAAACACACACAGTAGCTGAGGGATCCCGTTAAGAAGAGAAACTGTATAAAATAAACAACAAACTGTAGCTGAGGGATGTTTGAAACTGTATAAAATAACAGTAGCTGAGGGATCCCGTTAAGGAAGTGAAACTGTATAAAATAAACAACAACTGTACTGTAGCTGAGGGATCCCGTTAAGGAAGTTCCTGTATAAAATAAACAACACACTGTAGCTGAGGAAACTGTATGAAAAATAAACTACACACAGTAGCTGAGGGATCCCGTTAAGGAAGTGAAACTGTATAAAATAAACAACAAACTGTAGCTGAGGGCTCCCGTTAAGGAAGTGTATAAAATAAAAACTGTATAAAATAAACTACACACAGTAGCTGAGGGATCCCGTTAAGGAAGTGAAACTGTATAAAATAAACAACAAACTGTAGCTGAGGGATCCCGTTAAGAAAGAGAAACTGTATAAAATAAACTACACACAGTAGCTGAGGGCTTCCGTTAAGGAAGTGAAACTGTATAAAATAAACTACATACCGTAGCTGAGGGCTCCCGTGAGGGTATAAAATAAACTCCCGTTAAGTTAAGTGAAAGTGTATAAAATAAACTACGTACACTAGCTGAGTGCTCCTGTTAAGGAAGTGAAACTGTATAAAATAAACTACACACAATAGCTGAGGGCTCTCGTTAAGGAAGTGAAACTGTATAAAATAAACTACATACCGTAGGTGAGGGCTCCCGTTAAGTAAGTAAAATTGTATAAAATAAACTACGTATTCTAGCTCAGTGCTCCCGTTAAGGAAGTGAAAGTGTATAAAATAACTACACAAGAAGCTGAGGGATCCCGTTAAGGAAGTGAAACTGTATAAAATAAACTACACACAGTAGCTGAGGGCTCCCGTTAAGGAAGTGAAACTGTATAAAATAAACAACAAACTGTAGCTGAGGGATCCCGTTAAGAAAGAGAAACTGTATAAAATAAACTACACACAGTAGCTGAGGGCTCCCGTTAAGGAAGTGAAACTGTATAAAATAAACAACAAACTGTAGCTGAGGGCTTCCGTTAAGGAAGTGAAACTGTATAAAATAAACTACACACAGTAGCTGAGGGATCCCGTTAAGGAAGTGAAACTGTATAAAATAAACTACACACAGTAGCTGAGGGATCCCGTTAAAGAAGTGAAACTGTATAAAATAAACTACACACAGTAGCTGAGGGATCCCGTTAAGGAAATGAAACTGTATAAAATAAACTACACACAATAGCTGAGGGCTTCCGTTAAGGAAGTGAAACTGTATAAAATAAACTACATACCGTAGGTGAGGGCTCCCGTTAAGGAAGTGAAACTGTATAAAATAAACTACGTACACTAGCTGAGTGCTCCTGTTAAGGAAGTGAAACTGTATAAAATAAACTACACACAATAGCTGAGGGCTCTCTTTAAGGAAGTGAAACTGTATAAAATAAACTATACACAGTAGCTGAGGGATCCCGTTAAGAAAGTGAAACTGTATAAAATAACCTAGATACCATAGGTGAGGGCTCCCGTTAAGTAAGTAAAATTGTATAAAATAAACTACGTATTCTAGCTCAGTGCTTCCGTTAAGGAAGTGAAAGTGTATAAAATAACTACACAAGTAGCTGAGGGATCCCGTTAAGGAAGTGAAACTGTATAAAATAAACTACACACAGTAGCTGAGGGCTCCCGTTAAGGAAGTGAAACTGTATAAAATAAACAACAAACTGTAGCTGAGGGATCCCGTTAAGAAAGAGAAACTGTATAAAATAAACTACACACAGTAGCTGAGGGATCCCGTTAAGGAAGTGAAACTGTATAAAATAAACAACAAACTGTAGCTGAGGGCTCCCGTTAAGGAAGTGAAACTGTATAAAATAAACTACACACAGTAGCTGAGGGATCCCGTTAAGGAAGTGAAACTGTATAAAATAAACAACAAACTGTAGCTGAGGGATCCCGTTAAGAAAGAGAAACTGTATAAAATAAACTACACACAGTAGCTGAGGGATCCCGTTAAGGAAATGAAACTGTATAAAATAAACTACACACAATAGCTGAGGGCTCCCGTTAAGGAAGTGAAACTGTATAAAATAAATTACATACCGTAGGTGAGGGCTCCCGTTAAGGAAGTGAAAGTGTATAAAATAAACTACGTACACTAGCTGAGTGCTCCTGTTAAGGAAGTGAAACTGTATAAAATAAACTACACACAATAGCTGAGGGCTCTCTTTAAGGAAGTGAAACTGTATAAAATAAACTATACACAGTAGCTGAGGGATCCCGTTAAGAAAGTGAAACTGTATAAAATAACCTAGATACCGTAGGTGAGGACTCCCGTTAAGTAAGTAAAATTGTATAAAATAAACTTCGTATTCTAGCTCAGTGCTCCCGTTAAGGAAGTGAAAGTGTATAAAATAACTACACATGAAGCTGAGGGATCCCGTTAAGGAAGTGAAACTGTATAAAATAAACTACGTACACTAGCTGAGTGCACCCGTTAAGGAAGTGAATCTGTTTTAAATAAACTATGTATACTAGTTGAGGGCTCCCGTTAAGGAATCTAAACTCAATAAAATTAACTACATACAATAGCTTAGGGCTCACGTTAAGGAAGTGAAACTGTATAAAATAAACTAGATAGAATAGCTGAGGGCTCCCGTGAGGAAGTGCATGTTTAGATAAGAGGTCGTATTTAGTGTAGAGATTTTTTTAGCATAAAGCTAATGAAATGCTTTGCCCACCGCGAAGATTGAACCCAAAACTTTAGCGTTTGGTTTCCGTAAAAGTACCACTGAATCACCGGGAGAATGAAACTTGAAGACAGGGATAGATATTGATACAAAACTTAATAATATCTACCCCCCAAAAAACAGCAAAACATAGGATAGTCTTCCAGTTTTCATTTATTTACCCAGTAGTTGAATACTGTTATATATATATATCCTCGTTACCATGATGTGCTAAAAGCACTTATGTCCAAGAAGTCTTGACAAAACTGAAACAGTAACCCTTATAACCCGAGCGCTTTCGAAAGGTGGATATTTCTTTTTCAGGGGTAATCTGGGAATCCTCTTTACCAGACGGCTGGTATGGGTATTAAAACTTTAATTAAAACAAAGCACAGAACAACGTTTCGACCTTCTTAGGTCATCTTTAGGTTAACAAAGAGAGTTTGCAACTGATCGTTACAAAAAATAGCCTTTTTTTTAAAAAAACTCTTTTAACCTTAAATCTATTCTTAATGAACTAAATCATAAATCCTTAATGGCCAGTTTTGATGTACTCTATCTCTTCACAGAAGTCCCAACTACTGAAGCTTGTGAGATACCTTTAGAATTTTATGCCCAAGACCACAACCCGTTAATTGATACACATCCCCAGTAACCAGTTAGTAGCCCTTATAGAATTCACTACCACCCAAACGACCTACAAATAAATGGCTTAAGAGTGGGCAGTCCTGTGTCTCCAGTTCTAGCTAACACGACACAGATTGAATCTTAAGCCATGAATTCAGCCTTACACCCACCACTAAACTGGTACAGGTATGTTGATGATACAGTTGTTGATTTCACATCTACAGAACAGAAGTTTTTATTTAACTCGATACACCCCGAACCGTCATGGCCAGGTACTTGACTCGTAATCTGAGGGCTGCGGGTTCGAATCCTCGTCATACCCAACATGCTCACCCTTTCAGCCGTGGAGGCGTTATGATGTGACGATCAATCTTACTATTCGTTGGTAAAAAGAGTAGCGCAAGAGTTGGCGGTGGGTGATTATGGCCAGCTGCCTTCACTGTGGTCTTACACAGCTAAACTAGATATCCCTGCGCGAAGTTCAAAACAAACCAAACCATAGACCCCAACATTAAGTTTTCCTTTGAACACGAGAAAACTAACCAAAGAGCATTTCTTAACTTCAGTATCACAAGAACCGATACATAATTCAAAACAGAAATCCACAGAAAAATCACCCATACTGGACTGACTATGTATTCCCTGGGACTCAGCACATGAAACAAAACAAAAACTCAACATATTAAGAAACCATATAAACACAGCCATAAAACTATGTTCACCTGATAAAATCAACAAAATAAAATAACACTTCATCAACAAATATCCTTAAAAAATCGTGGAAAAAAGTATAGCTCACACCTAGACCAACAACAAACAAACAACAATAAATCCCAATATAGAACAAACTACAAAACCTTATACTGCTGCATACCATATGTTCCCGACATCAGCGTAAAAATAATCGTTTGCTTGCTTTAGGCGTCCCTGATTTAGCAGTGTAAGACTAGAGGGAAGGAAGCTAGTCATTACCACCAACCGCCAACTCTTGGGCTACTCTTTTACCAATGAATAGTGGGATTGACCATAACATTATAACGCCCCCACGGTTGGGAGGGCGAGCATGTTTGGAACGACTCGGGCGCGAACCAGCGACCCTCAGATTACGAAGCGCACGCCTTAACGCGCTAGGCCATACCGGGCCCTTAAAAAAACAACCAACGTTTGAAAAAAAATCTTATAACAAAACATAACATTTCAGTAGACACCAAATTTATTCAAAAACCAGGTACAAAACTAAAGTCCATACAACGTAAAGATTACACTGTCAAACACAACACGAACGTTATTTATAAAATACAGTGCAACAACTGCCACGACTTCTATATTGGAGAAACAAGCAGAAAAATGGAAACCAGATTCACAGAACACACACACAAAACACCTTCACATGTTTGTGAACATCGCAAATCAAATAAACACAACATAACCATAGAAAATACCCAGATAGTAAGTAGGGAAACAAATATACACAAACTAAAAATCAAAGAAGTTTTACTTATACAGCAACTAAAACCAAAATTAAACCAATATAAAGGAACACCTTTATACCTATACTAATTAATAACTTAACATCCACTTGCAGCGCCACCTACAATCCGGTACCCGTTTATACTCTCGTTTCTAAGACGTGTGCCCCACAAAGTCATTTGCAATCTCTCTTTGTTAACTTGAAGATGACCTAACAAGGTCGAAAAGTTGTTCTGTACTTTATTTTAATTAAAGTTTTAATACCCATACCAGCCGTCTTGAGAATACATTTATACCATGTTTTGATATTCATAGTAGATACATCAAGGATAGCTTATTATGCAGTGTTCGTTATCTGTGCACACGTTACAATAGCTGCATGACAGTCACGTGGTCTACCAGACATGCTTAGGTAAACATTACACCACAGAGCTATCATATCAACCAACTATGTCGGAAGAAAATTCATCGCGAATTTATTCAATACAACATTTTACTGTTGTAATTCGTGCGAGATTCCTGCTTTGTTTTCAGCCTACCTTGTTAGGGTATGCACTAATACGGTTCTATTTATCTGTGTATCTAACTTATATACAAGCCTCTGTGTGTGTGTCTCACGCTTGATTTGTCTTCTTTTCTCCAAATGGGAGTAATAAAAAGTCAAAATGCGTTTGTCTAGATAGAATAGTTTGATTATTGTCTACACGTTACGAGTTTAGTGACGGTGGTGCAAAGGGGGCGTGAGAGGGATACCATGAAACCCTATAAGTGTAGTAAGTGTTGGTAAAACAAGTACTGTGGGATTACCCAGCCTAGATCCACGTTTTTCATGAAATGAAAAATATCGTTTCACTTTTAAACTTAAGTCGTTTCTGAATTAAATTGTTTTATGTTATGTAACCAACGTTTTAAATAAAAAACAATCTCTTTAATCAATGAAGACTAAATTAAGAAATCAAAAGATATATTTCTAGTTTTATTGTCTATATATTTCAACTTCATACTTTCAGTAGACAGTCTAACAATAATATTAGGTTATACTTTTGTCGCTAAGCAACAGGACATAAAAGCCATTG
Source organism: Tachypleus tridentatus (assembly GCF_004210375.1). Classification (NCBI taxonomy): domain Eukaryota; kingdom Metazoa; phylum Arthropoda; class Merostomata; order Xiphosura; family Limulidae; genus Tachypleus; species Tachypleus tridentatus. The sequence continues at coordinate 97,317,401 of NC_134831.1, forward strand.
ATGAAACTGTCTTGTTTTTTTAATATTAGAAGTTGTTAATGTAACTTATTTCATCAATAATTATCATATGAACACTCCACGAATTAATTTCATATGTGATCTTAATTTTGATTGGTTCACGAAGGAATTCACCGACGTTGACTGTCTCGACTGTACTTTTCTGCCTATTTATTGGACAAGCTTGATTTCGCAAAATTTATTTACTCTAGTTAGCTATGAAATGTGAGGTTACTCTATATTATGGGGTGAGGTTGGTAGGATTAGATAGGTTTATAAACCATTAAACTTCAGTCAGCAGGATATGTTATCAGCATTTGTTAATTTGTCTAAAATTATATTCCAGTGCATAACGTATAATTTTAAAATTAGAGGTTGTTTAGCACTAAGCTGTGAATACGACTGTGTTAAAACGCACGTTCACATCAGCCAGTGGTTTTGTTTAACTGCACCAGTACTGGGATAGCTGCATTGTTTGTGAAAAGGGGTGGAAGGAAGCAAGTTGAGATTTGACTATATTCGACATTTTATTAGTGGTTAATATAGGTCACAGCGGAAGTTAAGGTACATACACTATTGTTAACAACAAAGTAAAACACTGAGTAACTACCGTTATTCGTGGCAGTAAAGTGGACAAAGAAATGGTCACTGAATTTGGTTGTAATGCTGTCTGTGTTTATGAGCCTGTAAACCATCGCCGGTACATGTAAGTATATTTCATATTGATGTGTTATTTTGGGAAATAACATACATTAGGTTTTGATGGACATAACCCATAATACAATGCGCCGTTCCTGGACGTTTAAAAGGAATCCAGATCTTGTGTGTTAATAGAGAAATAAACCTATTTTACCTCACTGTTGTGATTTTGGATGATAAAACCTCAATATATTCTTTAAATTTTACGGTGATTCAGAACTTTATATATATGTGTGTGTGTGTGTGTGTGTATGTGTCGTATTCTGATCACTAAACCTTATGTTATGATGCAAGAGTGGCGTGAGATGTACCAGCACGAACCCCTAGTTTTAAGATCGGGAAATAACAACATTTCCAAATGTAATCTACATATTATCGGCTGTGCCACTCCTCTGGTCGAACACCTGCATCTAGTCCCACGAGTGACAGCCCCACGTGCAGTATTTTCGAGGGCCACACCTGACATCTGAGCACGAGGCGAGTGTCAGATCGATGAAGATCGAAACATAAGGGAACTTTGCCGCCAGTGACGTCTGCCATTTGAAGAGTAGTTGGCAAGTTTTGTAGCTATATCACAAGTTGATTGATGGCTCGAATGAAATAAGGCGTAAGTTGTAAACAAAAGAAAAGGTAAATGAGTTCCGATATCCATTTTTGACTCTTGCAAAATTAAAATAGCCCATGTAGCCATATTTTCAACTCAACCTTTATCCGGTTGTTTGATTTTTATATAAACGTGCTGCGAGTTATTGAAATTCGTGACTTCATAAAGAAATGCGCGTAAGATTTGCCGAGGAATTAAAAAAAAAAGAAATCCGCCATGTCAGCACTGATTTCTACGCACGTGGTCCCTCGGTGGAACAGAGGCAAGTCTTCGGATTTGCAACGTCAAATCAGCGGTTCGATTCTCCTAGGTGGACACCACAGATAGCCCGATGTGGCTTTGCTATAACAAACACACACTTTACAGACCCGGATCGATCATTATCCACTAAACTCACCAGCTCAGTAATGTTTTCGACACCCCTGGGTCGATCGCTAATCGCAACACGCTTGTTGAAACAAACGTTTATAACTTTGTGATATTCGACCGGGTTTATTGTTCGTAACGTGTTTCTTAAGAAAAAAATAAATTATATTTTGTATTTTTAGAAAACTCTACGGTAAACGGCCCAGCATGGTCAGGTCGTTAGGGCGCTCAACTTATAATCTGAGAATCCCGCGTTCGAATCCTAGTGGCACCAAACATGCTCGCCCCTTCAGCCGTAGGGGCGTTATATCTTCAGTCAATCCCACTATTCGTTGTTAAAACAGTAGCTCAAGAGTTGGCGGTTTGTAGAGCTACTTAGCTGCCTTTCTTCTAGTCTTACACTGCTAAATTAGGGACGGCTAGAGCTGATAGCGCCCTCGTGTAGCTTTGCTTGAAATAAAACAAACAAACAAACAAATCTACGGTGAACTCGGGTCGATCCTTCAACACATTTGTTCAAAATTTTTGTTTTTTCTCTTCTCTCAACGTTTTTGTTCAAGCAGATAAACCTGTTTGCTTTTATGAAAATGTATTCAAATGTACAGATACGATTCACTGGAGAAATAAAAATATACTTTCGTGAACCAGGTCTCTGACTTTTATCCCAAAATATCGAACTCGTGACGTCAGGGAACTTGTAGCTTCAGAATTTCAAAATGTCTTTAAATTAACAACAACTACAACTTAAAGTTGATGATTTGTTTGTGTTACTGGTTTGTCGAGACTATCACAACTGGTTATTTACCAACATAATGATTACCCTCCGACCTTTAATTAAAGAAATGACCACAGTTGGTACTGTAATCTGTCTGCCCTGTGTAACCGAAAATCTTATTGGCGTATTTAATGTAAGATCAACCAATACTTGCACTTCAAAATAAAATGTTGTGATTGGCTTTTCTGCACTTGCTACGTCGATGGTTTGTGTTGTTTAGTTGCAGAGGTCGTGTCATAGGTCAGATTTAATCAATTACAGTGGTTGGTCTCGAATTTGTTACGTAGTACAGGAAGGTTATAAATTTGGGATAATATGTGTGTAGGTGTGTTTTCTTATAGCAAAACCACATTGGGCTATCTGCCGTGTCCACTGAAAGGAATCGAATCCCTAATTTTAGCTTTGTACGTACAAAGACTTAGTGCTGTGTAAGTGGGGGGGGATATTGGAATAGTGTTTATGATGAATTGTGTGGCAGGAAGCGAAAATATTTTGCGTGGAACCAAATATTCTCTTAAGGTATCTTCCAGAATTTCTAGATGTAGCAACAATGCAGACAACTCATTTTATCAGGTTGGTAGATACGCTTAGAGAGGGCGAATAAAACCGAGTTATTAGGACGCCTTCACTAACAATACAACACAATAATGTTTCGAACAAGCGATCTTGTCAGTGGAAATGTGCTATGAAAATGATCAGAATGTCCGGCCATAGTTCCGCAAGACAAACGCAAGAATCGAATCATTGATTACGTGGACGTTTGGCATGAATCAGGTCCTCAGTTGCTACCAAGGGTCCCATAAAGGGCATTACTGGAAAAAACTCTAGCTGTGCATTGATAGATTTTGTAGTTACGCCAATCGCATATAAATTCCTAAAGCCTCTATCTTCTCTGCTTTTGTAAATGGGGTTGACCAAGTGACGTGGGTGACAAATTCACTTTTTAGAATATGTATTTAGTGGTTGCTTTTATCGGATCAGCCTCATATTTCACCCAATCCAAATTGTTCCTCGTTTAGAGAGAAGTGTTGACATATTCCGCTGGACTGATATTATATCTAATACAAATAAATAAACTGTTTTTTGTTCTGAAAAATGTATTATTTGTTCAATGAGCTTGGTATTCGGTTTGTCACATTTGTTCCCGAACTATTTGCTAAAGCGATTACTTGTGGGCAGTCACTTCATCTGAGACTGTTACACACTTTAGGAACCTCTAAGTAGAGAAAAATACAATAAGACCAAACACATCTGAAAATCTAGCGTTAAGAGAGGATTAGTATAAAAACTGAGTTATTTAGTTTGTGTTTCCCATCACTTTCACTTTTGAACTATTACGCGGGAGAATTTAACCACATGGTGTTTGTTTAGTCAAACTCTAACTCGATTTTCAGTGATCCTAGTGTTTGATCTAGTATATGTTGACCATGAGAGCAATTGGTGGTCATGGTGGAAAATGGAAGAAAGACAGACAACCTGGATCATTTTACATCTGATGAAAACTCGGAACCTTTTACATCTTGTGATGTCAATTAGAAACTCGCGCCATTTTACACCTTAGGAAATAAACAGAAAAGAAACACGGGTCATTTTACACCTTAATGTCGTTTGGTTCAGTTGTCTACGCAACGAGCTGTCTGGGTATCGGAACCTTATTTTTAGAGCCGTTGGGGCATAATATGAAACAAGAACAGTAAATGGAAACATAAAACTCAGGCTGTTTTACACATTATGTTGACAACAGAAAGCTTAGGGTCATTTGGAGTTTTAAATGTACGCTTGTTGTACAATTAACGAAATGTTATATTTCACCCCCTCTGTGTTTGTTTGTCAGCGAGATTTCTCGAAAACAACAGAAAGATTTGGATGAAGGTTGGTATACATCTGGTTTACGATCTGAATTAGAAGTGATTAATCTCTAGGCTCAAAGTTTAAAGGTCAAGGTCACGAAATCCCTATCCATGAACATGGGGTCCGATTTTTCTCACTTTATTTGCTTTATAATTCAGTCCAAATTATCTGATTATCATTAAACCTGGCGAACGTATCTAGAATGTTATTTCTGATTGTTCTGCTAAAATGACTCGTATCCGTTAATAATGACGAACATAGACACATTTTCGTATTTTTTATTCAGGACCGAATATTATTGATGCAGCGTGGCGGAGGTATTTGTTGTTGTTGTTTGTAATTAATCACAAAGCTGCAAAAAAGGCTATCTGTGCTCTGCCCACCACGGGTATCAAAACCCGGATTTTAACAGTATAAGTCCACTGTACCACTGGTGTACGGCGGAGGTATGCGCTCTATAGTTTCTTTATAAAACAACGTGTGCCCTGATTGAACTTTCCTGAATAAAATTCAAGATCGAGCGCCTCAGATGAGTTTCTACCCAGAGCTAACAGTTTAAAAATATAATGAAACATACTTCCAAAGGGTCTCCGATAGTATTCTGTTTAAAGAATAAATAAAACCACAATTAAGAGTAACAAATATTTTTATTTCTTGCTTTTCAACCTCATCTGTCATGCTGTCAGAGAGTGAATAGTCCTTTGTGTGATTCATGGCATACGTACATTTTAATGACATTACGACCATACAAGTTATAACGTTATGCGTTTCTTGTGTGACGTCATTTTAGTGTCTACTGACTAACTGGCAGACAACACCCTACTGTATAAACTTACTGTGTAAGTGGTTAAAACAGGTGACCCCTGCAAGCGCCATTCGGCCTCCTTTCGGGGAAATTAGGCAAAATAGAAAAAGAAACACACATTCATCAACATTTTGTGCTTTAATGAACACCTTGTAGTTCGCGACAGCATATCAACAACCGATGTCCTATTGTTCCATCTACCTTGTATAAAGTGTGTTAGTAATAAAAAATTGGCTTTGTTTCCTAGCATGAAGAGGGCTAAAGAAATGCCAAATATTTTATAAATCACACACATTACAGGCCCGGCATGGCCAGGTGGTTAAGACACACGACTCGTACTCTGAGGGTCGCGTGTTCGAATCCCAGTCGCACCAAACATGCTCGCCCTTTCAGTCGGCCTCCCTCTAGTCTAAAAGTGCTAAATCATGGACGGCCAGCGCAGATTTGCCCTCTTGTAGCTTTGCGCGAAATTCAAAAACAAACAAACACACACATTACATTCTCCGATAACCTTAGACCCCACAGTGGGAAGGCGGTAAGTTTATAGAACTGACAATACTAAAAATTTGGGATTCGATTCCTTGAGGTAGACACAATGAAAGCAGTATATCACTTGGCTTTGCAACACCAAGTACACGGTTTTGTTACACATTTAAAATGTCTCGTCGAAGAAACTACTTAAAGCGCCATCTACAAACTCTAATGTTAAAAAAATGTTAAAAATGGAAACGATATTATCAGAATAACTTTTTAAAAACTAATTGCGACTTCAATTTACTAATTGCTTTTCCATTAATTTAAATGATAACATGGATCCATGAATTTTTTACAAAACGTTTCTCATGTTCATAATATCTTCCCGGGACAAAGTTTTCGAATTTTATTATTTTTGTAGCCGTCCGTCGGCTTACCGGTTTTATCACCAGGGGGCGAAACCTTTCTAATATCTCAAAGTTTATGACAATGAGTGAAACATGTAACTCGGAATAAATAGATCAGAAATGACGTTATGGATGAATACGTTTGATGTTGTTTACCGTTTGAGTGTTTTTTGTTAAAAGTGTAAGACACTATACAATATTTTAAGTTCTGCCAACAACAAGAGAGCAAAGAATAGGTGTTTTTCAAAGAGAATTTCAGCATATATATATATATATATACATACATATACATAATATTTGAGTAGTTAATAATGTATTAACATACACGCAAATATATATATATTTGTGCGTTAGTTAGTTATCACCATTAGATTCCATCAAGGAACATAGGGCCACAATCGCTTGCGGATTCTTCAACAAGTATTTAAGTGAGTAGGTTGTTAGCTCACTGCACCGAGCCGTCCCTAATTTAGCAGTGTAAGACTACAGGGAAGGCAGTTAGTCATCACCACCCACCGCCAACTCTTGGGCTACTCTTTTACCAACGAATAGTGGGATTGATCGTTACATTATAACGCCCCCACGGCTGGGAGGGCGAGCATGTTTGGCGCGACGCGGGCGCGAACCCGCGACCCTCGGATTACGAGTCGCACGCCTTACGCGCTGGGCCTATATGTGTGTGTATGTACATATATTTAGCTTCGGTGTGTACATTGAGAAATTCGTGAAAGATAGAATTAAAGAAATATGTCAAGTTCCGGTCACGTGACTGCCATTAGAGCGTGATCCGTTAGAATCGATTCATTAGTTTTATTGGCCATTTTGTAAATTAGATTTATTCTGTTTATTGTCTCCTTAATATCTTGAAATAGTTACTTTTAAATGGGGATCCATTTAAACAAAAACTTTGTAAATCTATGATGATTTTTGTAATATAGAGGGCGTCTTTGGAAAATTTAATATTGTACTTTTTTTTTTTCTTCTATGATATCGCAGGTGACACATATATAGGAGGGCCCGGCATGGCCAGATGTGTTAAGGCGTTCAACTCGTAATCTGAGGTTCGCGGGTTCGAATCCCGGTCGCAACAAAACATGCTCACCCTTTCAGCCGTGAGGGCGTTATAACGTAACGGTTAATCCCACTATTTGTTGGTAAAAGAGTAGCCCAAGAGTTGGCGGTGGGTGATGATGATTAGCTGCCTTTCCTCTAGTCTTACACTGCTAAATTAGGGATGGCTAGCGCAGATAACCCTCGAGTAGCTTTCCGCGAAATAAAAAAAACCCCAACAAACTCCTGTATATGTTTGTTTGTTTTCTGAATTTCGCACAAAGCTACTCGAGGATCGTCTTCAGTGTTTCGAACAGTTAGTTCATCTTGAAAAAGGAAATGTTGCTTCTGTCTGCCACATCAAGCGTTCACCGTATTATAGCTACAAAATATGACTACTTGAACTTTTAGTAGCATTTTGTTGACATGGCACTGCCTCACTGGAAGGACTTTGAAGAGCATAATACATTTTGTATTCATTTGTTCAAATTTGACGGTTACATAAGAACTTGTGTATAATTTGTATTTCATAGTTGATTCCAAATGTGTTGCAATTGTAGAACTTTTGTCTTTAAGGAACTCTTTTTACAATCTTTAATCGACGACACTTTAAAACTCTGGACAACCAAATAGTTCCGAACATGATTTTCTCCACATGATTTCCAGCATCGTAATGAATAACAGTAAATAAGTATCAAACCGGTACAACAACGTCTTGTGTCATCAGTTATTAACTGATCTACACTCACAAAAAACACTCCATGTTCAAATTAAAATATATCTATACAAAGGAAACAAAATCATATCACGCAAAATTCCACATAAAACAATGAAAAGGGGAGCTATACCACATCATCATAAACTAATTTTAAAACAATAAAAAAGGCGCTATATTACGTCATGTTAAACTAATTATAAAACAACAAAAAAGGGGAGCTATACCACATCATCATAAACTAATTATAAAACAATAAAAAGGGGAGCTACACCACGCCATGTTAAACTCATTATAAAACAATAAAAAGGGGAGCTATACCACATCATGTTAAACTAATTATAAAACAATAAAAAGGGGAGCTACACCACGCCATGTTAAACTCATTATAAAACAATAAAAAGGGGAGCTATACCACATCATGTTAAACTAATTATAAAACAATAAAAAGGGGAGCTACACCACGCCATGTTAAACTCATTATAAAACAATAAAAAGGGGAGCTACACCACGCCATGTTAAACTCATTATAAAACAATAAAAAGGGGAGATATACCACGCCATGTTAAACGCATTATAAAACAATAAAAAGGGGAGATATACCACATCATGTTAAACTCATTATAAAACAATAAAAAGGGGGAAGCTATACCACGATATGTTAAACTCATTATAAAACAATAAAAAGGGAAGCTATACCACGATATGTTAAACTCATTATAAAACAATAAAAAGGGAAGCTATACCACATCATCATAAACTAATTATAAAACAATAAAAAAGGCGCTATATTACGTCATGTTAAACTAATTATAAAACAACAAAAAAGGGGAGCTATACCACGCCATGTTAAACTCATTATAAAACAATAAAAAAGGCGCTATATTACGTCATGTTAAACTAATTATAAAACAACAAAAAAGGGGAGCTATACCACATCATCATAAACTAATTATAAAACAATAAAAAGGGGAGCTACACCACGCCATGTTAAACTCATTATAAAACAATAAAAAGGGGAGCTATATCACGCCATGTTAAACTCATTATAAAACAATAAAAAGGGGAGATATACCACATCATGTTAAACTAATTATAAAACAATAAAAAGGGGGAAGCTATACCACGATATGTTAAACTCATTATAAAACAATAAAAAGGGAAGCTATACCACGATATGTTAAACTCATTATAAAACAATAAAAAGGGAAGCTATACCACATCATCATAAACTAATTATAAAACAATAAAAAGGCGCTATATTACGTCATGTTAAACTAATTATAAAGCAACAAAAAAGGGGAGCTATACCACATCATCATAAACTAATTATAAAACAATAAAAAGGGGAGCTACACCACGCCATGTTAAACTCATTATAAAACAATAAAAAGGGGAGCTATATCACGCCATGTTAAATTAATTATAAAACAATAAAAAGGGGAGCTATACCACGCCATGTTAAACTCATTATAACACAATAAAAAGGGGAGCTATACCACATCATGTTAAACTAATTATAAAACAATAAAAAGGGGAGCTACACCATGCCATGTTAAACTCATTATAAAACAATAAAAAGGGGAGCTACACCACATCATGTTAAACTAATTATAAAACAATAAAAAGGGGGAAGCTATACCACGATATGTTAAACTCATTATAAAACAATAAAAAGGGAAGCTATACCACGATATGCTAAACTCATTATAAAACAATAAAAAGGGGAGCTATACCACGATATGTTAAACTCATTATAAAACAATAAAAAGGGAAGCTATACCACGATATGTTAAACTCATTATAAAACAATAAAAAGGGGAGCTATACCACATCATGTTAAACTAATTATAAAACAATAAAAAGAGGGAAGCTATACCACGATATGTTAAACTCATTATAAAACAATAAAAAGGGAAGCTATACCACGCCATGTTAAACTCATTATAAAACAATAAAAAGGGAAGCTATACCACGCCATGTTAAACTCATTATAAAACAATAAAAAGGGGAGCTATACCACGTTATGTTAAACTTATTATAAAACAATAAAAAGGGGAGCTATACCACGTTATGTTAAACTAATTATAAAACAATAAAAAGGGGAGCTATACCACATCATGTTAAACTAATTATAAAACAATAAAAAGGGGGAAGCTATACCACGATATGTTAAACTCATTATAAAACAATAAAAAGGGAAGCTATACCACGCCATGTTAAACTCATTATAAAACAATAAAAAGGGAAGCTATACCACGCCATGTTAAACTCATTATAAAACAATAAAAAGGGGAGCTATACCACGTTATGTTAAACTTATTATAAAACAATAAAAAGGGGAGCTATACCACGTTATGTTAAACTTATTATAAAACAATAAAAAGGGAAGCTATACCACGCCATGTTAAACTCATTATAAAACAATAAAAAGGGAAGCTATACCACGCCATGTTAAACTCATTATAAAACAATAAAAAGGGAAGCTATACCACGTTATGTTAAACTTATTATAAAACAATAAAAAGGGGAGCTATACCACGTTATGTTAAACTTATTATAAAACAATAAAAAGGGGAGCTATACCACGTCATGTTAAACTAATTGTAAAACAATAAACAGGGGAGCTAAACCACGTCATGTTAAACGCATTATTAAACAATAAAAAGGGGAAAACTACATGCGATGTTAAATTCGACATAAATCAGTGAGAGGAAATAACGCTATACAATATTAAACCCAATATAAATGAATAAAAAGGGAACTAAGTTATACCATGTTAAATCTGATGTAAATCAATAAAAAGAAACAACGCCATACCATGTTAATTCTGAAATAAAGCAATACGAAGGACAATGCCATACCATATTAAATCTGATATATATCAATAAAAAAGATAACGCCATACCATGTTAAAACCATTATAAATCGATGAAAAGAGACAACGCCATCCTATGTTTAATCCGATTTAAATCAACAAAAAGAGACAACGACATAGCATGTTAAACCCAATATAAATCGATGAAAAGAGACAAAGCAATACCATGGTAAAACCAATATAGATCGACAAAAAGGAACATTACCATATCATGTTAAATCTGAAAAAAAAATCAAAAAAGAAAATGCCATACCATGTTAAATTTGATATAAATAAATAAAAGGAGACAACGCCACACCATATTGAACCCAAAATAAATTAATAAACACGGTATGGCGTTGTCCTTTTTTGATTTATATATAGTTTAATATGTATGGCGTTGTTCCAACCATACCATGTTAAGCCTGATACAAATCAGTAAAAAAGACAACGCCACACCATATTAAATATGACATAAATCAATAAAAATATACAACACCATACCATATTAAATCTGATATACATCAATAAAAAGGACAACGCCATACCATCTTAAATCTATATAAATCAATAAAAAGGATAACACCACACCATGTTAAATCTATATAAATCAATAAAAAGGATAACACCACACCATGTTAAATCTATATAAATCAATAAAAACGACAATGCCACTACCATGCTAAATCTGATATAAATCAATGAAAAGGAACAACACCATAATATGTTAAATCCAATATAAATCAATAAAAAGAAACAACATCATACCATGTTTAAACCAATATAAATCGATAAAAAGGGTCAACACCATATCATGTTAAATCTGATATAAATCAATAAAAGAGACAACACCATACCTCGTTAAACCTGATTTAAATCAATAAAAAGGGACAACGCCATATCATGTTAGACTCTATATAAATCAATAAAAAGAGCAACGTTACACAATATTAAATCTGAGAAAATCAATGAAAAGGGAACACTCCATAATATGTTAAATCTGATGTAAATCAATAAAGAGAAACAACGCCATACCATATTAAATCCGATATATATCAATAAAATACAATGCCATACCATATTAAATCCGATATAAATCAATAAAAAGATACAAATGCATACCATGTTAAATCTGATGTAAGTCAATAAAAAGGACAACGCCATACCATGTTAACTCTAATATAAATCAATAAAAAAGATAACGCCATACCATGTTAAATCTGATATAAATATATAAAAACGGACAACGCCGTAACATATTGAACCCAATATAAATCAATAAATAGGACAACGCCATACCATGAAAATCTGATATAAATCAACAAAAAGGATAGGTCCATACCATGTTTAATCTGATATAAATCAATAAGAGAAACACTGCCATACCATATTACATCCGATGTATGTGAATAATGAGGAAAAACGCCTTACCTTGTTACATCGGATATAATCAATAGACAGGAAATATACCATTCCATATTAAACCCAATATAATTCAAGAAATAGGGACAACGCCATACCGTATTAAATTTGATAAAAATTAATGAAAAATACAACGCCGTACCATGTTAAATGTGATATAAAACAATAAAAAGGACAATGGCACATACATTAAACTCTATAAAAATCAATAAACAGGACAACGCCATACCATGTTAAATCATATATATCTATGAAAAGAGACAACGCCATACCATGTTGAATCTGATATAAATAAATAAAAAGGGACAACGCCGTAACATATTGAACCCAATATAAATCATTAAAAAACATTGCCATACCATATTAAAGCCAATATAAATCAATAAAAAAGGGACAACGCCATACTATGTTAAATCTGATAGAAATCAATTAAAAAGGGCTACGCCATACCATGATAAATCCGATAAAAATCGATAAAGAAAGAAAAACCACATACCATGTTAAATTTGATAAAAATCAAAGAAAAATACAACGCCATACCATGTTAAATCTGTTATATCAATAAAAAGAGACAAAGCCATACCATGTTGAATCTGATATAAATCAATAAAAAGGGACAACGCCATACATGTTAAATTTGATATAAATCAATAAAAGGAGACAACGCCGTTACATATTGAAACCAATATAAATCATTAAAAAGGAGAACGCCGTACCATGAGAATCTGATATAAATCAACAAAAAGAATAGGTCCATACCATATTAAATCTGATATAAATCAATAAGAAAAACACCACCATACCATATTACATTCGATATATGTCAATAATAAGAGAAAACGCCTTACCTTGTTAAATCCGATATAATCAATAGAGATGAAATATACCATTCCATATTAAACCCAATATAATTCCAGAAAAAGAGACAACGCCATACCATATTAAATCCGATATAAATCAATTAAAAAGGGCTACGCCATACCATGTTAAATCCGATAAAAATCGATAAAAAGAAAAAACCATATACCATATTAAATTTGATAAAATAAAGAAAAATACAACGCCGTACCATGTTAAATGTGATATAAAACAATAAAAAGGACAACGGCACATATATTAAACTCTATAAAAATCAATAAACAGGACAACGCCATACCATGTTAAATCTGATATATCAATCAAAAGAGACAACGCCATACCATGTTGAATCTGATATAAATAAATAAAAAGGAACAACGCCGTAGTATATTGAACCCAATATAAATCAATAAAAAGGAGAACACCACACCATGTTAAATCTGATATAAATCAATAAAAAGGAGAACTCCGCACCATGTTAAATCTGATGTAAATCAATAAAAAGGAGAACACCACACCATGTTAAATCTGATATAAATCAATAAAAAGGAGAACACCACACCGTGTTAAATCTGATGTAAATCAATAAAAAGGAGAACTCCGCACCATGTTAAATCTGATGTAAATCAATAAAAAGGAGAACTCCGCACCATGTTAAATCTGATATAAATCAATAAAAAGGACAACGCCATACCATGTTAAATCTGAAACAAATAAAAAAAGAGATAACGCCATACCATGTTAAAACTGATATAAATCAATAAAAATAAACAACGCGATACAATGTTAAATCCGAAATAAATCAATAAAAAGGGATATCGCCATACCATATAAAATCTGATATAAATCAATAAAAAGGACAACGTCTTACTATGTTAAACCCAATGTAAATCAATAAAAAGGGACAACGCCATACCATTTTAAATCCGATATAAATCAAAAGTTAAAACGCCACACCATGTTAAATTAAAAATAGATATAAATCAATAAAAGGAGACAACGCTATACCATTTTGAACCCAATATAAATCAATATAAAACACTGCCATACCATATTAAAGCCAATATAAATCAATAAAAAGGGACGACGCTATTGCATGTTAAATGTGATATAAGTCAATAAAGAGGAGAACGTCATACCATAAAAATCTAAAATAAATCAATAAGTTTGTTTGTTTTTTGTTTTTAATTTCGCACAAAGCAACTCGAAGGCTATCTGCGCTAGCCGTCCTTAATTTAGCAATGTAAAACTAGATGGAAGGCAGCTAGTCATCACCATCCACCGCCAGTTCTTAGGCTACTCTTTTACCAAGGAATAGTGGGATTGACCGTCACATTATAATGCACACACGGCGTAGAAAAAGCAAGCATGTTTGGTGCGACGGGGATGCGAACGCACGACTCTCAGATTACGAAGCGCACGCCTTAACGCGCCAGGCCATGCGAGGCCTCAAATCAATAAGAAGCACAATACCGTACCATATTAAATCCGATATATATAAATAAAATACAACGCCATACCATATTAAATCCGATATAAATCAATAAAAAGATACAACACCATACCATGTTAAATCTGATATAAATCATTAAAAAGGACATAGCCATACCATCTTAAGTCGGATATAAAACAATAAAAAGAACAACATTATACCATGTAATATCTGGTTCAAATCAATAAAAAGGACAACGCAATACATATTACACTCTATGTAAATCAATAAAAAGGACAACGACATACATATTAAACTCTATATAAATCATTAAAAACGACAACGCCATACCATGTTAAATCTGATATAAATCAATAAAAGAGATAACGCCATACCATGTTAAAGCTTATATAAATCAATAAAAAGGGACAACGCCATACTGTGTTAAATCTGATATAAATCAATAAAAAGACAATGGCATACCATATTAAACCCAATAAAAATGAAAAAAGAAAAACGCCATACCATGTTAAATTTGATATCAATCAGTAAAGGAGACAACACCGTATTATATTGAACCCAATATAAATCAATAAAAGGACAAAGTCATACCATGTTAAATCTGATATAATTCAACACAAAGGATAAAATCACACTATGTTAAATCTGATATAAATCAATAAAAAATAAAACGCTATACATATTAAACTCTATATAAATCATTAAAAAAACAACGCCATACCATGTTAAATCTAATATAAATCAATAAAAGAGGCAACACCATACATGTGAAATCCAATATTAATCAATAAAAAGGGACAACGCCATACCATGTGAAATCTGATATTAATCAATAGAAAGGGACAACGCCATACATGTTAAATCTCATTTACATTAATAAAAAGGACAAGGTAACACCATGTTAAGTATGATATAATAAATAAGAATAGCACTGCCATACCATATGAAATCCGATATATGTCAATAATAAGAGCAATGCCTTTCCATGTTAAATACGATATAAATCAATAACACAACACCAGGTTAAACCTGATATGAATCTATAAAGAGTACAACGCCATACATATTAAACTTTATATAAATAAATAAAAAGGACAACGCCATACCATGTTAAATTAAATATAAATCAATACAATAGATAACACCATTCCATATTAAATCTGACATACATCGATAAAAATGACAACGCCATACCACGAAAATCTAATATAAATCAATAAAAAGGACATCGCCACACCATATTCAATCTGATATAAATCAATAAAAAGGATAACACCATTTCATGTTATATCTAATATCAATCAATTAAAAGAGACAAATCCATACCATGTTAAATCTGATGTTAATCAATAAAAAGGACAACCATACATATTGAACTCTATAGAAATCAATAAAAACGACAACGCCATACCATGTTATCTCTGATATTAATCAATAAAAATAGACAACGCCATTTAATGTCAATTCCGAAATAAATCAATAAAAAGGGGCAACGCCATACCATAATAAACCGGAAAAAATCAATAAAGAGAGACAACGCCATACATGTGAAGTTTCATATAAATCAATAAAAAGGTACAACACCACACCATGTTAAATCTGGTATAAATCAATAAAAAAGGACAAGGCCATACCATGTTAAATCTCATATAAATCAATAAAAAGGACAAGTTAACACCATGTTAAATCTGATATAAATCAATAAGAAGACACTGCCATTCCATACCAAATCCGATATATATCAATAATAAGAGATAAGGGCTTACCATGTTAAATCCGATATAAATAAATAACACCACACCATGCTAAAGCTGATATGAATCAATAAAAAATAAAACGCCATACATATTAAGCTCTATATAAGTCAATAAAAAGGACAATGCCATACCATAAAAATCTAAAATAAATCAATAAGAAGCATAATGCCATACCATATTAAATCCGATATATATAAATAAAATACAACACCATACCATGTTAAATCTGATATAAATGATTAAAAAGTACAACGCCATACCATTTTAAATGTAATATATATCAATAAAAAGGACAACACTATACCATGTAAAATCTGATATAAATCAATAAAAAGGACAACGCAATACATATTGAAATCTGTATAAATCATTAAAAACGACAACGCCATACCATGTTATATCTGATATAAATCAATAAAAGAGATAACGCCATACCATGTTAAATCTTATATAAATCAATAAAATGGGACAACGCCATACCATGTTAAATCTGATATAAATCAATAAAAAGGACAAGGTAATACCATTTTCAGTCTGATAAAAATCAATAAGAAGAAAACTGACATACCATATTAAATCTGATATATGTTAATAATATGAGACAACGTCTTACCATTAAAAAACACTCCCATACCATACTAAATCCAATATAAATCAATAAAAAGGTACAACACTACACCATGTTAAATCTGGTATAAATCAATAAAAAGGTACAACACTACACCATGTTAAATCTGGTATAAATCAATAAAAAAGGACAAGGCCATACCATGTTAAATCTCATATAAATCAATAAAAAAGACAAGTTAACACCATGTTAAGTCTGATATAAATCAATAAGAAGACACTGCCATTCCATACCAAATCCGATATATATCAATAATAAGAGATAAGGGCTTAACATGTTAAATCCGATATAAATAAATAACACCACACCATGCTAAATCTGATATGAATCAATAAAAAAGAAAACGCCATACATATTAAGCTCTATATGAGTCAATAAAAAGGACAACGCCATACCAGAAAAATATAAAATAAATCAATAAAAAGGACAAGGCCATACCATGTTAAATTTGAAATAAATCAATATGAAGTACAATGCCATACCATATTAAATCCGATATATATAAATAAAATACAACACCATACCATGTTAAATCTGATATAAATGATTAAAAAGGACAACGCCATACCATTTTAAATCTGATATATATCAATAAAAAGGACAACACTATACCATGTAAAATCTGATATAAATCAATAAAAAGGACAACGCAATACATATTATACTCTATGTAAATCAATAAAAAGGAGAACGCCATACATATTAAAATCTATATAAATCATTAAAAACGACAACGCCATACCATGTTAAATCTGATATAAATCAATAAAAGAGATAACGCCATATCATGTTAAATCTTATATAAATCAATAAAATGGGACAACGCCATACCATGTTAAATCTGATATAAATCAATAAAAAGGACAAGGTAATACCATGTTCAATCTGATAAAATGAAAAAAAGAAAACGCCATTCCATGTTAAATTTGATATCAATCAGTAAAGGAGACAACACTGTATTATATTGAACCGATATAATATCAAATTCGATATATATCAATAATAAGAGATAAGGGCTTACCATATTAAATACGATATAAATCAATAACACAACACCAGGTTAAACCTGATATGAATCTATAAAGAGTACAACGCCATATATATTAAACTTTATATAAATAAATAAAAAGGACAACGCCATACCATGTTAAATTAAATATAAATCAATACAATAGATAGCACCATACCATATTAAATCTGATATACATCGATAAAAATGACAACGCCATACCACGAAAATCTAATATAAATCAATAAAAAGTACATCGCCACACCATATTCAATCTGATATAAATCAATAAAAAGGATAACACCATTTCATGTTATATCTAATATCAATCAATTAAAAGAGACAAATCTATACCATGTTAAATCTGATGTAAATCAATAAAAGGACAACGCCATACATATTAAACTCTATAGAAATCAGTAAAAACGACAACGCCATACCATGTTAACTCTGATGTAAATCAATAAAAATAAACAACGCCATTTAATGTTAATTCCGAAATAAATCAATAAAAAGGGGCAACGCCATACCATATTAAACCGGAAAAAATCAATAAAGAGAGACAACGCCATGCATGTGAAATTTCATATAAATCAATAAAAAGGGACAACGCCATACCATGTTAAATCTGGTATAAATCAATAAAAAAGGACAAGGACATACCACGTTAAATCCGACATAAATCAATAAAAAAAGACATGGTCTTAATATGTTAAACCAAATGTAAATCAATAAAAGGGACAAGGCCACACCATGTTAAATCCGATATAAATCAAAAGCGAAAACGCCACACCATGTTAAATTAAAAATAGATATAAATCATTAAAAGGAGACAACGCTATACCATATCGAACCCAATATAAATCAATAAAAAACACTGCCATACCGTATTAAACCCAATATAAATCATTAAAAACACTCCCATACACTACTAAACCCAATATAAATCAATAACAAGGAACAACTCCATACCATGTTAAATCCGATATAAATCAATAAAAAAAAACTGCCATACCGTATGAAATCCGATATATGTCAATAATACCACACCATGTTAAATATGATATAATTCAATAAAAATACAACGCCATACATATGAAACTCCATATAAATCAATAAAAGGAAACGCCATACCATGTTAAATGTGATGTAAGTCAATTAAAAGGATAACACCACACCATGTTAAATCTAATATAAATCAATAAAAGGATAACACCACACCATGTTAAATGTAATATAAATCAATAAAAAGAGACAACGCCGTAACATATTGAACCCAATATAAATCAATAAATAGGACAACGCCGTACCATGAAAATCTGATATAAATCAACAAAAGGATAGGTCCATACCATGTTAAATCTGATATAAATCAATAAGAAAACATCGCCATACCATATTACATTCGATATATGTCGATAATAAGAGAAAACGCCTTACCTTGTTAAATCCGATATAATCAATAGAGATGAAATATACCATTCCATATTAAATCTGATATAATTCAAGAAAAAGAGAAAACCATATACCATATTAAATTTGATAAAAATTAAAGAAAAATACAACGCCATACCATGTTAAATGTGATATAAAACAATAAAAAGGACAACGGCACATATATTAAACTCTATAAAAATCAATAAACAGGGCAACGCCATATCATGTTAAATCTGATATATCAATCAAAAGAGACAACGCCACACCATGTTGAATCTGATATAAATAAATAAAAAGGAACAACGCCGTAGCATATTGAACCCAATATAAATCAATAAAAAGGACAACGCCATACCATGTTAAATCTGATATAAATCAATAAAAAGGAGAACTCCGCACCATGTTAAATCTGATGTAAATCAATAAAAAGGAGAACTCCACACCATGTTAAATCTGATATAAATCAATAAAAAGGAGAACTCCACACCATGTTAAATCTGATATAAATCAATAAAAAGGAGAACACCACACCATGTTAAATATGATATAAATCAATAAAAAGGAGAACTCCACACCATGTTAAATCTGATATAAATCAATAAAAAGGAGAACTCCACACCATGTTAAATCTGATATAAATCAATAAAAAGGAGAACACCACACCATGTTAAATCTGATGTAAATCAATAAAAAGGAGAACTCCGCACCATGTTAAATCTGATATAAATCAATAAAAAGGAGAACTCCGCACCATGTTAAATCTGATGTAAATCAATAAAAAGGAGAACTCCGCACCATGTTAAATCTGATATAAATCAATAAAAAGGAGAAGTCCGCACCATGTTAAATCTGATGTAAATCAATAAAAAGGACATGGTAATACCATGTTAAATCTGATATAAATCAATAAAAGAAAACTGCCATACCGTATGAAATCCGATATATGTCAATAATAAGAGACAATGCCTTACCATATTAAATCCGATATAAATCAATAATACCACACCATGTTAAATCTGATATAATTCAATAAAAAATACAACGCCATACATATGAAACTCCATATAAATCAATAAAAAGGAAAACGCCATACCATGTTAAATTTAATACAAATCAATAGAAAAGACAACACCATACCACATTAAATCTCATATAAATCAATAAAAAGGATAACACCACACCATGTTAAATGTAATATAAATCAATAAAAGGAGACAACGCCGTTACATATTGAAACCAATATAAATCATTAAAAAGGAGAACGCCGTACCATGAGAATCTGATATAAATCAACAAAAAGAATAGGTCCATACCATATTAAATTTGATATAAATCAATAAAAAAACACCACCATACCATATTACATTCGATATATGTCAATAATAAAGAAAACGCCTTACCTTGTTAAATCCGATATAATCAATAGAGATGAAATATACCATTCCATATTAAACCCAATATAATTCCAGAAAAAGAGACAACGCCATACCATATTAAATCCGATATAAATCAATTAAAGGGCTACGCCATACCATGTTAAATCCCATCGATTAAAACCATATACCATATTAAATTTGATAAAATAAAGAAAAATACAACGCCATAAATGTGATATTACGGCACAATATTAAATATAAATCAATAAACAGGACAACGCCATACCATGTTAAATCTGATATATCAATCAAAAGAGACAACGCCATACCATGTTGAATCTGATATAAATAAATAAAAGGAACAACGCCGTAGTATATTGAATACGATATAAATCAATAAAAGGAGAACACCACACCATGTTAAATCTGATATAAATCAATAAAAGGAGAATAAAAAGACAACGCCATACCATATTAAATCTTATATAAATAAAAAAAAGGACAACGCCATACCATGTTAAATTAAATATAAATCAATACAAGGAGAATAACACCATTCCATGTAAATCAATTAAATCTGACATAAATCTGATAAAAATAAACAACGCCATACCATCCGAAAATCTAATATAAATCAATAAAAGGAGAATAAAAGGGACGACGCTATTGTATGTTAAATGTGATATAAGTCAATACACCATATTCAATCTGATATAAATCAATAAAAGGATAACACCATTTCATGTTATATCTAATATCAATCAATTAAAAGAGACAAATCCATACCATGTTAAATCTGATGTTAATCAATAAAAGGACAACCATACATATTGAACTCTATAGAAATCAATAAAACGACAACGCCATACCATGTTTATCTCTGATATTAATCAATAAAAATAGACAACGCCATTTAATGTCAATTCCGAAATAAATCAATAAAAGGGGCAACGCCATACCATAATAAACCGGAAAAAATCAATAAAGAGAGACAACGCCATACATGTGAAGTTTCATATAAATCAATAAAAGGTACAACACCACACCATGTTAAATCTGGTATAAATCAATAAAAAAGGACAAGGCCATACCATGTTAAATCTCATATAAATCAATAAAAAGGACAAGTTAACACCACGTTAAATCTGATATAAATCAATAAGAAGACACTGCCATTCCATACCAAATCCGATATATATCAATAATAAGAGATAAGGGCTTACCATGTTAAATCCGATATAAATAAATAACACCACACCATGCTAAAGCTGATATGAATCAATAAAAAATAAAACGCCATACATATTAAGCTCTATATAAGTCAATAAAAGGACAATGCCATACCATAAAAATCTAAAATAAATCAATAAGAAGCATAATGCCATACCATATTAAATCCGATATATATAAATAAAATACAACACCATACCATGTTAAATCTGATATAAATGATTAAAAAGTACAACGCCATACCATTTTAAATGTAATATATATCAATAAAAAGGACAACACTATACCATGTAAAATCTGATATAAATCAATAAAAAGGACAACGCAATACATATTGAAATCTGTATAAATCATTAAAAACGACAACGCCATACCATGTTATGTCTGATATAAATCAATAAAAGAGATAACGCCATATCATGTTAAATCTTATATAAATCAATAAAATGGGACAACGCCATACCATGTTAAATCTGATATAAATCAATAAAAGGACAAGGTAATACCATGTTCAATCTGATAAAAATGAAAAAAGAAAACGCCATTCCATGTTAAATTTGATATCAATCAGTAAAAGGAGACAACACTGTATTATATTGAACCGATATAATATCAAATTCGATATATATCAATAATAAGAGATAAGGGCTTACCATATTAAATACGATATAAATCAATAACACAACACCAGGTTAAACCTGATATGAATCTATAAAGAGTACAACGCCATATATATTAAACTTTATATAAATAAATAAAAAGGACAACGCCATACCATGTTAAATTAAATATAAATCAATACAATAGATAGCACCATACCATATTAAATCTGATATACATCGATAAAAATGACAACGCCATACCACGAAAATCTAATATAAATCAATAAAAAGTACATCGCCACACCATATTCAATCTGATATAAATCAATAAAAAGGATAACACCATTTCATGTTATATCTAATATCAATCAATTAAAAGAGACAAATCTATACCATGTTAAATCTGATGTAAATCAATAAAAAGGACAACGCCATACATATTAAACTCTATAGAAATCAGTAAAAACGACAACGCCATACCATGTTAACTCTGATGTAAATCAATAAAAATAAACAACGCCATACCATGTTAAATCTGAAACAAATAAAAAAAGAGATAACGCCATACCATGTTAAAACTGATATAAATCAATAAAAATAAACAACGCGATACAATGTTAAATCCGAAATAAATCAATAAAAAGGGATATCGCCATACCATATAAAATCTGATATAAATCAATAAAAAGGACAACGTCTTACTATGTTAAACCCAATGTAAATCAATAAAAAGGGACAACGCCATACCATATTAAACCGGAAAAAATCAATAAAGAGAGACAACGCCATGCATGTAAAATTTCATATAAATCAATAAAAAAGGGACAACGCCATACCATGTTAAATCTGGTATAAATCAATAAAAAAGGACAAGGACATACCACGTTAAATCCGACATAAATCAATAAAAAAGACATGGTCTTAATATGTTAAACCAAATGTAAATCAATAAAAAGGGACAAGGCCACACCATGTTAAATCCGATATAAATCAAAAGCGAAAACGCCACACCATGTTAAATTAAAAATAGATATAAATCATTAAAAGGAGACAACGCTATACCATATCGAACCCAATATAAATCAATAAAAAACACTGCCATACCATATTAAACCCAATATAAATCATTAAAAACACTCCCATACACTACTAAACCCAATATAAATCAATAACAAGGAACAACTCCATACCATGTTAAATCCGATATAAATCAATAAAAAAAAACTGCCATACCGTATGAAATCCGATATATGTCAATAATACCACACCATGTTAAATATGATATAATTCAATAAAAAATACAACGCCATACATATGAAACTCCATATAAATCAATAAAAAGGAAACGCCATACCATGTTAAATGTGATGTAAGTCAATTAAAAGGATAACACCACACCATGTTAAATCTAATATAAATCAATAAAAAGGATAACACCACACCATGTTAAATGTAATATAAATCAATAAAAAGAGACAACGCCGTAACATATTGAACCCAATATAAATCAATAAATAGGACAACGCCGTACCATGAAAATCTGATATAAATCAACAAAAAGGGTAGGTCCATACCATGTTAAATCTGATATAAATCAATAAGAAAAACATCGCCATACCATATTACATTCGATATATGTCGATAATAAGAGAAAACGCCTTACCTTGTTAAATCCGATATAATCAATAGAGATGAAATATACCATTCCATATTAAATCCGATATAATTCAAGAAAAAGAGAAAACCATATACCATATTAAATTTGATAAAAATTAAAGAAAAATACAACGCCATACCATGATAAATGTGATATAAAACAAATAAAAGGACAACGGCACATATATTAAACTCTATAAAATCAATAAACAGGACAACGCCATATCATGTTAAATCTGATATATCAATCAAAAGAGACAACGCCACACCATGTTGAATCTGATATAAATAAATAAAAAGGAACAACGCCGTAGCATATTGAACCCAATATAAATCAATAAAAAGGACAACGCCATACCATGTTAAATCTGATATAAATCAATAAAAAGGAGAACTCCGCACCATGTTAAATCTGATGTAAATCAATAAAAGGAGAACTCCACACCATGTTAAATCTGATATAAATCAATAAAAAGGAGAACTCCACACCATGTTAAATCTGATATAAATCAATAAAAAGGAGAACACCACACCATGGTAAATATGATATAAATTAATAAAAAGGAGAACTCCACACCATGTTAAATCTGATATAAATCAATAAAAAGGAGAACTCCACACCATGTTAAATCTGATATAAATCAATAAAAAGGAGAACTCCGCACCATGTTAAATCTGATATAAATCAATAAAAAGGAGAACTCCGCACCATGTTAAATCTGATATAAATCAATAAAAAGGAGAACTCCGCACCATGTTAAATCTGATATAAATCAATAAAAAGGAGAAGTCCGCACCATGTTAAATCTGATGTAAATCAATAAAAAGGACATGGTAATACCATGTTAAATCTGATATAAATCAATAAAAGAAAACTGCCATACCGTATGAAATCCGATATATGTCAATAATAAGAGACAATGCCTTACCATATTAAATCCGATATAAATCAATAATACCACACCATGTTAAATCTGATATAATTCAATAAAAAATACAACGCCATACATATGAAACTCCATATAAATCAATAAAAAGGAAAACGCCATACCATGTTAAATTTAATACAAATCAATAGAAAAGACAACACCATACCACATTAAATCTCATATAAATCAATAAAAAGGATAACACCACACCATGTTAAATGTAATATAAATCAATAAAAAGAGACAACGCCGTAACATATTGAACCCAATATAAATCAATAAATAGGACAACGCCGTACCATGAGAATCTGATATAAATCAACAAAAAGAATAGGTCCATACCATATTAAATCTGATATAAATCAATAAGAAAAACACCACCATACCATATTACATTCGATATATGTCAATAATAAGAGAAAACGCCTTACCTTGTTAAATCCGATATAATCAATAGAGATGAAATATACCATTCCATATTAAACCCAATATAATTCCAGAAAAAGAGACAACGCCATACCATATTAAATCCGATATAAATCAATTAAAAAGGGCTACGCCATACCATGTTAAATCCGATAAAAATCGATAAAAAGAAAAAACCATATACCATATTAAATTTGATAAAATAAAGAAAATACAACGCCGTACCATGTTAAATGTGATATAAAACAATAAAAGGACAACGGCACATATATTAAACTCTATAAAATCAATAAACAGGACAACGCCATACCATGTTAAATCTGATATATCAATCAAAAGAGACAACGCCATACCATGTTGAATCTGATATAAATAAATAAAAAGGAACAACGCCGTAGTATATTGAACCCAATATAAATCAATAAAAAGGAGAACACCACACCATGTTAAATCTGATATAAATCAATAAAAAGGAGAACTCCGCACCATGTTAAATGTGATGTAAATCAATAAAAAGGAGAACACCACACCATGTTAAATCTGATATAAATCAATAAAAAGGAGAACACCACACCGTGTTAAATCTGATGTAAATCAATAAAAAGGAGAACTCCGCACCATGTTAAATCTGATGTAAATCAATAAAAAGGAGAACTCCGCACCATGTTAAATCTGATATAAATCAATAAAAAGGAGAACTCCGCACCATGTTAAATCTGATGTAAATCAATAAAAGGACAACGCCATACCATGTTAAATCTGAAACAAATAAAAAAAGAGATAACGCCATACCATGTTAAAACTGATATAAATCAATAAAAATAAACAACGCGATACAATGTTAAATCCGAAATAAATCAATAAAAAGGGATATCGCCATACCATATAAAATCTGATATAAATCAATAAAAAGGACAACGTCTTACTATGTTAAACCCAATGTAAATCAATAAAAAGGGACAACGCCATACCATTTTAAATCCGATATAAATCAAAAGTTAAAACGCCACACCATGTTAAATTAAAAATAGATATAAATCAATAAAAGGAGACAACGCTATACCATTTTGAACCCAATATAAATCAATATAAAACACTGCCATACCATATTAAAGCCAATATAAATCAATAAAAAGGGACGACGCTATTGCATGTTAAATGTGATATAAGTCAATAAAGAGGAGAACGTCATACCATAAAAATCTAAAATAAATCAATAAGTTTGTTTGTTTTTTGTTTTTAATTTCGCACAAAGCAACTCGAAGGCTATCTGCGCTAGCCGTCCTTAATTTAGCAATGTAAACTAGATGGAAGGCAGCTAGTCATCACCATCCACCGCCAGTTCTTAGGCTACTCTTTTACCAAGGAATAGTGGGATTGACCGTCACATTATAATGCACACACGGCGTAGAAAAGCAAGCATGTTTGGTGCGACGGGGATGCGAACGCACGACTCTCAGATTACGAAGCGCACGCCTTAACGCGCCAGGCCATGCGAGGCCTCAAATCAATAAGAAGCACAATACCGTACCATATTAAATCCGATATATATAAATAAAATACAACGCCATACCATATTAAATCCGATATAAATCAATAAAAAAGATACAACACCATACCATGTTAAATCTGATATAAATCATTAAAAAGGACATAGCCATACCATCTTAAGTCGGATATAAAACAATAAAAAGAACAACATTATACCATGTAATATCTGGTTCAAATCAATAAAAAGGACAACGCAATACATATTACACTCTATGTAAATCAATAAAAAGGACAACGACATACATATTAAACTCTATATAAATCATTAAAAACGACAACGCCATACCATGTTAAATCTGATATAAATCAATAAAAGAGATAACGCCATACCATGTTAAAGCTTATATAAATCAATAAAAAAGGGACAACGCCATACTGTGTTAAATCTGATATAAATCAATAAAAAAGACAATGGCATACCATATTAAACCCAATAAAAATGAAAAAAGAAAAACGCCATACCATGTTAAATTTTATATCAATCAGTAAAAGGAGACAACACCGTATTATATTGAACCCAATATAAATCAATAAAAAGGACAAAGTCATACCATGTTAAATCTGATATAATTCAACACAAAGGATAAAATCACACTATGTTAAATCTGATATAAATCAATAAAAAATAAAACGCTATACATATTAAACTCTATATAAATCATTAAAAAAACAACGCCATACCATGTTAAATCTAATATAAATCAATAAAAGAGGCAACACCATACATGTGAAATCCAATATTAATCAATAAAAAGGGACAACGCCATACCATGTGAAATCTGATATTAATCAATAGAAAGGGACAACGCCATACATGTTAAATCTCATTTACATTAATAAAAAGGACAAGGTAACACCATGTTAAGTATGATATAATAAATAAGAATAGCACTGCCATACCATATGAAATCCGATATATGTCAATAATAAGAGCAATGCCTTTCCATGTTAAATACGATATAAATCAATAACACAACACCAGGTTAAACCTGATATGAATCTATAAAGAGTACAACGCCATACATATTAAACTTTATATAAATAAATAAAAAGGACAACGCCATACCATGTTAAATTAAATATAAATCAATACAATAGATAACACCATTCCATATTAAATCTGACATACATCGATAAAAATGACAACGCCATACCACGAAAATCTAATATAAATCAATAAAAAGGACATCGCCACACCATATTCAATCTGATATAAATCAATAAAAAGGATAACACCATTTCATGTTATATCTAATATCAATCAATTAAAAGAGACAAATCCATACCATGTTAAATCTGATGTTAATCAATAAAAAGGACAACCATACATATTGAACTCTATAGAAATCAATAAAAACGACAACGCCATACCATGTTATCTCTGATATTAATCAATAAAAATAGACAACGCCATTTAATGTCAATTCCGAAATAAATCAATAAAAAGGGGCAACGCCATACCATAATAAACCGGAAAAAATCAATAAAGAGAGACAACGCCATACATGTGAAGTTTCATATAAATCAATAAAAAGGTACAACACCACACCATGTTAAATCTGGTATAAATCAATAAAAAAGGACAAGGCCATACCATGTTAAATCTCATATAAATCAATAAAAAGGACAAGTTAACACCACGTTAAATCTGATATAAATCAATAAGAAGACACTGCCATTCCATACCAAATCCGATATATATCAATAATAAGAGATAAGGGCTTACCATGTTAAATCCGATATAAATAAATAACACCACACCATGCTAAAGCTGATATGAATCAATAAAAAATAAAACGCCATACATATTAAGCTCTATATAAGTCAATAAAAAGGACAATGCCATACCATAAAAATCTAAAATAAATCAATAAGAAGCATAATGCCATACCATATTAAATCCGATATATATAAATAAAATACAACACCATACCATGTTAAATCTGATATAAATGATTAAAAAGTACAACGCCATACCATTTTAAATGTAATATATATCAATAAAAAGGACAACACTATACCATGTAAAATCTGATATAAATCAATAAAAAGGACAACGCAATACATATTGAAATCTGTATAAATCATTAAAAACGACAACGCCATACCATGTTATGTCTGATATAAATCAATAAAAGAGATAACGCCATATCATGTTAAATCTTATATAAATCAATAAAATGGGACAACGCCATACCATGTTAAATCTGATATAAATCAATAAAAAGGACAAGGTAATACCATGTTCAATCTGATAAAAATGAAAAAAGAAAACGCCATTCCATGTTAAATTTGATATCAATCAGTAAAAGGAGACAACACTGTATTATATTGAACCGATATAATATCAAATTCGATATATATCAATAATAAGAGATAAGGGCTTACCATATTAAATACGATATAAATCAATAACACAACACCAGGTTAAACCTGATATGAATCTATAAAGAGTACAACGCCATATATATTAAACTTTATATAAATAAATAAAAAGGACAACGCCATACCATGTTAAATTAAATATAAATCAATACAATAGATAGCACCATACCATATTAAATCTGATATACATCGATAAAAATGACAACGCCATACCACGAAAATCTAATATAAATCAATAAAAAGTACATCGCCACACCATATTCAATCTGATATAAATCAATAAAAAGGATAACACCATTTCATGTTATATCTAATATCAATCAATTAAAAGAGACAAATCTATACCATGTTAAATCTGATGTAAATCAATAAAAAGGACAACGCCATACATATTAAACTCTATAGAAATCAGTAAAAACGACAACGCCATACCATGTTAACTCTGATGTAAATCAATAAAAATAAACAACGCCATACCATGTTAAATCTGAAACAAATAAAAAAAGAGATAACGCCATACCATGTTAAAACTGATATAAATCAATAAAAATAAACAACGCGATACAATGTTAAATCCGAAATAAATCAATAAAAAGGGATATCGCCATACCATATAAAATCTGATATAAATCAATAAAAAGGACAACGTCTTACTATGTTAAACCCAATGTAAATCAATAAAAAGGGACAACGCCATACCATATTAAACCGGAAAAAATCAATAAAGAGAGACAACGCCATGCATGTAAAATTTCATATAAATCAATAAAAAGGGACAACGCCATACCATGTTAAATCTGGTATAAATCAATAAAAAAGGACAAGGACATACCACGTTAAATCCGACATAAATCAATAAAAAAGACATGGTCTTAATATGTTAAACCAAATGTAAATCAATAAAAAGGGACAAGGCCACACCATGTTAAATCCGATATAAATCAAAAGCGAAAACGCCACACCATGTTAAATTAAAAATAGATATAAATCATTAAAAGGAGACAACGCTATACCATATCGAACCCAATATAAATCAATAAAAAACACTGCCATACCATATTAAACCCAATATAAATCATTAAAAACACTCCCATACACTACTAAACCCAATATAAATCAATAACAAGGAACAACTCCATACCATGTTAAATCCGATATAAATCAATAAAAAAAAACTGCCATACCGTATGAAATCCGATATATGTCAATAATACCACACCATGTTAAATATGATATAATTCAATAAAAAATACAACGCCATACATATGAAACTCCATATAAATCAATAAAAAGGAAACGCCATACCATGTTAAATGTGATGTAAGTCAATTAAAAGGATAACACCACACCATGTTAAATCTAATATAAATCAATAAAAAGGATAACACCACACCATGTTAAATGTAATATAAATCAATAAAAAGAGACAACGCCGTAACATATTGAACCCAATATAAATCAATAAATAGGACAACGCCGTACCATGAAAATCTGATATAAATCAACAAAAAGGGTAGGTCCATACCATGTTAAATCTGATATAAATCAATAAGAAAAACATCGCCATACCATATTACATTCGATATATGTCGATAATAAGAGAAAACGCCTTACCTTGTTAAATCCGATATAATCAATAGAGATGAAATATACCATTCCATATTAAATCCGATATAATTCAAGAAAAAGAGAAAACCATATACCATATTAAATTTGATAAAAATTAAAGAAAAATACAACGCCATACCATGATAAATGTGATATAAAACAATAAAAAGGACAACGGCACATATATTAAACTCTATAAAAATCAATAAACAGGACAACGCCATATCATGTTAAATCTGATATATCAATCAAAAGAGACAACGCCACACCATGTTGAATCTGATATAAATAAATAAAAAGGAACAACGCCGTAGCATATTGAACCCAATATAAATCAATAAAAAGGACAACGCCATACCATGTTAAATCTGATATAAATCAATAAAAAGGAGAACTCCGCACCATGTTAAATCTGATGTAAATCAATAAAAAGGAGAACTCCACACCATGTTAAATCTGATATAAATCAATAAAAAGGAGAACTCCACACCATGTTAAATCTGATATAAATCAATAAAAAGGAGAACACCACACCATGGTAAATATGATATAAATTAATAAAAAGGAGAACTCCACACCATGTTAAATCTGATATAAATCAATAAAAAGGAGAACTCCACACCATGTTAAATCTGATATAAATCAATAAAAAGGAGAACTCCGCACCATGTTAAATCTGATATAAATCAATAAAAAGGAGAACTCCGCACCATGTTAAATCTGATATAAATCAATAAAAAGGAGAACTCCGCACCATGTTAAATCTGATATAAATCAATAAAAAGGAGAAGTCCGCACCATGTTAAATCTGATGTAAATCAATAAAAAGGACATGGTAATACCATGTTAAATCTGATATAAATCAATAAAAGAAAACTGCCATACCGTATGAAATCCGATATATGTCAATAATAAGAGACAATGCCTTACCATATTAAATCTGATATAAATCAATAATACCACACCATGTTAAATCTGATATAATTCAATAAAAAATACAACGCCATACATATGAAACTCCATATAAATCAATAAAAAGGAAAACGCCATACCATGTTAAATTTAATACAAATCAATAGAAAAGACAACACCATACCACATTAAATCTCATATAAATCAATAAAAAGGATAACACCACACCATGTTAAATGTAATATAAATCAATAAAAGAGACAACGCCGTAACATATTGAACCCAATATAAATCAATAAATAGGACAACGCCGTACCATGAGAATCTGATATAAATCAACAAAAAAGAATAGGTCCATACCATATTAAATCTGATATAAATCAATAAGAAAACACCACCATACCATATTACATTCGATATATGTCAATAATAAGAGAAAACGCCTTACCTTGTTAAATCCGATATAATCAATAGAGATGAAATATACCATTCCATATTAAACCCAATATAATTCCAGAAAAAGAGACAACGCCATACCATATTAAATCCGATATAAATCAATTAAAAAGGGCTACGCCATACCATGTTAAATCCGATAAAAATCGATAAAAAGAAAAAACCATATACCATATTAAATTTGATAAAATAAAGAAAAATACAACGCCGTACCATGTTAAATGTGATATAAAACAATAAAAAGGACAACGGCACATATATTAAACTCTATAAAAATCAATAAACAGGACAACGCCATACCATGTTAAATCTGATATATCAATCAAAAGAGACAACGCCATACCATGTTGAATCTGATATAAATAAATAAAAAGGAACAACGCCGTAGTATATTGAACCCAATATAAATCAATAAAAAGGAGAACACCACACCATGTTAAATCTGATATAAATCAATAAAAAGGAGAACTCCGCACCATGTTAAATGTGATGTAAATCAATAAAAAGGAGAACACCACACCATGTTAAATCTGATATAAATCAATAAAAAGGAGAACACCACACCGTGTTAAATCTGATGTAAATCAATAA
Source organism: Tachypleus tridentatus (assembly GCF_004210375.1). Taxonomy (NCBI): domain Eukaryota; kingdom Metazoa; phylum Arthropoda; class Merostomata; order Xiphosura; family Limulidae; genus Tachypleus; species Tachypleus tridentatus. Next base: position 97,350,287 of record NC_134831.1, read on the forward strand.
AAAGGAGAACTCCGCACCATGTTAAATCTGATGTAAATCAATAAAAAGGAGAACTCCGCACCATGTTAAATCTGATATAAATCAATAAAAAGGAGAACTCCGCACCATGTTAAATCTGATGTAAATCAATAAAAAGGACAACGCCATACCATGTTAAATCTGAAACAAATAAAAAAAGAGATAACGCCATACCATGTTAAAACTGATATAAATCAATAAAAATAAACAACGCGATACAATGTTAAATCCGAAATAAATCAATAAAAAGGGATATCGCCATACCATATAAAATCTGATATAAATCAATAAAAAGGACAACGTCTTACTATGTTAAACCCAATGTAAATCAATAAAAAGGGACAACGCCATACCATTTTAAATCCGATATAAATCAAAAGTTAAAACGCCACACCATGTTAAATTAAAAATAGATATAAATCAATAAAAGGAGACAACGCTATACCATTTTGAACCCAATATAAATCAATATAAAACACTGCCATACCATATTAAAGCCAATATAAATCAATAAAAAGGGACGACGCTATTGCATGTTAAATGTGATATAAGTCAATAAAGAGGAGAACGTCATACCATAAAAATCTAAAATAAATCAATAAGTTTGTTTGTTTTTTGTTTTTAATTTCGCACAAAGCAACTCGAAGGCTATCTGCGCTAGCCGTCCTTAATTTAGCAATGTAAAACTAGATGGAAGGCAGCTAGTCATCACCATCCACCGCCAGTTCTTAGGCTACTCTTTACCAAGGAATAGTGGGATTGACCGTCACATTATAATGCACACACGGCGTAGAAAAGCAAGCATGTTTGGTGCGACGGGGATGCGAACGCACGACTCTCAGATAACGAGTCGCACGCTTTAACCATCTAGCCACGCCCCCGAGTAAAGAAAATGTAAATTGGATAAAATCCTGTGTAGAAAGTACCCTCACAACTGAGGATGACAAACGTAGTTATTTCGCATAGTAATGCAAGTAACGTTACCTAAGTTGTATGAACCTGATCCTTCATCTCAATCTGTTGTTACCAATATTCACAGCCAGACGAACAACCTTAAAAAATATTTAAGTAAACGACTATTTACTAACAAAACATTTCTTCCTAAGTCGTCAACACACAGGTTAAAAGATAAAATCACGGTTTCGTTCGACATAAACTTTTTATTGCAATTTTATAAACAACGTATTTTGGAATATGAACAGAACAAAACAAAATCCCTGAAAATATGGTACTTAAATATTTAATATCTATACAATATTAGGGTTAATAATTTTATCAACAGATTGGAGTTTAAGTTTCTATTATTCTAATCTCCAATATTATATGATCTAACAATATACTGTATAAACCACAGCTGAGATGTTGAGTCTGTCTTATTGAACCTGGTACTATATGAACCACAGCTGAGATGTTATTTCTTTGTCCTGTTGAGCCTGGTACTATGTAAACTATAGCTCAGATATTGCCTCTTTCTGTTGCTGAACTTGGTACTATATAAACCACAGTTGAGATGTTGTGTCTTTGTTTTGTTGATTCTGGTAAAATATTAAACGTAACTGGGACGCTATGTCCTTGTCTTGTTGAACCTGGTACTATATTAACCACAGTCTCTTTGTCTGGGTATTTTCAGTAATAAATGAAAGTATTTATATTAGCTTCTGTTTTTACTGCGACACTGACAGTTGTATAGTATGTCTGACTGTCTGCAACACTAAACAGAATGGAAGAGGTCTCTGTTGTTAATATTGTCCATGACACTGGTAAACAAAAATATTTAACGTTACTACGTCACGCAGGTTCATTCTGATCGTTACTAAGTAACGTACGTTACTAAATGATAGTTATTGGATATCTTCACCATCGAGGTTCAGTTACAAAAAAGTGAGCAGATACATTTTTATCCTTTGTGTTTTCCGGACGCTAAACTGTAACACATTTATAACAAGACTAATTAACCGACAGTGTTTCCTAAATTTACCTATCTGTGTCACCACTGCCTTTCATACGTGGGACGATGTTATTTGACGTCATCATAAAAAGGTGTGACGTAAACAATCAATAAAAAAATAGGTGAGAAAATATTACATTTCACGTAGTATGATTACATTGAAGAAATAAAGGTATCTGATACTGGTAGAGCTGCAATATAAAGCTTTCTGATACTGGTAGAGCTGCTATATAAAGCTTTCTGATACTGGTAGAGCTGCTATATAAAGCTTTCTGATACTGGTAGAGCTGCTATATAAAGCTGTCTGATACTGGTAGAGCTGCTATATAAAGCTTTCTGATACTGGTAGAGCTGCTATATAAAGCTGTCTGATACTGGTAGAGCTGCTATATAAAGCTTTCTGATACTGGTAGAGCTGCTATATAAAGCTTTCTGATACTGGTAGAGCTGCTATATAAAGCTGTCTGATGCTGGTAGAGCTGCTATATAAAGCTTTCTGATACTGGTAGAGCTGCTATATAAAGCTGTCTGATACTGGTAGAGCTGCTATATAAAGCTTTCTGATACTGGTAGAGCTGCTATATAAAGCTGTCTGATACTGGTAGAGCTGCTATATAAAGCTGTCTGATACTGGTAGAGCTGCTATATAAAGCTGTCTGATACTGGTAGAGCTGCTATATAAAGCTGTCTGATACTGGTAGAGCTGCTATATAAAGCAGTCTGATACTGGTAGAGCTGCTATATAAAGCTGTCTGATACTGGTAGAGCTGCTATATAAAGCTTTCTGATACTGGTAGAGCTGCTATATAAAGCTGTCTGATACTGGTAGAGCTGCTATATAAAGCTGTCTGATACCGGTAGAGCTGCTATATAAAGCTTTCTGATACCTGGTAGAGCTGCTATATAAAGCTTTCTGATACTGGTAGAGCTGCTATATAAAGCTGTCTGATACTGGTAGAGCTGCTATATAAAGCCGTCTGATACTGGTAGAGCTGCTATATAAAGCTTTCTGATACTGGTAGAGCTGCTATATAAAGCCGTCTGATACCGGTAGAGCTGCTATATAAAGCTTTCTGATACCTGGTAGAGCTGCTATATAAAGCCGTCTGATACTGGTAGAGCTGCTATATAAAGCTTTCTGATACTGGTAGAGCTGCTATATAAAGCTGTCTGATACTGGTAGAGCTGCAATATAAAGCTTTCTGATACTGGTAGAGCTGCTATATAAAGCCGTCTGATACTGGTAGAGCTGCTATATAAAGCCGTCTGATACTGGTAGAGCTGCTATATAAAGCCGTCTGATACTGGTAGAGCTGCTATATAAAGCTGTCTGATACTGGTAGAGCTGCTATATAAAGCCGTCTGATACTGGTAGAGCTGCTATATAAAGCCGTCTGATACTGGTAGAGCTGCTATATAAAGCTGTCTGATACTGGTAGAGCTGCTATATAAAGCTTGTTGACACTGGTAGAGCTGCTATATAAAGCTGTCTGATACTGGTAGAGCTGCAATATAAAGCTTTCTGATACTGGTAGAGCTGCTATATAAAGCCGTCTGATACCGGTAGAGCTGCTATATAAAGCTGTCTGATACCGGTAGAGCTGCTATATAAAGCCGTCTGATACTGGTAGAGCCGCTATATAAAGCTTTTGACACTGGTAGAGCTGCTATATAAAGCCGTCTGATACTGGTAGAGCTGCTATATAAAGCCGTCTGATACCGGTAGAGCTGCTATATAAAGCCGTTTGATACTGGTAGAGCTGCTATATAAAGCTGTCTGATACTGGTAGAGCTGCTATATAAAGCTTTCTGATACTGGTAGAGCTGCTATATAAATCTGTCTGATACTGGTAGAGCTGCTATATAAAGCTGTCTGATACTGGTAGAGCTGCTATATAAAGCTGTCTGATACTGGTAGAGCTGCTATATAAATCTGTCTGATACTGGTAGAGCTGCTATATAAAGCTGTTTGATACTGGTAGAGCTGCTATATAAAGCTTTCTGATACTGGTAGAGCTGCTATATAAAGCTTTCTGATACTGGTAGAGCTGCTATATAAAGCTGTCTGATACTGGTAGAGCTGCTATATAAAGCTGTCTGATACTGGTAGAGCTGCTATATAAAGCTGTCTGATACTGGTATAGCTGTGTACTATTACTTTGACGGGAATAAAAGTGTCAAGGAGTATTCGAATGTCGGTTTCAAAATGCAAGGAGAAAAATAAATGTTTTAAACAATGATTTGCTTGTTTATAAATTTCGCGTAAAGCTACACGAGGGCTATCTGCGCTAGCCATCCCTAATGTAGAAGCGTAAGATAGTCATCACCATTCACCGCTAACTCTTGGACTATTTTTTACCAACAAATAGTAGGAGTGATTATCATATTATAGCGCCCCACCGGCTGAAAGGGCGAGTATATGTAGTGAGATGGGGATTCGAACCCACGACCCTCAGATTATGAGTTTTAGCCTTAACCATCTAGCTATGCCGGGCCTTTAAACAATGATCGACTGTGGTCTAAATGTTTCCTATGTTCATAATTATTTCTTGTATTGTTTTCCCGAGGAAAGATTCCACCACTTAATGTCGTCAGTTTCTTAGCTTCTGCGAAGTTAAAAGTCCAGTTGTTGGGCAGGGGAAGTTTATGCAGTTACAACGCTGAAATTCAGGGGCTCGGTGGACGCAACTGATAGCCTAATGTGGTTTTGTTCCAAAAACAAACTAAGAATCTTGAAATGGTAATTTTTCTTAGTGCTGTGCTCACTGTGCACCTGTTACGTTTTGTGATGAGTCCCGAAAATCAGCTGTCACTCACTTTATGAGACAGAAACAGGATAAACTCATAAACTCTTAAAAGTGTGGTGCAGCACTTTGACGGAAAAATAATGTCTCCCCCTAGCGTTAAACAATTATTATTATTTTAATTATTTTCACTGAAATCTGTGTGTATTTTATTATAGCAAAGCCACATCGGGCCATCTGCTGAGTCCACCGAATTATTTTCAATGGTGTCATGTCATCATTACAGTTTTACCTTTGAACTACATCAATCAAACGAATCGCATTATAATTAAAAAAAATCTATACTATTTCCGATAGTAACTTATGTTAACATTCAAGTCTTTTATTTCAAGATTATTTTAGTAAGTTGTATGGACAAGCAGTAAAGCAAAGATACGGATGAGACTTTAATAATGGCAGCTTTGACGTGTTTACACTTTCTGACTGTTTGTAGAGATAAGCAGATCGATTAACATTAGTTTCTCGACAAAAACAAAACTGATAATGTCGAACCCACAAAGTATCAATCTCCCTTTTTATTTTTATTTTTTTGTATTACCGCTTTCTCGCATCCTTTTTGGTATGATCCCCGTCTTTAAAAATTTTTACGTCATCAAACTACACGAGCATTATTTTATACGCGTTGGTGGCGCCACCTATAGTTGGATTTAGAAATACATCGAACTCTCACATTTGATACCATTAATCAGCCTGAGTCAAAATATTGAGCAAAGTAAATGTAATAAACATTTTCCGTTTCACTGTTTCGTTGGTTGTGTTTATTGGAAATCTGTCACAAACATCCACATTACTAGTCCACCTCGCTTCCATGTTTCTCATGTCTCAATGATAATAACAACTGTCAGTATATCCCATTGATTCTGTCAAAGCTGTTATATAATAAATCCACATATTTAACAAACAGCTGTAAAATTCCATCAACGATCATGCTTGCCGTGGGAGCGCTATAAAGTATCTTTCAATCCCACTATTCGTTGGAAGAAGAGTAACCCGATAATTAGAAATCAGAGGTTAATAGAGTTGTAAACATTACTAGACGACCCTTGTGGAAAATAAAGTATTGTTATAACAATACCATAACGGAATGAGAAGATGGATATTATATTGTGATGAAGATAAAGTTATTCTATATTTATCATCAACTCTTTGTTTATTTGTTAAATGTTGTGCAAAGCTACAGGAGGGTTATCTGCGATAACTGTCCATAATTTAGCAGTGTGAGGCTAGAGATAAGTCATCAATACCCGCTGCTGATTGGTGGGTTTCTCTTTGATTAACTAATAGCGGGATTATCTATCACATTATAACGCCCTCACGGCTGAAAGAGGAAGCAGGTTTGGTGTGATGGTAATTCGAACCCGCGACTTTCGAATTACGAGTCGAGTGCCTGAGCTTGTCGTGCCTGATTGTTTTGTCATTAAAAGTCAAATTACAAAAAAAGGTACAGTTCGGTTGCAAAACCAATTTATGAGAAATAGTGCGTTTTCTTATAGCAAAGCCACGTCGGGCTATCTGCTGAGCCCACCGAGGGGAATCGAACCCCTGATTTTAGCGTTGTAAATCCGTAGACTTACCGCTGTACTAGTGGGGGCTTAAGAGAAATAGAAACAGTTACCACGAACTAGTGGTCATCGAAATTCCAAGTGTTTCTTTTCTATTGTTATCTACTTCAACTTTTAATTGTTCACTAGTCCCCCAGGTAACACGGTTGTTAATATATGTCGATTCTCGTCCCCCAGGTTACACGGTTGTTAATATACGTCGATTCTCGTCCCCCAGGTAGAACGGCTAATATACGTCGATTCTCGTCTCCCAGGTTGTACGGTTGTTAACGTACGTCGATTCTCGTCCTCCAGGTAGGACGGTTGTTAATATACGTCGATTCTCGTCCCCCAGGTAGAACGGTTGTAAATATACGTCAATTCTCGTCCTCCAGGTAGCACGGTTAATATATGTCGATTCTCGTTCTCCAGGTAGCACGGTTGTTAATATATGTCGATTTTCGTCCTCCAGTAGGACGGTTGTTAATATACGTCGATTCTCGTCATCCAGGTAGGACGGTTGTTAATATACGTCGAGTCTCGTCCCCCAGGTAGAACGGTTGTAAATATGCGTCGATTCTCGTCCTCCAGGTAGCACGGTTAATATATGTCGATTCTCGTCCCCCAGGTAGCACGGTTGTTAATATATGTCGATTCTCGTTCTCCAGGTAGCACGGTTGTTAATATACGTCGATTTTCGTCCCCCAGGTAGAACGGTTGTTAATATACGTCGATTCTCGTCCTCCAGGTAGGACGGTTGTTAATATACGTCGATTCTCGTCCCCCAGGTAGCAGTTGTTAATATACGTCGATTCTCGTCCCCCAGGTAGCACAGTTGTTAATATACGTCGATTCTCGTTCTGTAGCACTGTTGTTAATATCTCGTTACTCCTTCGTTATATAAGTCCCGGCATCGCCAGGTGGTCAGTGTGCTTGAGTGACAAGTTGAAGGTTGCAGGTTCGAATTCCCGCCACACAAAACATGTTCGCCCTTTCAGTCGTGGAGGCGTTATAATGTTACAATCAATCCCACTATTCGTTGGTAAAAGAGTAGCCCAAGAGTTGATGGTGGGTGGTGATGACTAGCTGTCTTTCCTCTGATCTTTCACTGCTAAATTAGGGAGAGTTAGCGCAGATAGCTTTCGTCTAGCTTTGCGGGGAATTCAAACCCCATATTTTTTGAATATGTATTACTCACCTGAGGTGACGGGGTGGTTAAGACATGTAGAACTTCGCTTCCTACTCTTGTGAATAACCGATGGTAATAGTTGATATGGTTGTTGTAAAAATATTTCAATGGTTTAGGGTTAGAATACCATTACATCAGTCAAATGGCTGTTTATTTAGGTATCGTCGATAACAGCAATTAGATCTGCATGAGTCACGTGCCTTTCACGAGCTAATCCACCCATTCAATGGTCCAGTTATTTTAACACTTTTGATCTTTGGCATATCACAAATATAATAGTGTGTACAGTGCAGTAAAAAATATTTGATTGTTGTTTTTAGCAAAGTCACATTGATATCCGATTTTAGCGTTGTAAGTCCGTAAAACGTACCGGTGACCCACTGGGGAATAAAGGTTATATAATTTATGTAATTACAGATATCAGGTTCTGTTAGTTCCTTTGTTGGTTTGGTGATCCTGGACTCGCAGGGATTGCCAACTGTGTTAATAAAGCACTTCAGATGGGGGGGGGGTTGCGGTCAAACGACCACTTCAATATTCTCTGTTTTGATTATGTTGAATTTTTGTTGTTTTTTTATGTTCGAAAAGACTTATCGAAGACCTTTTGACCTCAGTAACTTACAAGCGTAAGGTAGGTAAACTGAGCTTATTTTTGTTTTAACTTCCATAAGTTTTAAATATTTACGTAAATCTCTTAAATTAGTTAGCTAGAAGAACAGTTAGAGATTTGTTTTGGAAAAAGCAAGTCCTCCTCTGTAGCACTGGCATGCATATACAAAGTTCAGTAAAGACAAATGTTTGAAATGCTTAAACAAAACGTCTTAGCCCTGGAGAGCGAAGAACTCAGAGGAGCCATTGGCGTTCCACTATTCCCGCTACTCGTAGCAACTCGTTTGGTGTTCGTGCGCAGAAAACGTTGCTAAGGTAACTTCTCGGTTGAAAGACAGTTCGAAGCTCCGCCCTTGAGGCACGGCAGGCGAACTGAACTTGGCGTTTCGAGCAGTTGACATCCAGAAGAGTTTCGATAGTGGTTTGTAGCAGGTGTGTGTCGTGTCCCCTCAAAATTCTTTTATCCAGTAGCCTGATACGATTACAAATACACCGAACGTTTTCTTTCGAGGTGAGAAAGAGTTAACTGTACTCTTTAAACGAAATGGAGCTTTCTCATAAGACCAACAGAGGCCAGTTTTATTTATACAATTAATAATAATCACGTGGTGAATAATCTACACGACCGAAGCTGAAACAAATGTGAACGAATGATGTAGGCCCGATCACATGATTATTAAAAACCTCTGCCACTTTACTCGCGAGGTCGTGTATAAACAAAAGTAACTCTTCTCTTGTCATCACTTCAAATTTCTATAACTAAAGTTGTCCGTTTAACAGTTTTAAGTTAATGTTTGAGTTTGAAGCAGGTCAGTAGCACCGGTTACGTTCTCTCGATTTCTGAGTGCAAGCATTATGAAAATGATTCATTGTGCGGGCTGTGATGGTCCCATTTTCGACCGATTTCTCTTGAACGTTCTCGATCGCTCGTGGCACGTGAAATGCGTAAGGTGCTGCGAATGCAAATGTACAATGACTGACAAGTGTTTCTCACGGGACGAAAAGCTGTACTGTAGGACTGACTTCTTCAGGTGAGTTACCCTAAACATCAGAGAAACTTTATGGAAACCCAGTATTCGTTTGGGAAAATAACAAACTATAGTGTGAGTTTCCGTCTACCTGCGATAATGTTGAGCAACCAGCGTTCAGTAGTAGCTAATTGGTCTACAGATTTCAGTACCAGCTAATTGGTCAACCCGATTTCAGTACCAGCTAATTGGTCAGAATATGACTCGTGGTATTTTATTTATTTTACAGTAAAAAGTCTGGTTTTGTTGTGTTAGTTTGTGAGCAGAATATAGACCAGGAAAACTATCTAAACTTTGCTTTAAACAAACAGTATTCAAAACTACTTTCACAAAACTTTCTTTATTTTTTAGCCTACAGTTTTGGCTGTTACCATACGGCGTGTATGTTTTCTTATAGCAAAGCCACATCAGGCTATCTGTCCACCATACCATACAGGGTTGGAAGGGATCCAGGGAAGAGGGTATCGAATGGTCATCCCAGTCTTGAAAACAACAAAAACAAGCTAAATGACTAATATATTGTCTTGTTCTTAAAACTAAATATTATATTTTTATGTTAATCTCTTAAATTATTTGCATTACAAAAACACCGACAATTTACCTTAGAAAAATACCCCCTGACGCATACTGTAGTCCTGGCTACTTCCCTGTAAGGGACCACTTGGTCTGTTCGAGACACCATCATCCGCTTTTTACTTTCCAAAAAATCACATCTTCAACTCCTGCAAAGTGTTATTTTACACTACTATAAGTTACAACTCGTTATAAAGCCATTCACCCTATTAGTAAAATATAACTTTTAACTGAAGGATATGTCCTGTGTCTTCCATATATATAATTATATATGTCCCTGTGAGTCACAGATCAAATCTCATCACCGAACGTGCTCTCCTACTCAGCCTTGGGTGCATTATAATGTGTCGGTTAATCCCATTCTTTGTTAATAAAGAGTACTGTGAGAGTTGACGGTGGGTGGTATTGATTATCTGTCTTTACTTGTGTCCATCACTTTAAAACTGGCAAAGAAACAATTAAACAAAACGTTTCGAGAGCTGGCTCGATTCTCGTTATAAATGTTTAGAAATATTAGAGTTTATGAACAGCTTCGATAAAGAAACGCGCTTGACTACGAAACTGACCCACACAGGTCTATGTTTATTGAAAATCACTGTACTCTTTCTGTTTAGTTGTACTCGTTAACTTCAGTTTAAAATTATAAAAGTAAAGCAACTTCTGAAGTTTGAAATACACTTAACAATCAGGTCTTCACAAGAAGATTTAGTAACAATTCTCCACAGCTGGCCAGGTTGAACCTAAGCAGGCAGACACGAATGTCAACAAATATCAGTTGACTGGATGAATATTTAAGAAAGAGGTTTATAATAACTTGCCGATAGGAGAAGTAAACTTTAACACGTTAACTGGTCGTATTTCATCTCTTTGCGCTTATAAAGAAACTAAAACCTACAGCTGTTGCTTTGCCTTAAAATTACTGACTGGAGTCATGAACCATCAGATTTTGTAAAACATATTTTCCTGAATCTAATGCATCAAACGGGAACGGAGTTAATGGACAGCTCCAGCTGACCGGGCCCATGTTTGGTTTAGTATAATATTGGTATGAATAAAGCGCCCTCTTGTTTTTTGTTGTTGTTTTTTTTAGCTTAGTAAGCACTTAGGCTTAAATCCACCCGTGGCGCCCAATTAGATGTGTATCCGTAACTGTATTGGTTACACAGATTCTTGATAACACGATATAGATAGAAATGTAGAGAAAAACACCATTACTATGACATCTAATTCATATGATTACTAATGGGGCGTACTCTCTATGTGGTGTTCCCCTGGGACAACGGTAAGTTCATTGACTTGTACCACTAAACTCTGTGTTTCGATTCCCTGTGATGGATACAGAGATAGCTTCTTGTGGTTTTATTCCAAACTCGTGTATTTAACAAAGTTAGTGATTCTAAAATCTAATTAACTTTACATTATGCGATAATTCGCGTTTTTTGTTGTTCACTAGTTTCTGTTACGCAGTGATACACAGCCTTTTAAATGAGACGTACAATGGATCATATTCTGTGGCAGCTTATATGTATAATTGTGCACGCAAAAACTGCTGAGAAATGCTCTAAAGATAACACATTGTTTGTCATTTTAAACAGTTGTATGTTGCCGTGTGACACAGGCTGGCTAGTGAATGGAAAAAAGGTGAAAAACTGAGGAGTGACCCTTATATAAAAATGTATGCAATATGTAAGACTGACCCTGTAAAGTCTTCGGATATATAAATTTTCCCTCTATCTACGGCCTCAATAAACAATGAGTTTTATAATGATAAACAAGAGGGAATCCTCAGTAGCTGCGGCATTTGAAATTCTTTGAGGCACGATTACATTATATTAATCTATAAATGTTTTCTCCATTTTTTATTACCTACGAGTATATCGTTTGTGCGTATGCAATACTAAGCACGGGGAGCGAGGAAAACAGATTCGATTTTATTACTCATCAGGGCCTCTACCAGCCTACCCTCAAACTGAAATTATTTTAGGCAGGATTAGAGTAAATTAATATATAAAATCTTGAACGTGGTCAAACGCATCGATCGAAGGGGTTTGACCTCGTAAAACCAAAATTGTAATTAAATCTCAAATTGGGCAAGAGATGACGGAACTGTGAGCTAAAAGATTGTACTTGTGAAAACTCAGAGCCGTTCGACGAGCCACTATGCCGCGACTGAAACCACATAGGACAACTCAATATGGCGAAATACGTGCACCCAAACAGTAATAGTGAACGGTGACTGGACGGATGAATTGTTAGAAATATTTGAAAACACACACCTGTATGAGTAGTAACTAACATTTTATTTTGTCTTTTAATTTGTTCAATTTTAAAACAAAGCCCTATTGGGTCATCTGTTGTGTCCATCGCGAGGAATCGAACTTGGGATCTTAGCGTCGTAAGTTCGTAAACTTACCGCTGTCTCACAGGGAGACAGTAAGTAATAAGAGTTTGCTGGTTTTTTTTAATTTCGCGCAAAGCTACTCGAGGGCTATCTGTGCTAGCCGTCCCTAATTTAGCAGTGTAAGGCTAGAGAGAAGGCAGCTAGTCATCACCCCCCACCACCAACTCTTGGGCTACTCTTTTACCAACGAATAGTGGGATTGATCGTCACATTATAACGCCCCCACGGCTGAAAGGGCGAGCATGTTTGGCGCGACCGGGATTCGAACCCGCGACCCTCGGATTACGAGTTGAGTGTCTCAACCACCTGGCCATGCCGGGCTTGTAAGAAAAGAAACTAATGTTAGAAACTGTTACGTGTAGCATCTAAATAAAAACACCTTGGAAAAAATTGTTCTAAAAAGTTGAAACATGAGAAGGATGTGGATAAGCTAGTTCAATACACATTGCTATGTTAAACCTAATGGTTTATAAATCAAACAAAATGGGTATGAACAATGATCAGCAAACCCTAGAATTCATAAAGAACTAGTACTCTAGATCACAGAGTTCCCAGAGTTCAGTGACGTCAGACCGTCAAATGTTCGACATCATCAACATCTCGCTATAATAATAATACTTTCATTACTAATAACAATAACAGGTAAAAGTAGCTTTATACGTAACAGACTTATCTATAGCAGTTTATATTATCCTTTGATGGCATTAAATTAGAAGCGAGTTTTTCTCGACCGAACAACAAAGCATAATGCTTACCTATTCCCACCTGACATTCACGTTTCAAAACAAGAGTACGTATAATGCCCATACGCTACACGAGGCTTGCCTGCAATGTGGGTACATGTTATGGGTTTGGAGTTCAGGTGTGAATTTATGAACCGTATTACTCTAAAAGTGTATCCGTTTTCATATAATGTTGCTGAACTTATTAAGTTTACGTTTGTTTCTATTAGATAGGTCTTAGGTAGAAACGACGTATAACAAAGACACACACTGACAGCTTAGTCCCAAGGGGTAGAGATAATTATAAAATCAATAAGATATTGTGTTCCCCGACGGTGCTTAATGATGTCTTTACCGACAACTCATCGAGTCAATTATACGTCAGCAGTAAGTGGATATTTTCAAACAAAAATAATTACTAATTCTCTTAGAAATGGCAAAATATAAGAACATTTTTCTCTAATTATATGTAATTTTTAAAGCAAATGCGCATATACTTATTGCTGTGTAGTTTTAAAACGGTTAAGTCTATAATTTTACTTAAATACCATAAAACCCACACAAAGGTTTTTGACTGAAATTATCAAAACGTGCCATTAGGGAACAGCCCCTGGTAGATCAGTAAAGTGCAAGGGATATTTTTACCAAGGATTTTCTTTTCCAGTTGCACAATTATATTTTAACTTCATCGTTTCTAAATACGTGACGCCTTACTGCACCTGATATATACAGGTCTGGTAACAAGTGTTCCAAAGTGTATTCTAGTAAATATATTCATTTATCAACTCTGGAATGGTATTTTATTATCTCAAATATGTAATTTTTTTTTATCCACTTGAGGGTAAATTTAAATACAGACAAAGTTTCAACTTTACAAATATTTTCATAGTTACAAATAACAAATACCTCTATTGTTAACATTAATGGTTTGGCTTTGTTTTGAATTTCGCGCAAAGCTACACAAGGGCTAACTGCGCTAGCCGTCCCTAATTTAGCAGTGTAAGACCAGAGGAAAGGAAGCTAGTCATCACCATCCACCGCCAACCTTTGGGCTACTACTCTTTTACCAACGAATAGTGGATTGACCATTACATTATAACGTTTACACGGCTGAAAGGGCGAGTATGTTTTGGTGTGACGGGAATTCGAACCCGTGACCCTCAGATTACAAGTTATCCACCTGGACATGCCGGACATTAATGAGTAGATTGGTAAATTTCCTGTATTTGTTGGCTCGCCTGACCAAAAGCCAGCATTTAATTTTATATCTCTAAGCATTAAAATAGCGTATAAATATTAAATATTTCGCTTGATAAATGAATGGATTTTTAGAAAGTTCCAATGTCACTTTTTTTTATACTTATAACCAACATTCAGCATAAAGTCCGGGATGTCTAGTGTTTCAGGACCTTTCGGCTTACGGGATCGAATCTTGTCACCAAAAATGCTCGTCCTTTCAACCGTCGAGCATAATAATGTATCGGTCAATCCAACTTTTTGCCTCTGAAAGAACAGGTGAAGAGTTGGGGATAGTTGGTGTTGACTTACTGACAGCTCTCTAGTTTTGTTGTTTATAAACAAGAAACGGCTACTGCAGATAATCCTCCAGTAACTTTGTATCAACTTCAACGATGAGACAAACGGACGTTTCCAGAACTGACGTGTTTAAATCTGGACGTCTACCAACAGTGGCCGAAATGAAAGCCGAGAAACTCTCCGAGCTTTAAAAACACGTGCAAGAAAAGCGTCAGAAAAACTGCACCGTATTCAGCTTTCGCAGAATTACGGACGAAAACATAGTTTTGGATTGACCCATACAACGTTTGTAGTTTTTGATGTCATACTTGTGAGTCGTTCGTTTATTTCATCATCGGTTTTTTCGGTCGCGACCTTAGGGTGGTCAGGTGCAGCTGTGATTTTCCCTCCATCCTGCTGTATGGATGTTTTTTTAATGTTCACAGTCTGTTAACAATGATGCTGTGTTTACTCCAGGACCAGGGTTTGCATTGTTTAGAAGTCCCCACACACACCACAGAATTCTGACATTGTTAACATGTCTGTGTTATTAACAGGTGTGTGCAGTAGTCCTTAACAGTCGCTAACAGATCCGTTCTTAATTGTGCACTGTTCACCAGACTAGCGTACCAGGAGAGTACTTAAATAAAGACCCTTCAATAGGTTTATAATAATAGTTTAATTTAACGATACTTTGTAGATTCTAGCTGTAGGTGGCTTATTTATTATCACTAACGTAGTTGTTTAATAGAGAAAGATTTCCATCAGGTATGACGTCATTTCACTTGATAAACCGTTTTTATAGAGATTTTCAAGTACCTAGTTGTTATATGATAGAGTCTGTTGGATATGTAATTATGTTTAAGAAATTGTGAACACGTTTCACCGATGTACTTCTTGGTACGAGGAATGCTGTAGTTCATATTTTGTTTCGTGATACATTGTACTAGACTGAGCATGCGTATTCCAGTACTGGTGTGACGTATGTTGTGTAGATTTTACGAACATTTCTTACTGATGTGTTTTTTCTGAGACACTTGTGACACAGTTTACACGTTTCCATGCTCTGATTATTTACGCTATTCATACGTTTATTCCACTTTAATTTTTTATCGTGTGTTATTTCTAAGAATTTGGCTGATGTGGCCTTCTGGAGGCGTCTGCCTAACAAATAGAGAATTTTAATTGTGTATTCTTGAGAGTATACACGTATTCTGTTGAGTTGTGGTTTCAAGTTAGTTTCTTCTATTGGCGAAGTTGGACAGTTTTCCGGGTTGCCACATCGTCCCCGAGACGATGTCTTTTTGCGCGAGACGCTCAGAGACATGCTGCTGACATGCGTCATAGAAAGAGTAGGATTAGTTTCTTCTCACCAGTACTTGAGTAAGTTCCCCTCCCCAAGTTTATTCAATGTTTTCTATCTTCCAGATAGTTGGACAACCAGCCAATAATACCACGTGATAGTTCCATTTCGGACATACGGATCCGACACTGTAACGCCGAACAGTATCGAATGCTTTCTCTATATCAAGTGGGCAAGGGAGAGTGCATTATTTTGATTAAAGCTATTAATAACTATTTCTTTTAATCTCACCAGGTGATCTACTGTTTACCTGGAGTTTCGAAAACCATTTTGGATTTCTGGTAATTTTTTTTTTTCCTGTAGCTTTCAAATGTGTCGTTACGCTATTGGTGATTATGCGTTCTATTTTTATTTATTTTTTTCCCCTATACAACTGTACTAGTGATATCGTTGAAAGTTCCGTATATGCGCGCTAAGTTACAGAGAGGCTACCTGTGTATAACCATCCCTAATTAGGAACTGGTAGACCAGAGAGAAGACAGCTAGTTAGCAACGTCCATCACCGCCTAGTGACTACTTTTGTCTGTATAACTTTGATAGCACGCACATGGTCCTAATGTGGGAAGTGCGTTTTATTTTTTTGTGGCAACGAAAAACCAATAATGAACCTTAGGATTCACAGTTCTGGCACGTTCACTACTGACTACGCCTGACCCAGGTTCAACAGTAACTTTAAGCCTGACGTAGCGTAATAAACTGAAATGTTAGCTTTTTTAAGAAATGACTCAAAATAAGCTGAGTATTGTTTGTTTGTTTTGAATTTCGCACAAAGCTACTCGAGGGCTATCTGTGCTAGCCGTCCCTAATTTAGCAGTGTAAGACTAGAGGGAAGGCAGCTAGTCATCACCACCCACCACCAACTCTTGGGCTACTCTTTTACTAACGAATAGTGGATTAATCATCACATTGTAACGCCCCCACGGATGAAAGGGCGAGCATGTTTGGTGCGACCGGGATTCGAACCCGCGACCCTCGGATTAGGAGTCGAACACCTTAACACGCTTGGCCATGCGGGGCCTTAAGCTGAGTGACAAGTGGGTCTTCAATAAGACACTAACCCGTTAATTCAGAAATATATTAAATTTCTGTAGTTAGGAAAAAGAAACTGTGGTTTCTAGCTGCTCCTGTTCCAAATATTCTGCAGATTTTCAGTTTTTACATTTTAACGATTGAAGCGACTAAGTCTATAAGCTTCATACTATTGTAGCTTGACGTATAACCTTTTAAGAGTTACTACGTGTTTACCAGACCAAATAAACGTGAAAATCATAGGCGAAGTTGCACGTGTTTTTAGGTGATGTCGTTCAGTTACCTGATCTGTATCTGTCCATGTCGTACGGAGGTCCACGTATTGCCCAACCGGTAAAATATCCAATACAGGGCACTACTATCGTCTCTCCTTATATTTTAACATGCTGTACAATATTTTCAGAAACACATTCGCCAGTGCTGTCGTGTCTTTATAAACATCTAAGTTTCATACACTGATACATCAGGGTTTTTACAAACCTCACTATTATACATCAATATATATATATACCATACATCATTTCATAGTTAATAAGTCTATCATACATCCAATGTTTAATTAAAGTGGTCTGGAAAAGTTGTGGGTATGTACAAACCCGATGGCGTTGCAGGGTAGATTAGCGTTTGATCTCCGGTGATACATGCTTGTACTAGAACTGCTAACATGTTAAAATGAAACGTGTTTTTTATATAAACTAAAGTTGTCAGTAGTTTTGTTTTATTGTAGTATGGATCTTTGGTGTTTAATAGCGTGTTATACCGTCATTTGTTTTATCACCGCTGTGCTGTTTTCACGCGCTGTCTCGTTTGAACCACTGGACACGTCTCTTCTTTAACCACTGGACACATCTCTTCTATCTAAAATTAACATCTTCTTATATATACACTAACTTTGTTTTCATTGAGTTCTTGTTACGCTAATTCCATCGTACTGTCAGATAATCGTCATTGTTAGGTTAACCCTAGTGACACACTGTTAGCGAAAAGTTGTTGTTACGTTAATCCCAGTATTGTACTATTAGATAAATGTCGTTGTAAGGTTAACCCTAATATCGTATTTTCAGGAAAAAAAGTTGTTGTTGCGTTAACCCTAATACCGTAATGTTAAATACAAGACATTGTTAGGTTAACCCTAGTGACACACTGTTAGCGAAAAGTTGTTGTTACGTTAATCCCAGTATTGTACTATTAGATAAATGTCGTTGTTAGGTTAACCCTAATATCGTATTTTCAGGAAAAAAAGTTGTTGTTGCGTTAACCCTAATACCGTAATGTTAAATACAAGACATTGTTAGGTTAACCCTAGTGACACACTGTTAGCGAAAAGTTGTTGTTACGTTAATCCCAGTATTGTACTATTAGATAAATGTCGTTGTTAGGTTAACCCTAATATCGTATTTTCAGGAAAAAAAGTTGTTGTTGCGTTAACCCTAATACCGTAATGTTAAATACAAGACATTGTTAGGTTAACCCCAACTAATCCCAACATCGTACTCATGTAATTCATTGTGAGGTTAAGCTCAGCTCCGTGCGGCTGAGTGTGCATGTGGTTTTTAGGTGTACTTTAGGTTTTACATGCAGCACTGTACTAAGATGGAATGTCTATAACTTGTTTAGATTTGTTTCATATATCAGTTTTCCATGCCAGGCGACTTCTGTACTTTAACATGCACGCATTTGAGTTACAGTAGAAATAACACGTGGTTGTAGTAATTTATTATATAGTAGCCTGAATCAGTGTGGTAAAATAACACCTATAAACTATAGTGGGTGTAAGGGAGGTAGAATATTGTATAATTCATTATATAGTAGCCTGAATCAGTGTGGTAAAATAACACCTATAAACTATAGTGGGTGTAAGGGGAGGTAGAATAATGTATAATTCATTATATAGTAGCCTGAATCAGTGTGGTAAAATAACACCTATAAACTATAGTGGGTGTAAGGGGAGGTAGAATACTGTATAATTCATTATATAGTAGCCTGAATCAGTGTGGTAAAATAACACCTATAAACTATAGTGGGTGTAAGGGGAGGTAGAATACTGTATAATTCATTATATAGTAGCCTGAATCAGTGTGGTAAAATAACACCTATAAACTATAGTGGGTGTAAGGGGAGGTAGAATACTGTATAATTCATTATATAGTAGCCTGAATCAGTGTGGTAAAATAACACCTATAAACTATAGTGGGTGTAAGGGGAGGTAGAATACTGTATAATTCGTTATATAGTAGCCTGAATCAGTGTGGTAAAATAACACCTATAAACTATAGTGGGTGTAAGGGGAGGTAGAATAATGTATAATTCATTATATAGTAGCCTGAATCAGTGTGGTAAAATAACACCTATAAACTATAGTGGGTGTAAGGGGAGGTAGAATACTGTATAAGAAAAATATTAAGCAATATTTTAAGATGTGAAATACTGCGAAACAAACCGGCAATGCCAGGCGTTAAGCCTAATGCTATAAGTGGAGCTATTTTAAACCATATGAAATGAAAAGGCCGTCAGTAAATGTCACTTTAGTTTGACTTTGACTGTCGACCTCCTTCGCAGCAATCAGACAGTAAGTTTGAAACAGTTCTCCAAATGGAACCTGTACATCTGATTGCTTATCCATTCAGACTTAATCCTTAGAAGACTCTTCTGATTTCTGAATATAACCTGATATTTGTTCAGTCAGTCCTCACAATAAAACTTGTGATATCGGACATACAGACGTGCTTTATATACATAGTTTACCTTGTTATTGTGAACCTTAAAAGCAGCCAACCATTGTTTCAGTTATGTGTAAGTAAACCACGAGTTTTGAAAGTTCACCAAACATTGCATCTTTACAAGTGACCTTCCTTTAGTCCTAGTCTTATGATACATTCGACTAAAAAAACTACACAAGTTATAAAAAAATGCGTTGTTGCCTGGATACTTCTAATGTTCTCGGTATTATGAGATACACGTTATGACCATATAAGCCCATCACCATAGAAACGATAAAATACTCCTCAGAGATAACACAACATATCAACTTTCTTCCTTTTCATAAAGATATGTCCTCAGAACTCTAGACGTCAACATATATTGAAATAATCCAGTTTTGTTCTACACCGTCCTGGGATCGAATCTAGTACCCTCTGTAATAAAAAGTTAACAGAATGGTTACTGGGCTCTTTTCAGCACCTTAAACCAAGTGGCTACCACATATATACTTCATTATGTTAAATGTTCGCAAACAAATATAAAGCAATAATAAGGCTATTCGTGAAGTGAATGTTATAGACATTACAAAATCCTGCACTATGACTAAATCATTCGTAACCCAAATTAAAATACTCATAAAGTCAGTTTGAAACGTAGGCTGCGTAGGATTTCCGATCAGACCGTACGCAACCGTCGACGAGATTCTTAGGCCCCATGTGCAACCCATCATGGTGAACGTCAACGACGTTTTTCAACATGACAACGCCCGTCCTCACACAGCCCGACTCACCACTGTCTTCTTGAGACACCACAACATCAACGTTTTCCCTGACCCTTCAGATCACCAGATTTAAACCCCATCGAACATCTTTGGGACGAGTTGGACCGACGTCTGCGACGGCGACAACTAACCGCAGACTTTACATCAGCTTGCAGCAGCTTTGCAGGCTGAGTGGACAGCCATTCCACAGAATGTGATTCGTCATCTCATCGCTTCCATGGGCAGGAGATGCCAAGCAGTTATTGATGCTCACGGGGGGCATACTCGTTATTGACGTTGAGTGACGTTAAACTTCACCTAGTGAGCGTGGATTTCGCCTTTGCAGACTTTGGATGTTCAGCAGTGAATGTGCAAAGTTTCACACATGTCATACAGAACTACCCGGGATAAACTTGTTAACAATTTGTCTCATATTTTGCCTTTTGCGTTTCTTTTTTTGAAGAGTATATTATAATAACTCTCTTGTTAAGAGAAATGAACTAGACACTATGTGTAGATTTCTGTTTTGATTAGATCTAGTATTTCTAATGTGTTCATTCTTACTTCTATGTGGATTAGACCTAACTCTAGTTTTGTGTTGACACTTCTGTTGTTTTGTGTTTTTAATTCGCCATTTTTTTATATTGGCAACTAGATCTGTACGTGTTAAAAATGACTCATTTCTCTGACTGGTTTAGATTACAAATCTTTTCTTTCTGAATAATTTTGTACCTGAAATTTGGTTTATTTGACAACGCAAGTGAACGTTGTTTGCATAATATAATCGAGTAGAAGACGGGTTCGATCCCCGTCACACCAAACACATTCGTCCTTTCGTTTTTTAATTAGGGACGGCCAGTGCAGATAATCTTCGAATAGCTTTGAGGGAAATTCCTAAACAAACAAGCGATAAGATGTTACTTATTACTATAAACATGTTTTCAGCGCTGCTGTTGAGACTTGTTCGTATTTATACTGTTAGACTGTAGGCTTATTCATTGTTAAATAATAAACACCAATCCCTCAAACTCTATTTTATCTCGGCATATCGGTTCATAAAATGGCACCGAGTTCTTTTTCAAGTACTAACTTTTAATTAATACATTCATGTTTACATCTCTTTGAGATGTAATTTCAGTTCTATACTCTGGAGGTTAAACCCTTTCGATTGGTGTATTTGAACATACTGTAATCCAATCTAAAAGAATTGCTTGCGCCGCGGCTATTGAGAATTTTCCGTAGTTTTATACGTAAACTCTTTCTACAACTCAGTAAAATTCACTCGCATATTTTCAAATATAAGTATGTTTTATTGATTTCCCTGTTTCTCTAGTAGATGGCGTTCTTCATAATAACTTGTACAAAAAAATGAAAGACACCAAAATGGCTTCACAGCTTACATTATCGTCCATTCCATGTGAAAGAAATTATACGTTACTTCAATCAAAAGTGATATTGTTTCGTAAGTTGTTGCCATCAAAACGTAAACATGTTTCACGAATCATTGAAAAACAGCAACATTTCTACATCTCAGCTAACGTCTATAGCAAATCTCTCCTGAAATTGTTTTTTGTTTTCTTTGGAACAACAACAACAACAACCAAAACTAGAGACCTTGTTTACATGAAAGCCACTTACCACAACATGTATTAAAGGTTGTTATCAGGCTTATGCGCGCCATCATCACTTTCTTTGATCGACATGGACAAAAACAACACTACAACATAACAAAACCATCTACTGTCAAACTCGAACCACGACATATCTCATTCAGCGCAAAGGATTTAACAATTAAGATTTTGGATGACGAGACGACCACCATGATGTTGCACAAACAGTACAACCACCAGGATGTTGTACAAACAATGCAAAAAATCATTATGCTAGAAAAACAGTACAATCACCAGGATGTTGCACAAACAATAAAATCACCAGGATGTTGTACAAACAATACAACCATCAGGATGTTGTAAAAACAATAAAACCATCAGGATGTTGTACAAACAATACAACCATTAGTACTTTTTGCAAATAATTCAACCATCAGAATGTTGGACGAACCAACACTACATTTAGAGAAAGACCTAATAATCACAAATCATCTATGAAAACTAGAAAATGTCATCTGTTGCCCCGTTATATTTCTAATACGTGACATCGGCTATGAGGAATACAATTAATAATAGTGCTATTACTTGTTACGTGGCACGGGCTGTAGGAGATGACGTCTACAATGTCACCAACTGAACCTCCACCTATTATTTGTTGTATGAGATTGGCTTTAAACAATGATATTTGAAATGTAATTCTTTGTATCCCCACCTGTCTATTTGTTATGCGGGACATCATCTAAGGTATGACATTTCAATGCCATTATCTTTATCCACATCTATCCATTTCTAAATTGGCATCGGATTTATGGAGTAGGGTTTAACAGTACACTGTCTGTGCTGCATAACTTGAGTGACATGGACTTTAAGGAATTACACTGAGGCGACATTGTCTGTGTGTTTTCATAACTACTTGTTATGTAAATCAGCTTTAAGTGACGGAGTTAAAGTGAAATTGGTTGTAAACATTTTCTGGGAACTTAAAAACATGCTCCACAAAAACATGCCAAAAGATGTGAAATGTATAACGAACCTGCAAAACGAAGAATTAAAAAAAAAAAAGACATTTCTCGTGTTCGTTTGTAAGCCTAAATCTTGAGGTTTATACACAGTAGTTAGGGCGAAGTAACGTCACGAAATTGACCCGAGCTCAGTTCATTAAATTTTAGCGGCTCGGTGTCTTTGGAGTTGTTACGGCCTCTCAGAAAACCTTTGGCGGGAGAAAAGACAACCATTCTTCCGTAGACTATTTTGACAGTGAATGTTAAGATCCTGGGATATACAGGGTTTCTTACCTCTATGTTATGTAACCCTGCTAGCACGGAGGTGAAACCGAAAACTTAAAATTCGCACTGTCTAACGAACTAAAACGTCCGAATCTGTCTCCGCTTGTTGACCTTTGTCAGAAACATAGTTCAGGTGCTTTTGTCTAACGTTCTTAAACTATGATTTTTGTACGGATCTGGTGAATGTGGTATCAAGTTTTGTCTAACGTTCTTAAACTATGATTTTTGTACGGATCTGGTGAATGTGGTATCAAGTTTTTGCGTTGTTGTTTTTTACATTTTCTCTGGTTACGTTTACTTTTGAGCTGTCGCCTCAGGAGGAAGGAGTTCATTGTACGTTCAGCAATATAAAAATAAATTAATATTATGAAAGTTTGATACGAGGAAAACAAATTTACTACGAGTAGTAAAGAAAAAACAAACAAACAAAGAAACAAACGATGATCCTCACTTCATAAAACATCTATTGTCTTCTCTTTAAACCTGGATGACGGCATGATGTCGGCGAACCTGTTTACTATCAGAAGTAGCGAACCCTATTATCGACGACCTCGTTGACGCCAGAGTTTAGTGAACTTGTGGACTTTTTTCTTCTTGCACAACACATATCAACCTATCAAACTGATATGGAAGAGTTGACCAGCAATTTAAGGTCATTTCTAACCTTTATAAAACGATTCATAATATTACTACTTTACATGGAAGTAGGAAGTTTTCAGTTGATAAACATTCAAATGATTGGAGATCATTTTCAAAGTTATTCATTCGCTATTCAAAGACGAACTTAAAATATAAGATAGTAAGTAATGAGTAATTACCGTCTTTTGTCAAAACATAAGGTAGTAAGTAATGAGTAATTACCGTATTTTGTCAAAACATAAGGTAGTAAGTAATGAGTAATTACCGTATTTTGTCAAAACATAAGGTAGTAAGTAATGAGTAATTACCGTGTTTTGTCAAAACATAAGGTAGTAAGTAATGAGTAATTACCGTGTTTTGTCAAAACATAAGGTAGTAAGTAATGAGTAATTACCGTATTTTGTCAAAACATAAGGTAGTATGTAATGAGTAATTACCGTGTTTTGTCAAAACATAAGGTAGTAAGTAATGAGTAATTACCGTGTTTTGTCAAAACATAAGGCAGTAAGTAATGAGTAATTACCGTGTTTTGTCAAAACATAAGGCAGTAAGTAATGAGTAATTACCGTGTTTTGTCAAAACATAAGGTAGTAAGTAATGAGTAATTACCGTGTTTTGTCAAAACATAAGGCAGTAGTAATGAGTAATTACCGTGTTTTGTCAAAACATAAGGTAGTAAGTAATGAGTAATTACCGTATTTTGTCAAAACATAAGGTAATAAGTAATGAGTAATTACCGTATTTTGTCAAAACATAAGGTACTAAGTAATGAGTAATTACCGTGTTTTGTCAAAACATAAGGCAGTAAGTAATGAGTAATTACCGTGTTTTGTCAAAACATAAGGTAGTAAGTAATGAGTAATTACCGTATTTTGTCAAAACATAAGGTAATAAGTAATGAGTAATTACCGTATTTTGTCAAAACATAAGGTACTAAGTAATGAGTAATTACCGTATTTTGTCAAAACATAAGGCAGTAAGTAATGAGTAATTACCGTGTTTTGTCAAAACATAAGGTGGTAAGTAATGAGTAATTATCGTATTTTGTCAAAACATAAGGTACTAAGTAATGAGTAATTACCGTATTTTGTCAAAACATAAGGTACTAAGTAATGAGTAATTACCGTATTTTGTCAAAACATAAGGTAGTAAGTAATGAGTAATTACCGTATTTTGTCAAAACATAAGATAGTAAGTAATGAGTAATTACCGTATTTTGTCAAAACATAAGGCAGTAAGTAATGAGTAATTACCGTATTTTGTCAAAACATAAGGTAGTAAGTAATGAGTAATTACCGTATTTTGTCAAAACATAAGGTACTAAGAAATGAGTAATTACCGTATTTTGTCAAAACATAAGGTAGTAAGTAATGAGTAATTACCGTATTTTGTGAAAACATAAGGCAGTAAGTAATGAGTAATTACCGTATTTTGTCAAAACATAAGGTAGTAGGTAATGAGTAATTATCGTATTTTGTCAAAACATAAGGTAGTAAGTAATGAGTAATTACCGTATTTTGTCAAAACATAAGGCAGTAAGTAATGAGTAATTACCGTATTTTGTTCAAACATAAGGCAGTAAGTAATGAGTAATTACCGTGTATTTAAATAGTTCATACACTTAAGTAATCGCTTTTTACAGGCGTGAATGATAATATTATTTCTTACCTATTTCAAATATAGACATAAAGGTGAACTGTCTTACCTGGTTCAAAGACTGACATAAAAGTGAACTGTTTTACCTGGTTCAAAGACTGACATAAAAGTGAACTGTCTTACCTGGTTCAAAGACTGACAAAAAAGTGAACTGTCTTACCTGGTTCAAAAACTGACATAAAAGTGAACTGTCTTACCTGGTTCAAAGACTGACAAAAAAGTGAACTGTCTTACATGTTTCAAAAATTGACATAAAGGTGAACTGTCTCACCTATTTTCAAATATTGACATAAAAGTGAACTGTCTTACCTGGTTCAAATATTGACATAAAGGTGAACTGTCTTACCTGGTTCAAAGACTGACATAAAAGTGAACTGTCTTACCTGGTTCAAAGACTGACATAAAAGTGAACTGTCTTACATGTTTCAAAAATTGACCTAAAGGTGAACTGTCTCACCTATTTTCAAATATTGACATAAAAGTGAACTGTATTACCTGGTTCAAATGTTGACATAAAGGTGAACTGTCTCACCTGGTTCAAATATTGACATAAAGGTGAACTGTCTTACCTGTTTAAAGACTGACATGAAGGTAATCTTTTATCTCTTTTGAAGATAGGTAATCATGGTTTATACAAGTAATTGTCTAATGATAGTCTTTGTCATAGTTTTACCTTCTTCATTTCAAAGATGAATAACAAAAATATTTATCTCTCCACGTTTCTATTATGATGGACATTCCTCCACTTTCTCAAGAAGTTAATTAAAATATTTGTCGTATCTGATTCTCTCCCGGGAGTTAATTATAATATTATATCTGTCGTATCTGATTCTCTCCCGGGAGTTAATTATAATATCATATTTGTCGTATCTGATTCTCTCCCGGGAGTTAATTATAATATTATTTTTGTCGTATCTGATTTTTTTTAAGGAGTTACTGATAATACTATTTTTATTATATTCGTTTCTATCCCAGAAGTTAATTATAATATTATTTTTGTCGTATCCTATTACATACAAAGGTATGATCATTATGGTAATCTACCTTACTTTATCTCGCTTTTAATGATGTGATAAACATTAATGTTATCCTTCTCTGTCTGTTAAGGGTGTGATAAAATATATTCTTGTGTTTCTCTCACTTTTCATGGTGTTATCATAATATTGATGTCTTCAATAGCTGCAGCACTTGAAGTTTTATTATGCAGGAACAGAGTAAATTAATCTATGAGACTTTTTTTGTCTTTTTATCATCTATATTTTTGTGCACCAGTTATACTAAGAGAATACCCGGATCGAGGGCTCAGCATGACCAGGTGGTTAAGGCGCTCGACTCGTAATCTGAGGGTCGCATGTTGGAATTCCTGTTGCACCAAACATGCTCGCCCTTTCAGCCATGTGAGCGTTATAATGTGACGGTCAATCACACTATTCGTTGGTAAAGAGTAGCCCAAGAGTTGGCGGTGGGTGGTAATGACTAGCTGCCTTCCTTCTAGTGTTTTACACTGCTAAATTAGGGACAGCTAGCACAGATAGCCCTCGTGTAGTTTTTCGCGAAATTCTAAAACAAACAAACACACAAATACCAGGATCGATTTTATTACTCATCAGGGTCTCTACCAACCTCCCCTCAAATTGAAAATCCTTCATACAGGATTGGAGTAAATTGATTTATAAGACCTTGGTGAATACATCGAACGAAAGGGTTTGACTTTCTGAACTCAAAACTGTAATTTGATCTCAACTCGGTCAAGAGATGATAGGGCTATGAGCTAAACATTAGCACTTGGTAACAAACTAAGAACCATTTTATGTGCCGATATGCCGCGGCTAAAACTGTTATTGTCTTCATGAGTCTGATCATGGTTCCCAGAATCTGTGGTTTGTATATTTCTGATCTATTCTATAATAATGTGAATATTGTTTTCAATTTTCCAGTTGGCAAAGTTTGATGAAATTAAATATACAAAGCGGGACCGTTTGTGATATTTCGGTTGTTTAAGATAAATACGTTAATGACAAGAGGATTGAGGATTTTGTCAACATGAGTGAGTGTATGTATGTTTTCATAAATACTGGGAAACCAAACGAACGAACTTTTTACCTTTACGGTACAAATATTACAACAGTTAGTATTATCTACCACACTTTTTGTCTTGAGAAATTACTAGAATGCTTTGGTGTTTTATCAAAATAGGCTTAGTTAAGCCTATTTTTATACTTTTCGGTTTTTACTGTACAGACTGTTAACGTCTATTTAGACGAAGTTTCTGAGGTTATCCAAAACTGTAGAATACATTAGACAAAAAGCGAACATTATTTGTTTACTGTTTGTTAACCCTAGAATTACAATGAGGTTCACCTTTTTCTAAATTATATATACTCCCTACTGGTTGTGGGCTCGTGAGTTTGATTAATGTTGCACCAATTATTGCTACAATTCCCTATGCATTTTACAGAAATGAATAATTTTACCTAACGTCCTTTCTGGTCAGTTCTTTAAATAAAGAGTTGTAACAGTAAAAAAAAAAAAAAAAAAAAAAACCACAGAAGTTTAATAGAATATGTGGGCCCCAGCAGCGGTGAACAAAATAAAAACCAGTTGATAGTTTAATGGTTCAAAAGAAATAAATGTGACGGTAAGGGACGCGAAAGAGATGTAAATAAAAAAACAACAACAGTGCAGTGATAAAATAGTCTGTCAATCATGTTTATGGAGAAACTTTCAATCTATGTTTCAAGTGTAAAGAATGTGCAAATTGTGCTTGATAAAGTGTACACATCAGAGCATTCGACTCAGGGATTAAAACCCATTGTCAATGCTTTGCCAATAATGTTTTACATTGTCTGTATTTGATCTGGTACATAATTGAAACGGTAGAATGTATCCTAATAGGAGAGGTGTCTCAAGAAGTAAGACCCACACAATGATGGAGATAAGTCGTCTATTAGATATAATATTTTTGTGAAAGGCTCATGTCAGACCTTAGGGGCTGTCAGTGATGTTCGAGCTCACAATGTACTACATATGGAACTGTTTGTAACCATTTGTGGAAAGCTGTTTGTCCTTAAGAAAAAAAAAAACTTAAAAATTGATTATTAAAAACGATATGTTGAGTATGACCAGAATAAGTGTTGTTCTACTACGTCCTCTATGAGTATGACCAGAATAGGTGTTGTTCTACTACGTCCTCTATGAGTATGACCAGAATAAGTGTTGTTCTACTACGTCCTGTACGGGTATGACCAGAATAAGTGTTGTGCTACTACGTCCTCTATAAGTATGACCAGAATAAGTGTTGTTCTACTACGTTCTCTATGAGTATGACCAGAATAAGTGTTGTTCTACTACGTCCTGTACGGGTATGACCAGAATAAGTGTTGTTCTACTACGTCCTGTAAGGGTATGACCAGAATAAGTGTTGTTCTACTACGACCTCTATGAGTATGACCAGAATAAGTGTTATTCTACTACGTCCTCTATGAGTATGACCAGAATAAGTGTTGTTCTACTACGTCCTGTACGGGTATGACCAGAATAAGTGTTATTCTACTACGTCCTCTATGAGTATGACCAGAATAAGTGTTGTACTACTACGTCCTGTACGGGTATGACCAGAATAAGTGTTGTTTACTACATCCTGTACGGGTATGACCAGAATAAGTGTTGTACTACTACGTCCTGTACGGGTATGACCAGAATAAGTGTTGTACTACTACGTCCTCTATGAGTATGACCAGAATAAGTGTTGTTCTACTACGTCCTCTATGAGTATGACCAGAATAAGTGTTGTTCTACTACGTCCTCTATGAGTATGACCAGAATAAGTGTTGTTCTTCTACGTCCTGTACGGGTATGACCAGAATAAGTGTTGTTCTACTACGTCCTCTATGAGTATGACCAGAATAAGTGTTGTTCTACTATGTCCTCTATGAGTATGACCAGAATAAGTGTTGTTCTACTACGTCCTGTACGGGTATGACCAGAATAAGTGTTGTACTACTACGTCCTCTATGAGTATGACCAGAATAAGTGTTGTTCTACTACGTCCTGTACGGGTATGACCAGAATAAGTGTTGTACTACTACGTCCTCTATGAGTATGACCAGAATAAATGTTGTACTACTACGTCCTCTATGAGTATGACCAGAATAAGTGTTGTACTGCTACGTCCTCTATGGGTATGACCAGAATAAGTGTTGTTCTACTACGTCCTCTATGAGTATGACCAGAATAAGTGTTGTTCTACTACGTCCTCTATGAGTATGACCAGAATAGGTGTTGTACTACTACGTCCTCTATTTACATATACTTCAACTTGTACGACCATTTCTTGATCTATTATACACTACTGAAATCTACTCATATAATGCGCTATCTACCTATATCTAATTTTATGTTATGTTCTTTGTCTGCAGCTACTGATATATCATGCACTCTGTCTACCTACTGATATATCATGTTCTCTGTCTACATCTACTGATATATCATGTTCTCTGTCTACATCTACTGATATATCATGTTCTCTGTCTACCTACTGATATATCATGCACTCTGTCTACGTACTGATATATCATGTTCTCTGTCTACCTATGATATATCATGTTCTGTCTACATCTACTGATATATCATGTTCTGTCTACCTCTACTGATATATTATGTTCTGTCTATATCTACTGATATATCATGTTTTCTGTCTACATCTACTGATATATCATGTTCTGTCTACATCTACTGATGTATCATGTTCTGTCTACATCTACTGATATATCATGTTCTGTCTATATCTACTGATATATCATGCACTCTGTCTACCTACTGATATATCATGTTCTCTGTGTACATCTACTGATATATCATGTTCTCTGTCTGCATCTACTGATATATCTTGCACTCTGTCTACCTACTGATATATCATGTTCTCTGTCTACATCTACTGATATATCATGTTCTCTGTCTACATCTACTGATATATCATGTTCTGTCTACATCTACTGATATATCATGCACTCTGTCTGCCTACTGATATATCATGTTCTCTGTCTGCATCTACTGATATATCATGTTCTCTGTGTGCATCTACTGATATATCATGCACTCTGTCTGCCTACTGATATATCATGTTCTCTGTCTACCTACTGATATATCATGCACTCTGTCTGCGTGCTGATATATCATGTTCTCTCTGTCTACCTATGATATATCATGTTCTGTCTACATCTACTGATATATCATGTTCTCTGTCTACCTATGATATATCATGTTCTGTCTACATCTACTGATATATCATGTTCTGTCTACCTCTACTGATATATTATGTTCTGTCTATATCTACTGATATATCATGTTTTCTGTCTACATCTACTGATATATCATGTTCTGTCTACATCTACTGATATATCATGTTCTGTCTATATCTACTGATATATCATGCACACTGTCTACCTACTGATATATCAGGTTCCCTGTGTACATCTACTGATATATCATGTTCTCTGTCTACATCTACTGATATATCATGTTCTCTGTCTACATCTACTGATATATCATGTTCTGTCTACATCTACTGATATATCATGCACTCTGTCTACCTACTGATATATCATGTTCTCTGTCTACATCTACTGATATATCATGTTCTCTGTGTACATCTACTGATATATCATGCACTCTGTCTACCTACTGATATATCATGTTCTCTGTCTACCTACTGATATATCATGCACTCTGTCTGCGTACTGATATATCATGTTCTCTGTCTACCTATGATATATCATGTTCTGTCTACATCTACTGATATATCATGTTCTGTCTACCTCTACTGATATATTATGTTCTGTCTATATCTACTGATATATCATGTTTTCTGTCTACATCTACTGATATATCATGCACTCTGTCTACCTACTGATATATCATGTTCTCTGTCTACATCTACTGATATATCATGTTCTGTCTACATCTACTGATATATCATGTTCTGTCTGTCTATCTACTGATATATCATGCACTCTGTCTGCCTACTGATATATCATGTTCTCTGTGTACATCAACTGATATATCATGTTCTCTGTCTGCATCTACTGATATATCTTGCACTCTGTCTACCTACTGATATATATTGTTCTCTGTCTACATCTACTGATATATCATGTTCTCTGTCTACATCTACTGATATATCATGTTCTGTCTGCATCTACTGATATATCATGCACTCTGTCTGCCTACTGATATATCATGTTCTCTGTCTACATCTACTGATATATCATGATCTCTGTCTACATCTACTGATATATCATGCACTCTGTCTACCTACTGATATATCATGTTCTCAGTCTACATCTACTGATATATCATGTTCTGTCTACATCTACTGATATATCATGTTCTCTCTACATCTACTGATATAATATGTTCTGTCTACATCTACTGATATATCATGCACTCTGTCTACCTACTGATATATCATGTTCTCTGTCTACATCTACTGATATATCATGTTCTGTCTACATCTACTGATATATCATGTTCTCTCTACATCTACTGATATAATATGTTCTGTCTATATCTACTGATATATCATGCACTCTGTCTACATCCATTCTTATTCTGTTAAGTGTTTTTCTATAAATAAATTATTTGAGTGATATAACTCTAAGGTCGACTGAAATAAACAGAATATCCAGGTTTGCCTTGTTATAACATTAATTATTATTAACATGCACGGTTTTCTTACAATAACATTAATTATTAATATCCAGGGTTTTCTTACTATAACATTAATTAATATTAACATCATCGATTTTCTTTCTTTAAGTATAGTATTATATACTTAGCTTTAGTTGTACTTCTATATAGTTTGATTTGTGTATGTTTTATACAGTTTGATTTGGGTATGTTATATACAGTTTGATTTGGGTATGTCATATACAGTATGATTTGGGCGTGTTATATACAGTTTGATTTGGGTATGTTATATACAGTTTGATTTGGGTATGTTATATACAGTTTGATTTGGGTATGTTATATACAGTTTGATTTGGGTATGTTATATACAGTTTGATTTGGGTATGTTATATACAGTTTGATTTGGGTATGTTATATACAGTTTGATTTGGGTGTGTTATATACAGTTTGATTTGGGTGTGTTATATACAGTTTGATTTGGGTATGTTATATACAGTTTGATTTGGGTATGTTATATACAGTTTGATTTGGGTATGTTATATACAGTTTGATTTGGGTATGTTATATACAGTTTGATTTGGGTATGTTATATACAGTTTGATTTGGGTATGTTATATACAGTTTGATTTGGGTATGTTATATACAGTTTGATTTGGGTATGTTATATACAGTTTGATTTGGGTATGTTATATACAGTTTGATTTGGGTATGTTATATACAGTTTGATTTGGGTATGTTATATACAGTTTGATTTGGGTATGTTATATACAGTTTGATTTGGGTATGTTATATACAGTTTGATTTGGGTATGTTATATACAGTTTGATTTGGGTATGTTATATACAGTTTGATTTGGGTTATATACAGTTTGTGTTATATACAGTTTGATTTGGGTGTGTTATATACAGTTTGATTTGGGTATGTTATATACAGTTTGATTTGGGTATGTTATATACAGTTTGATTTGGGTATGTTATATACAGTTTGATTTGGGTATGTTATATACAGTTTGATTTGGGTATGTTATATACAGTTTGATTTGGGTATGTTATATACAGTTTGATTTGGGTATGTTATATACAGTTTGATTTGGGTATGTTATATACAGTTTGATTTGGGTATGTTATATACAGTTTGATTTGGGTATGTTATATACAGTTTGATTTGGGTATGTTATATACAGTTTGATTTGGGTATGTTATATACAGTTTGATTTGGGTATGTTATATACAGTTTGATTTGGGTATGTTATATACAGTTTGATTTGGGTGTGTTATATACAGTTTGATTTGGGTATGTTATATACAGTTTGATTTGGGTATGTTATATACAGTTTGATTTGGGTATGTTATATACAGTTTGATTTGGGTATGTTATATACAGTTTGATTTGGGTATGTTATATACAGTTTGATTTGGGTATGTTATATACAGTTTGATTTGGGTATGTTATATACAGTTTGATTTGGGTGTGTTATATACAGTTTGATTTGGGTATGTTATATACAGTTTGATTTGGGTGTGTTATATACAGTTTGATTTGGGTATGTTATATACAGTTTGATTTGGGTATGTGATTTGGGTATGTTATATACAGTTTGATTTGGGTATGTTATATACAGTTTGATTTGGGTATGTTATATACAGTTTGATTTGGGTATGTTATATACAGTTTGATTTGGGTATGTTATATACAGTTTGATTTGGGTATGTTATATACAGTTTGATTTGGGTATGTTATATACAGTTTGATTTGGGTATGTTATATACAGTTTGATTTGGGTATGTTATATACAGTTTGATTTGGGTATGTTATATACAGTTTGATTTGGGTATGTTATATACAGTTTGATTTGGGTATGTTATATACAGTTTGATTTGGGTATGTTATATACAGTTTGATTTGGGTATGTTATATACAGTTTGATTTGGGTATGTTATATACAGTTTGATTTGGGTATGTTATATACAGTTTGATTTGGGTATGTTATATACAGTTTGATTTGGGTATGTTATATACAGTTTGATTTTATGTTATATACAGTTTGATTTGTGTTATATACAGTTTGATTTGGGTGGGTGTGTTATATACAGTTTGATTTGGGTATGTTATATACAGTTTGATTTGGGTATGTTATATACAGTTTGATTTGGGTGTGTTATATACAGTTTGATTTGGGTATGTTATATACAGTTTGATTTGGGTATGTTATATACAGTTTGATTTGGGTATGTTATATACAGTTTGATTTGGGTATGTTATATACAGTTTGATTTGGGTATGTTATATACAGTTTGATTTGGGTATGTTATATACAGTTTGATTTGGGTATGTTATATACAGTTTGATTTGGGTATGTTATATACAGTTTGATTTGGGTATGTTATATACAGTTTGATTTGGGTATGTTATATACAGTTTGATTTGGGTGTGTTATATACAGTTTGATTTGTTATATATGTACAGTTTGATTTGGTTATATACAGTTTGATGTTATATACAGTTTTATATACAGTTTGATTTGGGTATGTTATATACAGTTTGATTTGGGTATGTTATATACAGTTTGATTTGGGTATGTTATATACAGTTTGATTTGGGTATGTTATATACAGTTTGATTTGGGTGTGTTATATACAGTTTGATTTGGGTATGTTATATACAGTTTGATTTGGGTATGTTATATACAGTTTGATTTGGGTGTGTTATATACAGTTTGATTTGGTATGTTATATACAGTTTGATTTGGGTATGTTATATACAGTTTGATTTGGATATGTTATATACAGTTTATGTTATATACAGTTTGATTTGGGTGTGTTATATACAGTTTGATTTGGGTATGTTATATACAGTTTGATTTGGGTATGTTATATACAGTTTGATTTGGGTATGTTATATACAGTTTGATTTGGGTGTGTTATATACAGTTTGATTTGGGTATGTTATATACAGTTTGATTTTTGTTATATACAGTTTGATTTGGGTATGTTATATACAGTTTGATTTGGGTATGTTATATACAGTTTGATTTGGGTATGTTATATACAGTTTGATTTGGATATGTTATATACAGTTTGATTTGTATATGTTATATACAGTTTGATTTGGGTGTGTTCTATACAGTTTGATTAGGGTATGATATGTACAGTTTGATTTGGGTATGTTATATACAGTTTGATTTGGGTATGTTATATACAGTTTGATTTGGGTATGTTATATACAGTTTGATTTGGGTATGTTATATACAGTTTGATTTGGGTATGTTATATACAGTTTGATTTGGGTATGTTATATACAGTTTGATTTGGGTATGTTATATACAGTTTGATTTGGGTATGTTATATACAGTTTGATTTGGGTATGTTATATACAGTTTGATTTGGGTGTGTTATATACAGTTTGATTTGGGTATGTTATATACAGTTTGATTTGGGTATGTTATATACAGTTTGATTTGGGTATGTTATGTATAGTTTGATTTGGGTATGTTATATACAGTTTGATTTGGGTATGTTATATACAGTTTGTATGTTATATACAGTTTGATGTTATATACAGTTTGATTTGGATGTTTTGGTATGTTATATACAGTTTGTGTTATATACAGTTTGATTTGGGTATGTTATATACAGTTTGATTTGGGTATGTTATATACAGTTTGATTTGGGTATGTTATATACAGTTTGATTTGGGTATGTTATATACAGTTTGATTTGGGTATGTTATATACAGTTTGATTTGGGTATGTTATATACAGTTTGATTTGGGTATGTTATATACAGTTTGATTTGGGTTTGATTTGGGTGTTATATACAGTTTGATTTGGGTATGTTATATACAGTTTGATTTGGGTATGTTATATACAGTTTGATTTGGGTATGTTATATACAGTTTGATTTGGGTATGTTATATACAGTTTGATTTGGGTATGTTATATACAGTTTGATTTGGGTATGTTATATACAGTTTGATTTGGGTATGTTATATACAGTTTGATTTGGGTATGTTATATACAGTTTGATTTGGGTATGTTATATACAGTTTGATTTGGGTATGTTATATACAGTTTGATTTGGGTATGTTATATACAGTTTGATTTGGGTTATATACAGTTTGATTTTATATACAGTTTGATTTGGGTATGTTATATACAGTTTGATTTGGGTATGTTATATACAGTTTGATTTGGTTATATACAGTTTGATTTGTATATATACAGTTTGATTTGGTTATATACAGTTTGATTTGGGTATGTTATATACAGTTTGATTTGGGTATGTTATATACAGTTTGATTTGGGTATGTTATATACAGTTTGATTTGGGTATGTTATATACAGTTTGATTTGGGTATGTTATGTACAGTTTGATTTGGATATGTTATATACAGTTTGATTTGGGTGTGTTATATACAGTTCGATTTGGGTATGTTATTACAGTTTGATTTGGGTATGTTATATACAGTTTGATTTGGGTATGTTATATACAGTTTGATTTGGGTATGTTATATACAGTTTGATTTGGGTGTGTTATATACAGTTTGATTTGGGTATGTTATATACAGTTTGATTTTATGTTATATACAGTTTGATTTGGGTATGTTATATACAGTTTGATTTGGGTATGTTATATACAGTTTGATTTGGGTATGTTATATACAGTTTGATTTGGGTATGTTATATACAGTTTGATTTGGGTATGTTATATACAGTTTGATTTGGGTATGTTATATACAGTTTGATTTGGGTATGTTATATACAGTTTGATTTGGGTATGTTATATACAGTTTGATTTGGGTATGTTATATACAGTTTGATTTGGGTATGTTATATACAGTTTGATTTGGGTATGTTATATACAGTTTGATTTGGGTATGTTATATACAGTTTGATTTGGGTGTGTTATATACAGTTTGATTTGGGTATGTTATATACAGTTTGATTTGGGTATGTTATATACAGTTTGATTTGGGTATGTTATATACAGTTTGATTTGGGTATGTTATATACAGTTTGATTTGGGTATGTTATATACAGTTTGATTTGGGTATGTTATATACAGTTTGATTTGGGTATGTTATATACAGTTTGATTTGGGTATGTTATATACAGTTTGATTTGGGTATGTTATATACAGTTTGATTTGGGTATGTTATATACAGTTTGATTTGGGTATGTTATATACAGTTTGATTTGGGTATGTTATATACAGTTTGATTTGGGTATGTTATATACAGTTTGATTTGGGTGTGTTATATACAGTTTGATTTGGGTATGTTATATACAGTTTGATTTGGGTATGTTATATACAGTTTGATTTGGGTATGTTATATACAGTTTTTGATTACAGTTTGGTATGTTATATACAGTTTGATTTGGGTATGTTATATACAGTTTGATTTGGGTATGTTATATACAGTTTGATTTGGGTATGTTATATACAGTTTGATTTGGGTATGTTATATACAGTTTGATTTGGGTATGTTATATACAGTTTGATTTGGGTATGTTATATACAGTTTGATTTGGGTATGTTATATACAGTTTGATTTGGGTTATATATGTTATATACAGTTTGATTTGGGTATGTTATATACAGTTTGATTTGGGGTTATATACAGTTTATACAGTTTGATTTGGGTATGTTATATACAGTTTGATTTGGGTATGTTATATACAGTTTGATTTGGGTATGTTATATACAGTTTGATTTGGGTATGTTATATACAGTTTGATTTGGGTTACAGTTTGATTTGGGTATGTTATATACAGTTTGATTTACAGTTATTTGATTTGATTTATGTTATATACAGTTTGATTTGGGTATGTTATATACAGTTTGATTTGGGTATGTTATATACAGTTTGATTTGGGTATGTTATATACAGTTTGATTTGGGTATGTTATATACAGTTTGATTTGGGTATGTTATATACAGTTTGATTTGGGTATGTTATATACAGTTTGATTTGGGTATGTTATATACAGTTTGATTTGGGTATGTTATATACAGTTTGATTTGGGTATGTTATATACAGTTTGATTTACAGGGTGATTTGTATGTTATATACAGTTTGATTTGGGTATGTTATATACAGTTTGATTTGGGTATGTTATATACAGTTTGATTTGGGTATGTTATATACAGTTTGATTTGGGTATGTTATATACAGTTTGATTTGGGTATGTTATATACAGTTTGATTTGGGTATGTTATATAC
Source organism: Tachypleus tridentatus (assembly GCF_004210375.1). Taxonomy (NCBI): domain Eukaryota; kingdom Metazoa; phylum Arthropoda; class Merostomata; order Xiphosura; family Limulidae; genus Tachypleus; species Tachypleus tridentatus. The sequence goes on from NC_134831.1 coordinate 97,388,587, forward strand.
AGTTTGATTTGGGTATGTTATATACAGTTTGATTTGGGTATGTTATATACAGTTTGATTTGGGTATGTTATATACAGTTTGATTTGGATTTGGGTATGTTATATACAGTTTGATTTGGGTATGTTATATACAGTTTGATTTGGGTATGTTATATACAGTTTGATTTGGGTATGTTATATACAGTTTGATTTGGGTATGTTATATACAGTTTGATTTGGGTATGTTATATACAGTTTGATTTGGGTATGTTATATACAGTTTGATTTGGGTATGTTATATACAGTTTGATTTGGGTATGTTATATACAGTTTGATTTGGGGTTATACAGTTTGATTTGGGTGTGTTATATACAGTTTGATTTGGGTATGTTATATACAGTTTGATTTGGGTATGTTATATACAGTTTGATTTGGGTATGTTATATACAGTTTGATTTGGGTATGTTATATACAGTTTGATTTGGGTATGTTATATACAGTTTGATTTGGGTATGTTATATACAGTTTGATTTGGGTATGTTATATACAGTTTGATTTGGGTATGTTATATACAGTTTGATTTGGGTATGTTATATACAGTTTGATTTGGGTATGTTATATACAGTTTGATTTGGGTATGTTATATACAGTTTGATTTGGGTATGTTATATACAGTTTGATTTGGGTATGTTATATACAGTTTGATTTGGGTATGTTATATACAGTTTGATTTGGGTATGTTATATACAGTTTGATTTGGGTATGTTATATACAGTTTGATTTGGGTATGTTATATACAGTTTGATTTGGGTTTATGTTATATACAGTTTGATTTGGGTATGTTATATACAGTTTGATTTGGGTATGTTATATACAGTTTGATTTGGGTATGTTATATACAGTTTGATTTGGGTATGTTATATACAGTTTGATTTGGGTGTGTTATATACAGTTTGATTTGGGTATGTTATATACAGTTTGATTTGGGTATGTTATATACAGTTTGATTTGGGTATGTTATATACAGTTTGATTTGGGTATGTTATATACAGTTTGATTTGGGTATGTTATATACAGTTTGATTTGGGTATGTTATATACAGTTTGATTTGGGTATGTTATATACAGTTTGATTTGGGTATGTTATATACAGTTTGATTTGGGTATGTTATATACAGTTTGATTTGGGTATGTTATATACAGTTTGATTTGGGTATGTTATATACAGTTTGATTTGGGTATGTTATATACAGTTTGATTTGGGTATGTTATATACAGTTTGATTTGGGTATGTTATATACAGTTTGATTTGGGTATGTTATATACAGTTTGATTTGGGTATGTTATATACAGTTTGATTTGGGTATGTTATATACAGTTTGATTTGGGTATGTTATATACAGTTTGATTTGGGTATGTTATATACAGTTTGATTTGGATATGTTATATACAGTTTGATTTGGGTATGTTATATACAGTTTGATTTGGGTATGTTATATACAGTTTGATTTGGGTATGTTATATACAGTTTGATTTGGGTATGTTATATACAGTTTGATTTGGGTATGTTATATACAGTTTGATTTGGGTGTGTTATATACAGTTTGATTTGGGTATGTTATATACAGTTTGATTTGGGTATGTTATATACAGTTTGATTTGGGTATGTTATATACAGTTTGATTTGGGTATGTTATATACAGTTTGATTTGGGTATGTTATATACAGTTTGATTTGGGTATGTTATATACAGTTTGATTTGGGTATGTTATATACAGTTTGATTTGGGTATGTTATGATACAGTTTGATTTACAGTTTGGTATGTTATATACAGTTTGATTTGGGTATGTTATATACAGTTTGATTTGGGTATGTTATATACAGTTTGAGTTTTTGGGTATGTTATATACAGTTTGATTTGGGTGTGTTATATACAGTTTGATTTGGGTATGTTATATACAGTTTGATTTGGGTATGTTATATACAGTTTGATTTGGGTATGTTATATACAGTTTGATTTGGGTATGTTATATACAGTTTGATTTGGGTATGTTATATACAGTTTGATTTGGGTATGTTATATACAGTTTGATTTGGGTATGTTATATACAGTTTGATTTGGGTATGTTATATACAGTTTGATTTTTGGTTTGATTTGGGTATGTTATATACAGTTTGATTTGGGTATGTTATATACAGTTTGATTTGGGTATGTTATATACAGTTTGATTTGGGTATGTTATATACAGTTTGATTTGGGTATGTTATATACAGTTTGATTTGGGTGTGTTATATACAGTTTGATTTGGGTATGTTATATACAGTTTGATTTGGGTATGTTATATACAGTTTGATTTGGGTATGTTATATACAGTTTGATTTGGGTATGTTATATACAGTTTGATTTGGGTATGTTATATACAGTTTGATTTGGGTATGTTATATACAGTTTGATTTGGGTGTGTTATATACAGTTTGATTTGGGTATGTTATATACAGTTTGATTTGGGTATGTTATATACAGTTTGATTTGGGTATGTTATATACAGTTTGATTTGGGTATGTTATATACAGTTTGATTTGGGTATGTTATATACAGTTTCATTTGGGTATGTTATATACAGTTTGATTTGGATATGTTATATACAGTTTGATTTAAGGGTGTTATATACAGTTTGATTTGGGTGTATTATATACAGTTTGATTTGGGTATGTTATATACAGTTTGATTTGGGTATGTTATATACAGTTTGATTTGGGTATGTTATATACAGTTTGATTTGGGTATGTTATATACAGTTTGATTTGGGTATGTTATATACAGTTTGATTTGGGTATGTTATATACAGTTTGATTTGGGTGTGTTATATACAGTTTGATTTGGGTATGTTATATACAGTTTGATTTGGGTATGTTATATACAGTTTGATTTGGGTATGTTATATACAGTTTGATTTGGGTATGTTATATACAGTTTGATTTGGGTATGTTATATACAGTTTGATTTGGGTGTGTTATATACAGTTTGATTTGGGTATGTTATATACAGTTTGATTTGGGTATGTTATATACAGTTTGATTTGGGTATGTTATATACAGTTTGATTTGGGTATGTTATATACAGTTTGATTTGGGTGTGTTATATACAGTTTGATTTGGGTATGTTATATACAGTTTGATTTGGGTATGTTATATACAGTTTGATTTGGGTATGTTATATACAGTTTGATTTGGGTATGTTATATACAGTTTGATTTGGGTATGTTATATACAGTTTGATTTGGGTATGTTATATACAGTTTGATTTGGGTATGTTATATACAGTTTGATTTGGGTATGTTATATACAGTTTGATTTGGGTATGTTATATACAGTTTGATTTTTGTTATATACAGTTTGATTTATGTATGTTATATACAGTTTGATTTGGGTATGTTATATACAGTTTGATTTGGGTATGTTATATACAGTTTGATTTGGGTATGTTATATACAGTTTGATTTGGGTATGTTATATACAGTTTGATTTGGGTATGTTATATACAGTTTGATTTGGGTATGTTATATACAGTTTGATTTGGGTATGTTATATACAGTTTGATTTGGGTATGTTATATACAGTTTGATTTGGGTATGTTATATACAGTTTGATTTGGGTATGTTATATACAGTTTGATTTGGGTATGTTATATACAGTTTGATTTGGGTATGTTATATACAGTTTGATTTGGGTATGTTATATACAGTTTGATTTGGGTATGTTATATACAGTTTGATTTGGGTATGTTATATACAGTTTGATTTGGGTATGTTATATACAGTTTGATTTGGGTATGTTATATACAGTTTGATTTGGGTATGTTATATACAGTTTGATTTGGGTATGTTATATACAGTTTGATTTGGATATGTTATATACAGTTTGATTTGGGTATGTTATATACAGTTTGATTTGGGTATGTTATATACAGTTTGATTTGGGTATGTTATATACAGTTTGATTTTTGTTATATACAGTTTGATTTGGTATGTTATATACAGTTTGATTTGGGTATGTTATATACAGTTTGATTTGGGTATGTTATATACAGTTTGATTTGGATATGTTATATACAGTTTGATTTGGGTATGTTATATACAGTTTGATTTGGGTATGTTATATACAGTTTGATTTGGGTATGTTATATACAGTTTGATTTGGGTATGTTATATACAGTTTGATTTGGGTATGTTATATACAGTTTGATTTGGATATGTTATATACAGTTTGATTTGGTTATATACAGTTTGATTTATGTTATATACAGTTTGATTTGGGTATGTTATATACAGTTTGATTTGGGTATGTTATATACAGTTTGATTTGGGTATGTTATATACAGTTTGATTTGGGTATGTTATATACAGTTTGATTTGGGTATGTTATATACAGTTTGATTTGGGTATGTTATATACAGTTTGATTTGATTTGATATGTTATATACAGTTTGATTTGGGTATGTTATATACAGTTTGATTTGGGTATGTTATATACAGTTTGATTTGGGTATGTTATATACAGTTTGATTTGGGTATGTTATATACAGTTTGATTTGGGTATGTTATATACAGTTTGATTTGGGTATGTTATATACAGTTTGATTTGGGTATGTTATATACAGTTTGATTTGGGTATGTTATATACAGTTTGATTTGGGTATGTTATATACAGTTTGATTTGGGTATGTTATATACAGTTTGATTTGGGTATGTTATATACAGTTTGATTTGGTTATATACAGTTTGTATGTTATATACAGTTTGATTTGGGTATGTTATATACAGTTTGATTTGGGTATGTTATATACAGTTTGATTTGGGTATGTTATATACAGTTTGATTTGGGTATGTTATATACAGTTTGATTTGGGTATGTTATATACAGTTTGATTTGGGTATGTTATATACAGTTTGATTTGGGTATGTTATATACAGTTTGATTTGGGTATGTTATATACAGTTTGATTTGGGTATGTTATATACAGTTTGATTTGGGTATGTTATATACAGTTTGATTTGGGTATGTTATATACAGTTTGATTTGGGTATGTTATATACAGTTTGATTTGGGTATGTTATATACAGTTTGATTTGGGTATGTTATATACAGTTTGATTTGGGTATGTTATATACAGTTTGATTTGGGTATGTTATATACAGTTTGATTTGGGTATGTTATATACAGTTTGATTTGGGTATGTTATATACAGTTTGATTTGGGTATGTTATATACAGTTTGATTTGGGTATGTTATATACAGTTTGATTTGGGTATGTTATATACAGTTTGATTTGGGTATGTTATATACAGTTTGATTTGGGTATGTTATATACAGTTTGATTTGGGTATGTTATATACAGTTTGATTTGGGTATGTTATATACAGTTTGATTTGGGTATGTTATATACAGTTTGATTTGGGTATGTTATATACAGTTTGATTTGGGTATGTTATATACAGTTTGATTTGGGTATGTTATATACAGTTTGATTTGGGTATGTTATATACAGTTTGATTTGGGTATGTTATATACAGTTTGATTTGGGTATGTTATATACAGTTTGATTTGGGTATGTTATATACAGTTTGATTTGGGTATGTTATATACAGTTTGATTTGGATATGTTATATACAGTTTTATTTGGATATGTTATATACAGTTTGATTTGGGTGTATTATATACAGTTTGATTTGGTATGTTATATACAATTTGATTTGGATATGTTATATACAGTTTGATTTGGGTATGTTATATACAATTTGAATTGGATATGTTAGATACAGTTTGATTTGGGTGTGTTATATACAGTTTGATTTGGGTGTATGTTATATACAGTTTGATTTGGGTGTGTTATATACAGTTTGATTTGGGTATGTTATATACAGTTTGATTTGGGTATGTTATATACAGTTTGATTTGGGTGTGTTATATACAGTTTGATTTGGGTATGTTATATACAGTTTGATTTGGGTATGTTATATACAGTTTGATTTGGGTATGTTATATACAGTTTGATTTGGGTATGTTATATACAGTTTGATTTGGGTATGTTATATACAGTTTGATTTGGGTATGTTATATACAGTTTGATTTGGGTATGTTATATACAGTTTGATTTGGGTATGTTATATACAGTTTGATTTGGGTATGTTATATACAGTTTGATTTGGGTATGTTATATACAGTTTGATTTGGGTATGTTATATACAGTTTGATTTGGGTATGTTATATACAGTTTGATTTGGGTATGTTATATACAGTTTGATTTGTTTGATTTGGGTATGTTATATACAGTTTTATGTTATATACAGTTTGATTTGGGTATGTTATATACAGTTTGATTTGGGTATGTTATATACAGTTTGATTTGGGTATGTTATATACAGTTTGATTTGGGTATGTTATATACAGTTTGATTTTGGTTATATACAGTTTATGTTATATACAGTTTGATTTGGGTATGTTATATACAGTTTGATTTTTGTTATATGATTTGGGTTGTTATATACAGTTTGATTTGGGTGTATGTTATATACAGTTTGATTTGGGTATGTTATATACAGTTTGATTTGGGATGTTATATACAGTTTGATTTGGGTATGTTATATACAGTTTGATTTGGGTATGTTATATACAGTTTGATTTGGTTATATACAGTTTATGTTATATACAGTTTGATTTGGGTATGTTATATACAGTTTGATTTGGGTATGTTATATACAGTTTGATTTGTATGGTATGTTATATACAGTTTGATTTGGGTATGTTATATACAGTTTGATTTGGGTATGTTATATACAGTTTGATTTGGGTATGTTATATACAGTTTGATTTGGGTATGTTATATACAGTTTGATTTGGGTATGTTATATACAGTTTGATTTGGGTATGTTATATACAGTTTGATTTGGGTATGTTATATACAGTTTGATTTGGGTATGTTATATACAGTTTGATTTTTGTTATATACATTTGATTTGGGTATGTTATATACAGTTTGATTTGGGTATGTTATATACAGTTTGATTTGGGTATGTTATATACAGTTTGATTTGGGTATGTTATATACAGTTTGATTTGGGTATGTTATATACAGTTTGATTTGGGTATGTTATATACAGTTTGATTTGATTTACAGTTTGATTTGGGTATGTTATATACAGTTTGATTTGGGTATGTTATATACAGTTTGATTTGGTTATATACATATGTTATATACAGTTTGATTTGGGTGTGTTATATACAGTTTGATTTGGGTATGTTATATACAGTTTGATTTGGTTATGTTATATACAGTTTGATTTGGATATGTTATATACAGTTTGATTTGGGTGTGTTATATACAGTTTGATTTGGGTATGTTATATACAGTTTGATTTGGGTATGTTATATACAGTTTGATTTGGGTATGTTATATACAGTTTGATTTGGGTATGTTATATACAGTTTGATTTGGGTGATTTGGGTGTTATATACAGTTTGATTTGGGTATGTTATATACAGTTTGATTTGGGTATGTTATATACAGTTTGATTTGGGTATGTTATATACAGTTTGATTTGGGTATGTTATATACAGTTTGATTTGGGTATGTTATATACAGTTTGATTTGGGTATGTTATATACAGTTTGATTTGGGTATGTTATATACAGTTTGATTTGGGTATGTTATATACAGTTTGATTTGGGTATGTTATATACAGTTTGATTTGGGTATGTTATATACAGTTTGATTTGGGTATGTTATATACAGTTTGATTTGGGTATGTTATATACAGTTTGATTTGGGTATGTTATATACAGTTTGATTTGGGTATGTTATATACAGTTTGATTTGGGTATGTTATATACAGTTTGATTTGGGTATGTTATATACAGTTTGATTTGGGTATGTTATATACAGTTTGATTTGGGTATGTTATATACAGTTTGATTTGGGTATGTTATATACAGTTTGATTTGGGTATGTTATATACAGTTTGATTTGGGTATGTTATATACAGTTTGATTTGGGTATGTTATATACAGTTTGATTTGGGTATGTTATATACAGTTTGATTTGGGTATGTTATATACAGTTTGATTTGGGTATGTTATATACAGTTTGATTTGGGTATGTTATATACAGTTTGATTTGGGTATGTTATATACAGTTTGATTTGGGTATGTTATATACAGTTTGATTTGGGTATGTTATATACAGTTTGATTTGGGTATGTTATATACAGTTTGATTTGGGTATGTTATATACAGTTTGATTTTTGATACAGTTTGATTTGGGTATGTTATATACAGTTTGATTTGGGTATGTTATATACAGTTTGATTTGGGTATGTTATATACAGTTTGATTTGGGTATGTTATATACAGTTTGATTTGGGTATGTTATATACAGTTTGATTTGGGTATGTTATATACAGTTTGATTTGGGTATGTTATATACAGTTTGATTTGGGTTTATGTTATATACAGTTTGATTTGGGTATGTTATATACAGTTTGATTTGGGTATGTTATATACAGTTTGATTTGATTTGTTTGGTATGTTATATACAGTTTGATTTGGGTATGTTATATACAGTTTGATTTGGGTGTGTTATATACAGTTTGATTTGGGTATGTTATATACAGTTTGATTTGGGTATGTTATATACAGTTTGATTTGGTTATATACAGTTTGATTTGGGTGTGTTATATACAGTTTGATTTGGGTATGTTATATACAGTTTGATTTGGGTATGTTATATACAGTTTGATTTGGGTATGTTATATACATGTTATATACAGTTTGATTTGGGTATGTTATATACAGTTTATATATACAGTTTGATTTGGGTATGTTATATACAGTTTGATTTGGGTATGTTATATACAGTTTGATTTGGGTATGTTATATACAGTTTGATTTGGGTATGTTATATACAGTTTGATTTGGGTATGTTATATACAGTTTGATTTGGGTATGTTATATACAGTTTGATTTGGGTATGTTATATACAGTTTGATTTGGGTATGTTATATACAGTTTGATTTGGGTATGTTATATACAGTTTGATTTGGGTATGTTATATACAGTTTGATTTGGGTATGTTATATACAGTTTGATTTGGGTATGTTATATACAGTTTGATTTGGGTATGTTATATACAGTTTGATTTGGGTATGTTATATACAGTTTGATTTGGATATGTTATATACAGTTTGATTTGGGTGTGTTATATACAGTTTGATTTGGGTATGTTATATACAGTTTGATTTGGGTATGTTATATACAGTTTGATTTGGGTATGTTATATACAGTTTGATTTGGGTATGTTATATACAGTTTGATTTGGGTATGTTATATACAGTTTGATTTGGGTATGTTATATACAGTTTGATTTGGGTATGTTATATACAGTTTGATTTGGGTATGTTATATACAGTTTGATTTGGGTATGTTATATACAGTTTGATTTGGATATGTTATATACAGTTTGATTTGGGTATGTTATATACAGTTTGATTTGGGTATGTTATATACAGTTTGATTTGGGTATGTTATATACAGTTTGATTTGGATATGTTATATACAGTTTGTGTTATATACAGTTTGATTTGGGTATGTTATATACAGTTTGATTTGGGTATGTTATATACAGTTTGATTTGTATGGTGTGTTATATACAGTTTGATATATGTTTGATATGTTATATACAGTTTGATTTTGTTATATACAGTTTGATTTGGGTATGTTATATACAGTTTGATTTGGGTATGTTATATACAGTTTGATTTGGGTATGTTATATACAGTTTGATTTGGGTATGTTATATACAGTTTGATTTGGGTATGTTATATACAGTTTGATTTGGGTATGTTATATACAGTTTGATTTGGGTATGTTATATACAGTTTGATTTGGGTATGTTATATACAGTTTGATTTTTGTTATATACAGTTTGATTTGGGTATGTTATATACAGTTTGATTTGGGTATGTTATATACAGTTTGATTTGGGTATGTTATATACAGTTTGATTTGGGTATGTTATATACAGTTTGATTTGGGTATGTTATATACAGTTTGATTTGGGTATGTTATATACAGTTTGATTTGGGTATGTTATATACAGTTTGATTTGGGTATGTTATATACAGTTTGATTTGGGTATGTTATATACAGTTTGATTTGGGTATGTTATATACAGTTTGATTTGGGTATGTTATATACAGTTTGATTTGGGTATGTTATATACAGTTTGATTTGGGTATGTTATATACAGTTTGATTTGGGTATGTTATATACAGTTTGATTTGGGTATGTTATATACAGTTTGATTTGGGTATGTTATATACAGTTTGATTTGGGTATGTTATATACAGTTTGATTTGGGTATGTTATATACAGTTTGATTTGGGTATGTTATATACAGTTTGATTTGGGTATGTTATATACAGTTTGATTTGGGTATGTTATATACAGTTTGATTTGGGTATGTTATATACAGTTTGATTTGGGTATGTTATATACAGTTTGATTTGGGTATGTTATATACAGTTTGATTTGGGTATGTTATATACAGTTTGATTTGGGTATGTTATATACAGTTTGATTTGGGTATGTTATATACAGTTTGATTTGGGTATGTTATATACAGTTTGATTTGGGTATGTTATATACAGTTTGATTTGGGTATGTTATATACAGTTTGATTTGGGTATGTTATATACAGTTTGATTTGGGTATGTTATATACAGTTTGATTTGGGTATGTTATATACAGTTTGATTTGGGTATGTTATATACAGTTTGATTTGGGTATGTTATATACAGTTTGATTTGGGTATGTTATATACAGTTTGATTTGGGTATGTTATATACAGTTTGATTTGGGTATGTTATATACAGTTTGATTTGGGTATGTTATATACAGTTTGATTTGGGTATGTTATATACAGTTTGATTTGGGTATGTTATATACAGTTTGATTTGGGTATGTTATATACAGTTTGATTTGGGTATGTTATATACAGTTTGATTTGGGTATGTTATATACAGTTTGATTTGGGTATGTTATATACAGTTTGATTTGGGTATGTTATATACAGTTTGATTTGGGTATGTTATATACAGTTTGATTTGGGTATGTTATATACAGTTTGATTTGGGTATGTTATATACAGTTTGATTTGGGTATGTTATATACAGTTTGATTTGGGTATGTTATATACAGTTTGATTTGGGTATGGTATGTTATATACAGTTTGATTTGGGTATGTTATATACAGTTTGATTTGGGTATGTTATATACAGTTTGATTTGGGTATGTTATATACAGTTTGATTTGGGTATGTTATATACAGTTTGATTTGGGTATGTTATATACAGTTTGATTTGGGTATGTTATATACAGTTTGATTTGGGTATGTTATATACAGTTTGATTTGGGTATGTTATATACAGTTTGATTTGGGTATGTTATATACAGTTTGATTTGGGTATGTTATATACAGTTTGATTTGGGTATGTTATATACAGTTTGATTTGGGTATGTTATATACAGTTTGATTTGGGTATGTTATATACAGTTTGATTTGGGTATGTTATATACAGTTTGATTTGGGTATGTTATATACAGTTTGATTTGGGTATGTTATATACAGTTTGATTTGGGTATGTTATATACAGTTTGATTTGGGTATGTTATATACAGTTTGATTTGGGTATGTTATATACAGTTTGATTTGGGTATGTTTATATACAGTTTGATTTGGGTGTGTTATATACAGTTTGATTTGGGTATGTTATATACAGTTTGATTTGGGTATGTTATATACAGTTTGATTTGGTATGTATGTTATATACAGTTTGATTTGGGTATGTTATATACAGTTTGATTTGGGTATGTTATATACAGTTTGATTTGGGTATGTTATATACAGTTTGATTTGGGTATGTTATATACAGTTTGATTTGGGTATGTTATATACAGTTTGATTTGGGTATGTTATATACAGTTTGATTTGGGTATGTTATATACAGTTTGATTTGGGTATGTTATATACAGTTTGATTTGGGTATGTTATATACAGTTTGATTTGGGTATGTTATATACAGTTTGATTTGGGTTTATGTTATATACAGTTTGATTTGGGTATGTTATATACAGTTTGATTTGGGTATGTTATATACAGTTTGATTTGGGTATGTTATATACAGTTTGATTTGGGTATGTTATATACAGTTTGATTTGGGTATGTTATATACAGTTTGATTTGGGTATGTTATATACAGTTTGATTTGGGTATGTTATATACAGTTTGATTTGGGTATGTTATATACAGTTTGATTTGGATATGTTATATACAGTTTGATTTGGATATGTTATATACAGTTTGATTTGGGTGTGTTATATACAGTTTGATTTGGGTATGTTATATACAGTTTTGTTATATACAGTTTGATTTGGGTATGTTATATACAGTTTGATTTGGGTATGTTATATACAGTTTGATTTGGGTATGTTATATACAGTTTGATTTGGGTATGTTATATACAGTTTGATTTGGGTATGTTATATACAGTTTGATTTGGGTATGTTATATACAGTTTGATTTGGGTATGTTATATACAGTTTGATTTGGGTATGTTATATACAGTTTGATTTGGGTATGTTATATACAGTTTGATTTGGGTATGTTATATACAGTTTGATTTGGGTATGTTATATACAGTTTGATTTGGGTATGTTATATACAGTTTGATTTGAGTTTGATTTGGGTATGTTATATACAGTTTGATTTGGGTATGTTATATACAGTTTGATTTGGGTATGTTATATACAGTTTGATTTGGGTATGTTATATACAGTTTGATTTGGGTATGTTATATACAGTTTGATTTGGGTGTGTTATATACAGTTTGATTTGGGTATGTTATATACAGTTTGATTTGGGTATGTTATATACAGTTTGATTTGGGTATGTTAT
>NC_134831.1:97402073-97460868 GCF_004210375.1 Tachypleus tridentatus
TAGGGTAACCCTTACTTCTAGAACAGTTGGGTTTAACTTGGCAGCATGATCTTTCATAATGTTTGAAAGGTAACGTGGTATTTTGAACGCAACAACTTTATCCAAAGTTAAGTTGTATTTCTCTTCTGCCTTGTCTCCAATCCACAGAGAATAATAAACTTTAATGAAGTCGTCTCCCTCCAGGTGGCCAGGTTCCTCTTCTTCCTGTGTTGTAGTGTCACCTGTTAAAGCATATAACAGGTGCTAAGTCAAGTTATATTTGTAAAACTTCTAGAATAAAACAAGAGGTAGTGGTGTGCGTTCGCGAGCTAAAAACGATTCTAAATTTCACACCCCGTCCCCTGGTATCTCTCCGACTAATTTGCACGATGACAACGGTTAAAATTGGGTTTTGATACTTGTTGCGAGTATATCAGATAACCTATCGTATAGCTTTGTGCTTAAAGACAACTAAGCCAGTGTTAAACTTTATTTCATATTAAATGTAGACATTCGGCCCAACGTGTAGATATTGTTACTTCAAGGTTAAATGTTTTGTCAAGAAAATCTTATAATTACATAAGAAATAACGCAGACGATTACAAAGTCAGAATAACCTAGGAAAACAATCGTAAAAACTTTCGTACAATTGAAATAAGGTATCAGCCAACGAACTCAATATTGAATTTTACTCTAATTTTACTAAAATATAACTTAGGAAAATCCTTCAAACTTTTATACAAGTACACAGACTCAAGTTCTTTAAAACAAACCCGTTAATATTAAGGTAATCGTGACAACGTTCGTGCGCACGAATAAAGTCATGAGCACTGCAGGTGTTACTTGCAATAAGTCTATATATCAGTTCGCTTTGAGCTGATGACGTTATTCGCATGACCGTAATCAAAAAGACTAAAAATAGTCATCTATAATCATGTGACCAGTAATTCGAATTAAAATCACGCGCTTCGAGACAGCGATTGAAAATTGTCCAATTCTTCGTTCCAGTTGTAGGTCCAGATAGGCTAAATAAAGTCGTTCAAATAAAGGGCCACAAGTCAGGTGATATTCTGTTAAAATACGATTGCAAGACTCAACTACTTAAAACAGATAAAACGAACGCGAGGGCTAGGTTTCGCTAATTGGTGTTACGTTAGTGAATATTTCATACCAGTGTCATCTAAGGTTGTTGATTCTGTACAATTAATGTCTCCCAAGTCCACCAAGCTCTGACAGGCCAGTGCCGGAAGTACAAAATATGTGGCCAACAAGTCTCCGAATGACCCATCCGGTTGTTGTTGAGATAACAGGTAGCCTAGAGCTTGATTAAAGTCCCAGCTATTTCCGTTGTCTCTTGCTGCCAAAAGCGCCTGCGTAAAGAAGGAGGGGAAAGGTGAAGTGAAAGGACTGAAACGGTGTTTAAACATTTGGTAAACATTCCGGTACTAAGAAGGCATTAACTGAATGTATAGAAAAAAACAGAAATTCGGTAAACATTCTGGTATTGATACAAAAAACCAAAATCACCTCCACAAAACCAGTTTAGTGAAAAATACTACTTTTATAAAAGTAAAGTATTATTGAAATTCTCTAAACTAGATAATTGGATATGACTTACCTTTATAATACATAATGCCCCAAAAGTGCAAACAGCTATTTGACAGGAAGGAAGAGAACCATGAACCTTGTTATTGACATCTGGGCACGCTAATGACACACCCGTCCCCAGTGGTATATAAAGTACAAGTTTTCTTGGGGCGGTAACCGATGTCAAAGTTATTGACATCCATGTTAGTTTAGCAGTTTAGTTTCCTGTTCGAGGTAAAGTTCTATTCTGGAGTTTCTTTACACACGAGTTTACTCATGTTTGTCAATAGAACACGAATCTGTTCCGATAACATCTCTTCCTACCCCACCTTACAGAACATTCCAGTAAACGGCTACACCTTACATTCTGTTCCAGGCCTAACATGCAAAATTACTTTCTCACAAAGTTAAACCCCCAAAGACACACTTACCCTGTTGATAAATATTTAAGACCGATCGTTCCTTTAAATAAGGAAGCTTCTATACATGAAGTCACAAATTGAGGAAAAACAATAATCCGCGAGTTGAACTAAAAAGTGATGTTTGAATAACCTTCTAAAATACAAAGCTTATTCAGCTCTGAAGACATTACTTACCCCTTATGTGTTGCAGGATCGTATATAAATACATACGTGATAATTGTAATGACACTTATATTGGTAAACCTATAGGCCCATTACCTCTCAAAACACTTGACAGTATGAAATAAAACTGGTAAAACAAAGCTATCAAATTTACTAAAAACACCATAATTCACACACGTAGCGAAAAAACAACCAAAAACATTGTACCTGGATCTTCCAATGTCGAACTTATCTATTATAAACAAGCTGGAATAACAGTTCTCTGGATGAAAGTTAAAAATTCATGATTAATTAAAGATTGTCTTACAACATGAAAACTCATTTCCATTATATAAAAAACAAACCTCCAAAAACACAATTCGAAACGGTAAGTTTGCTTGTATTTCCGCATGGGCCAAACCTTCATGTCAAGTTTAGTAAAGATCCATCACCACCAGGTGAAGTAATTGGTTAAAGACGCGAAAATGCCCATAAAAATCGCTAAACTGAAAGTAGACATGAACACCTGCATGGATACAGGAAACGTCCGTTTAGATTTTGTAGAAGTTCCATCCATACTCTATAAACTAGTTACGTGGACGTACAGACAGTTCTATTATAAAGATGAACTCCCCACTTTAAATATGACTACTTTTATTATAGCCACAAGTCTGTTTCTATAGTTGTTTCATTATCAGGTTGTCTATAATTTCATTTAGAATTTTAATTACTTTGTAAAATGTGTAATAATTTACAATATAGATTACTGAAGTACCCCCCGCTAGTACAGCGGTATGTCTCCGGATTTACAACGCTAAAATCAGGGGTTCGATTCCCCTCAGTGGGCTGAGCAGATAGCCCGATGTGGCTTTGCTATAAGAAACACACACACAAAATCACACTTTAAATTAGGGGATTGTTTATACTGCGATCTAAATTTATTTATTTTTTTTAAAAAAAAGGGCCTGGCATGGCCTAGCGCGTTAAGGCGTGCGCTTCGTAATCTGAGGGTCGCGGGTTCGCGCCCGAGTCGTGCCAAACATGCTCGCCCTCCCAGCCGTGGGGGCGTTATTACGTGACGGTCAATCCCACTATTCGTTGGTAAAAGAGTAGCCCAAGAATTCGCGGTGGGTGGTGATGACTAGCTGCCTTCCCTCTAGTCTTACACTGCTAAATTAGGGACGGCTAGCACAGATAGCCCTCGAGTAGCTTTGTGCGAAATTCAAAAACAAAACAAACTTACTGACGCCGGAATATGTATATTCCGAAACGTTCAATAGTTTCGTTCTTTTTAACACAAGTGTGCAACATGCTCACTGTTGACTGTCGTCATTCTATTTTATCTTTAAAGTTTGGTTCCACCAAATAAACCCTTAAACTATTTACGAATTAGCCATTTGTGGCCACATTATTCACAATATGTTAAAAATTAGTTAAATACGTAACATTTAAATATGTAGCCCAACTACGAATATTTTCTAAATAGGGCACGATTACATAAAGTTTGTTTGAACAAAGTCTTATCCAAGATAGTCGTTGTTAACTTCTTTTGTTAGGCATAGCGTAATCACAATGGGTTATTTGGTTTTGTTTCTCTTGAATAAAGGACCTAAGAGCCACCACTATACAGCTTGTAAGTGTTAATACTATTAACTCGGTTAAAATGTAACGATTCCTCTCAGACGGGTTAGAAGTGAGTTTCCTACGTGTTAGGGAAGTGCACTATGCGTGCAAAATACGGCGATAAAATGGGAAGTTGTTAGAGTTAGAAATGTTTTCCCAAACCACGAAACATTCTGTAGAATTTAACTTATTTTAATTGGTAACCCGTTTGTAATAACGACTCTTTAGTTAGTCAGTATAGCCTTAAAAGGATGTGCGGGGTTATAAGAATATAATAAGAAGGTTATTCGCTAGAGACATGCCCAAATACATGCTAGCGAATACAATTCACTTAGGTTTAGAAAGAACAGCCGTTGTACAACAGTGTATGGAGCATTATAGCATACAACCAAGTTATAGACCGTTGAACTATCTGCAGTATTCCTTAATAGCAGCTTTGCCTATCAAATACAGTTAATTCAGCTCAGACTCAGCCTACGAGAGATCTGGCTTAGCTGCTCAATGAGACACTGCGGATCAGCTGTGGATCATAGCCCAAGAACAAAGATCACTTAGGATAATCTTAAAACAGATTTCAGGAGTTCTAAAGTAGTATATCTGGCTTCGGTAACTTTCTACATAACAATTTTAGTAATTTACGGTTGAAGTCTTATGGGTGTACACAGAATAGTATAATTCGTTGCGATATACCGATGGAAAAAATATATTTTCCTCTTAAACAGATCGAGACCATATACTAAAGAGATTGCATGAAGTACAGAATATCACGGGCCTACTCCCCTTATCATGAAGCAGTAGTTAAGAAATGAATCAGAATTGTTGTACGCTAAAAGAAGCAATTATGGAAAACTAACACAAAGGTTGTTGATGGACACTTACAACTGCTACAAAAGGAAAGATTGAATGGCATGTTTCGACCAAGGTCTTGATGACTCCAAGAAGTCCAGATAGACCGAGAATAGAGGAAGGTTCTTCGGTCCAAGTTAAAATCTAATATGCTGTTTTCACTAAACTTGTGACGAGTGTCACGTACTATCGGGGTAGGTCAAAGTTCATAAAGATTTCGTCCAGGTCAAACATTCAAACAGCTTAAAGGGTTTAGAACCGTTGGTCTACCGGGCACCAAGAGTATACGAACATGGCGTTGGATGAATACATCTTGAACGTGGTGACAGATGACAGCACCATACATACAAGTATGTAAAAGTTTTATACCATAAAATACGAGTGAAATATACAAGGCAAAGTTGCTTTAAAAAATAGTTGTTTATGAACAAACTTAGCCTGATAGAAAAAATCATTGAAACAGTTCAAGGAAAACAAGAACTGGCGTGAAGGCCCATCTTAACTGTAGTGACAGACATTTTTTCAATCACCACAACGTGTAGTTTCACTCAGACACTGAATTTACCATGATTAACCGAAATTCAAAGATTAACTTATTCCGTGGTTCACACCCCTTAAAGTGTATTGTAAATCAGATCAGGTCAAAATGGTTCTACAAATCAAAATTTGTAGTTAATGTTGCGATCGGAACACCATTTCAATGGTGTAAGAATACTATGGTAACAAAACAAATAAACACTTTTCACTAGTGTTCTAACATGAACTACCTTAAAACAAGAAATTGTTAGAGATCCTGTCAAAACGCATCAAGTAAGACCACAAACAGAATCCATGACTAAAATCGATGGATTACTGGAACTTTCTGGAAGAATGTATGAAAAACAAACAGAAGGGCTGTATTTACAACTAATATTGCATCTAATTTTCTCAGAGTTCAAGAGTGGGGATAACTTATTTCTAGCTAATAAATCTTATTTTTAAAATACGTAATTTCAATCGGGTTTAAGAATGAAGTTAGTTTTAGAATTTTACATTTATTTCCTAACCAATTCTTTTAAGTCTTGAAATGCGAGACAAGAGTATTAAAACGACCGTTATTAGTACAGTTGTGTTTCTAAGAGTGTAGTTTGTCTAAGTCCTGATACTTCTTTCAACCGAAAGGCAAGCGCTTTAGAAGAGTTATATTCTTCAGGATAATAAAGGGTTGTGCGCGTGCATGCGCCTGTTTCTTATAGCAAAACCACAGACTATCTGGTGAGCCCACCGAGGGGAATCGAACCCCTGATTTTAGCGTTGTAAATCCGTAGACTTCCCGCTGTGCTAGAGGGGAGCAAAGGGTTATGTTCAAATTACTGGTTATTTGTAGTAGGAATTTAGGCTTATAAAAACAATTCCATCAGGTTGCAGAATTTCTGGGGGCCTCAAAGACAAACCTGGCTGGTTAGGAACTTATCTTCACCCCGCATGATGGGAGGTTAAGTGCGAAACTAATCTGTACGAAGTCGTTGGGAGTAGGTCGTAAAAAAAAAAAAAGAAATTAATGAACCCGCGGAGTTGAGAAAGATGCCGACAGGGGCGCGTTAGGAAACTAATTGGGAAACCATTGTTTTGTTGTGAATAGCGCTGGGAGTGAACGAGATGAGATTGAATAGAAGTTTTAAAAAGATTAATTTTAATCTGATAATCAATTATGACTAGTTGAAAAGGTGGGTGGGTCTTTTGGATTTTCTAGGTCAATGTCCCTTTTCGTTAATGTGACATCAGATAATCTTTTTTTCATTCGAGCGTTAGATTGAATGTAATGTTGCATTTGGTGTGTGGAGAGTCACAGCTTTGATCATGTAGAAACTGGTTACCCGCTGGGTTTCGACAGAAGTTGGTATGTGGAACAACGGATAAACAAATTCTTTGATCATGTAGAAACTGGTTACCCGCTGGGTTTCGACAGAAGTTGGTATGTGGAACAACGGATAAACAAATTCTTTAAGTTTCTCTATATTTATGATTTCCCCACCATTTTACAGTTAGTTTATTTCTATATTATCTTCATATAAATTGGTTAATTTTTAGAACTGTTGTAACAAATATCCCTAGGTTGTGACTGGCTAGTTCAAGGCCAATTCGTATTGAACATCCGGTTTACGTGACGTCTACATCAGTGTCTACATATTTCATTACACTTATAACACAATTATTTCCCTGAAGAAAAGAACTATTCGAATGAGCTCGAGTCTCGTTTGAGAACTTTTGTATGCAATCTTATGGGTTAACCAGATATCACTAACACAATGACAACTTTGGATCCTTTTGTCCGGTGTAGTAGTGCATTCATCCAAGTTAGAAACTTAGAATTTTAAACACTAGACATCTGTTAAACGCGTGCAATTAGAACACTTCTTAGAAATAGCTTCGTATACGGCTCTTATTTACCTGTACGACAAGTCCAGACGTGTACACGTTTCCAAAACTCCCATCTGGCTTCTGGATTTCTTTGAAGTGCTCCAAGACCGTAGATACATTACTTTCAATATAACCGTTACTTTCTTTCCTCGTGACACAAGACAAAGCCATCACTATTAAAGCTTGAGTATCTGTCAAGTTGTTTGAGAAAAATAAATTTAATTTGAACAGTAAGAGTACAACGATTCTATATAGATACGACATGGATATTATCAACGTAACTTACAAGCTTAAGAAACTTGCAGTTCTATATACAGTTTCGTATTTAAAAACTTAAGTTAATTGAAAGTACCAATTCCGTTAAACAAGCTAATTATTCTTCTACATTCAAACTTAGCAAGTAAAATATCCGTATTAACAAATACCTGTCCAGAAGTGGGCACCGGGCTTAGGTTGGATTTCACCCAGAAGATGGACAATTCTTTCTTCTGAGAGAGTTCTTCCAGCATTGCAGAGAGCCAAAGAAACTAAAGCATATGCAAATTCTGAGGCTGTGAAGTTATACTCCATAAGAGTTTCTGTCAGATCTGTGGCAAAATAGTTCCTAGGTTTCCGACAGGTGGCTAATAGTCCGTTGACGTAGAGGGCTAATCTACCCGCTGACAACGTTTCTCCAGCGGGATCCAATGATCTAAAAATCAATGGAAAAAAAATCACGAACAAGAACCACATCAGTACCAGATTTGTCGTGGGCATGTTCACTGTCTCCCAAAGAAAGTAATTACACAGCCTAACGAATTTAATTCATAAAAGCTGATTTGGTTAAAATTAAAAATTTCCGTAATCAGACAGATTGTTTTGTAAATCTGTCGCTTAGATTATTTTCGTTCGCTATAATGGACAGTGTTTAAGAACCCAATCTATAAACCTCGAATCGCGACTGGTCTAGAGAAATGTATTGACAGCCATGGTCTATAGATGTACTATAAACCTCGAATCGCGACTGGTCTAGAGAAATGTATTGACAGCCATGGTCTATAGATGTACTATAAACCTCGAATCGCGACTGGTCTAGAGAAATGTATTGACAGCCATGGTCTATAGATGTACTATAAACCTCGAATCGCGACTGGTCTAGAGAAATGTATTGACAGCCATGGTCTATAGATGTACTATAAACCTCGAATCGCGACTGGTCTAGAGAAATGTATTGACAGCCATGGTCTATAGATGTACTATAAACCTCGAATCGCGACTGGTCTAGAGAAATGTATTGACAGCCATGGTCTATAGATGTACTATAAACCTCGAATCGCGACTGGTCTAGAGAAATGTATTGACAGCCATGGTCTATAGATGTACTATAAACCTCGAATCGCGACTGGTCTAGAGAAATGTATTGACAGCCATGGTCTATAGATGTACTATAAACCTCGAATCGCGACTGGTCTAGAGAAATGTATTGACAGCCATGGTCTATAGATGTACTATAAACCTCGAATCGCGACTGCTCTAGAGAAATGTATTGACAGCCATGTCTATAGATGTACTTAAGTTGTTTAATGTTATTAATGAAACGAAAGGCAAATAATTCAATTAACAATAATAATAATAATAACAACAACAACAGTTTAACCCCTCTAAGCGGCCACCCCTCAAAGCAGCCACCCCCTAAAAGTGGTCATTCAATCAGTTCCTTTTTTTGTTTACATAATCCCTAATTATGTACAGTGGAACCCCTCTAATCAGGCAAGTTTGTCTCAGTCCGGCGGGTGGCTGCTTTAGAGGGGGTTCCACTGTAATTATTTTCGGATAGACAAGCGGAATATTAAAACAATGAAATATCACAAGAGTTATTTAACGGTTTGTGAAAAATAAAGAAAAATCTTCGCGTCATTTCTAGTTTTGAATCCCTCTAAAAAAAACTCAGATTTAACTGGCCCGGCATGCTAGGTCGGTTAAGGCACTCGACTTGTAATCCAAGGATCGCGGGTTCGAATCCTCCTCACAAACATGCTCGCCCTTTCAGCCGTGGGGGCGTTATATGACGCTCAATCCCACTATTCGTTGGTAAAAGAGTAACCCAAGAGTTGGCGGTGAGTGGTGATGACTAGCTGCCTTCCCTCTAGTCTTACACTGCTAAAGTAGGGATGGGTGGAGTAGATAGCCCTCGTGAAATTCAAAACAAACTGATTTAATTGCTTATTTGTCTTGCAAACCTCCAGAGGGCGACAGCTAGTTGCAACTCCATTTCTTTGACCATGAGTTCACTTGACAGGTCTCCTTTTGTGAAGTGGGCATGGTCTGTCAGATACAAGATTGTAACTGCGCGGTGCGTCTGTTCTCCTAATCCTCCACGTTCATCGCGCTTGGATAACAACCAAGACTTTCCTCGCTCAATACTTGCTGGAATGTTGGCCAGGTCACAGGTCAACCCGTCTCCTACAACAACGAAGATATAAGTCTATCACTAAGAACAACACTGAATGATAAACAAAAATGGTCACATTTAAGGTTTACAATTTTAACATATAAATAGTTTAAAATCCTAGGTATCACTACCCGGTCGATAGAATACCAAAATAGGGTACTTAGATTTCAAGTCAGGTTGCTTTTCATGGCATTTCGTTGTAAGAATAACAGTTGTCGTTAAAAACTGTTATTTGTAGGTACAGTAGTTACGTGGATTTCATAGTTATACGAATCTAGTAATTTAGTGAAGTTTCCAGTGATTTTGCGCCGTGACAAAGATGTCATTTTATATTTCTTTCATCTGATTTTATACCTAGCCAAATAAAATCAGAACGTTTTTTGGTTCAAAGCTACACAATGGTTAACTGTTTAAGGAGTTGTCAACCTCGAAGAATCGAACGTGGAATTTTAGTACTATGTCTGTAAACTTAAGTTTGTTATGAATAACATGGATGAAAAATATTTTAAGAGTGAAATACGTCTACCATCTTTGAGACAAAAGTATAAACTGACAGAAATGATGTCACTTCACTACAGACGTGGGGGTAGAACAAGGTTAAGTTGGATATCAAATCACCAAACACGTAGAGCCAAAACTACAGCCTGGAATAAAGAGGAAACAAGAATTTACTCCAAACAAAGAAATCCAACACAGCTTTAGACGTCACGTGACCACTTGTTAACACTGTGGTCACTTATGAATACACAAGTTACTTTTATTGAGTATATTGTTTTTAAATTATTCAACCACTTCTATATTATTAGCTGGCTGTGTGTGTACTGTGGTCATCTTGTGAAAAGCAAGAAAACACAATTAAAGAGAACCGTAAATTAAACTTGAAAAATGGGGTTCGGAGAGTCGGGACATTTCACATTAACGTTTAAAAGGACCCGTGGAAATACACTGATAAAACTGTTTCGAGAGGCACACACTATTATGCGCTACTACATGGAATGTTACATTTCACATAAAGTTCAAGGGAATTTAACGCATGTGTACCAACATACCTAGGGGCATGCAAGACGCCACACCAAACAACTGTACATACAAGGTCGGTTAATTTGGCGCGCGTGCGTGACAAGTAATAATGCTACTAATCCTTTCCCGAGTTAAATCACTTAGTTACACTTAACTTGCAAGTCACACCATAACAGTTACTGCTTATACGATTTGATAATGCATATAACTGTCGTGTCAACTATTACGATCTTTGTCGTATAAAAGCTGACCTGATGAGCCACGGTATTGAGCGAAAGGCCTCGTCAGCACATACCCAGATATAGTGAGGTTAAGAGATACTAGAAGGAGTTAAGAGGATGAATTATCTGTATAAAAAGAAAAGGTTAATTTAAGTTACGCAGTTAACAGTTATTCTGAAACCGATACGTGTACCACATGGAGCTAACGTCAGTGGCACACAACACAAAACAAAAATTTATACAACTCCTATAAGAGTTTTCCCACCTACATGTACATACTAGCCACAGTAACAGACATGGCAATGTGGTTAGGTCACTTAACTCACAATCAATCAGAGACGCAGGTTCGAACCCCGAAACGAACATGCTCGTCCTTTCACTCATGGGTACGTTATAAGGTAACGGTCAATCCCTCTATTTTTTAGGAAAAGAGTAGCCCAAGAGTTGACGGCACGTGATGGCGACCAGCTGTATTCCCGATAGTCTATCAGTTAGGTACGGGTACTGCAAATAACCCGTATGTAGCTTTGCGCGACATTCAAAAACAAAAGAACACAACTCTCTCGCTCGCTCCAGGCAAGATTCGTCAATAGTTTCTTCGCTTCGAGTTTACTACAATGGTAATACATCCCTCAATTGTACTAGAAAGAAACAATCCCATCATTCTATTATTGAGTAAGTGATAAAAATGAGACTGTCTCTTTTGAAATATTATTCCAGAGTTTTTAATCAAAACAAACCAAACATTTCATGCGAGCCTGAAAAGTTCGAGAACAACTGTTCTAAACAATTTTCTTTCAAAGCTACAAACTAAAGATTTCAAACTAAAAAAAAAAATCATTAAGAGATCATAAATAGGTTTGGATTATTGATAACAAAGATGTCGTAATATGAAAATATTAAGTTCTCTACAGTCCCGTGAACTGAACACCTTTTTGGGACAGGTTAGTGACTGAAGATGAAAGATGGATGTATTAGAATAATGTTAAACGCAACAGACAACGGCTCAGTGCAGGTAAACTGGTTAAAGCACAGCCCAACATGGACCACAACCCGGGAAAGTCTTAAGCTTTTTATGCAATATTGTTGGTGTGATCCACTTTAAGTTGCTGCCACTCAATGTAACGATTACATCAGAATTCTATTTAACAGTTAGAGCGTTTGAATGTTGCAGTGAAAGAAAAGAGGCATACTTTAATCAGTCATAAAGGTGTTGTGTTACACCAGGATAATGCATACAGCAAGGATCACATCTGTAAAGACTGAAGAGCTAGACTGGGAAAAACTTCCACATCTTCCTTATTCTCCAGACCTTGTCCCATCTGATTATCATCTATTCCAAAGTTTGCAGAACTATCTTGATGGGAAAGAACTTGTAACACATTAAGATGTCAAAACTGCCCTCTCTAGATTATTTTTCTCCAAACCCCAAGAATTTTATAGAAGTGACATTCAGAAGCACGTGAGTCGTTGGTAGAAAGTAATTAATAATGGAACATACATTATTGATCAAATAACATTAAAAGCATTTGAAAACCTCATTTTCTAAATCTAAAATCGGACATTACCTATGGGATGGCCTGATATATAGCAAATGAGAAGAGATGTCTGGACTAGGACAACTCCCTACCGAGTGCATATAAAGTTTTACCAATAAAAGAGCAGCATTTTCAAATGAAGCATATAATCAAATACATTAATTTACACAAACCTCAGTATTTTGAAGTTAAATAGTTTATTAATGATTGTAATGAAATTTAATAGTATATATTTTGTTTATTCCTTCACTACACACAACATAGGAGTTAACTCCATAAAGACCCCTATTGTATAGTGTACAAAGTAGCCATCTAATGGATAATTATTATTGACTGATAATTCCTACTTCACCCTATACACAAGCCTTCTAAAGGAACACCAGATATTTGTAACAAATACAACTTCTAGGGGGGGAGAGAATAAAGATAACATTGTTTACACTGGATGCATGTTTGAACTTGTATAAAATATAGAAACACAAGACTTCAATAGCCCTACGACCTACACAATATCTAGTTTAGTCTTCTGCAAAAGGTTTGGGTGTTAGACAAAGTTGTTTTGTTGTAGAATGGCAATAGAATAATTACAAACGGATCGATTGGGGCGGATTTCCTTTTCCTTGTTAAGTCTAAAATGTGCGTGTGTGTGTGTGTGTGTGTGTGTGTATATCGCGAATGACTATAGTGCAGTAGAGGTCAGGTGCAGCAGACTGGTTATATTTGAATGGAAGGGGTCTATGACACGGATGAGTACCTTGTCTGATGTTTAGTCTTTCAAAATCGCCAACCAAACCATAAACTAAATTGTAAAGCGTTACGGTGCCACGAGTACGTAAATGTTTGTTTTGCTGTGCACAAAAGATACATAAAGGTCTAGCTGTGTTCTACCCACTACAAGTATCGAAACCTGGCTTCCATCAGTTCAAGTTCACAGACATGCCACTGTACCATTAGGGGGAGGGAGGGAAGGTATACAAGTCAGACTCGGGTTTATTGTTCACATGTTACAAAGTTGTTCAGAGCAACAAAAACAGAAATCAAACACTCACCTGATTTTACCGCCATGATGAATAAAAATATTACACCAACGACAAACATCATGTTGATTAGGCTTCCCTTTATTTATCTATAGTATTAGAGAAAATACAAATAAATTATCGGAAAATAAATTTAGTTAATGATATTTTATACAATATTATCAACCGAACAAAATTTTAAACGTTTTTAACCAAATTGCATACTCGTATAACAGCTACGACTTGCAGAAAAGAAATCTGTTGTCATTCTTGTGTGGTCGTTAGTTTCAATAACACTAGAACATGAACAGGTCAGTAGTACAATTAGTTTCACTACACCTTCCTTCAACGATAAGTGACGTAACACTTTTCCGTTTTTAACTTCCTCTATCAATCTCTTACAAGAAATTTAGTTGTGATGGCTGGTATTAGGCAAATAAATATCTTAATAACTTTTCGTGAGTTTTTAATTAGAAATTAAAATGCTAACAACAAATTTTCTACAACACTGTACCTGATAACACTTGTTATTTCTGCCGCTCGGCCTGTGCGTTGTTCTACTCTTTACTAATGTTTGGCGTTATAATAACTAACACACTCGACCATAATACTTTAAAAATGGCTTCATCTTGTTCTGCAACTAACTATATGTACTGGCACCAGAGTCAAGAAACTCCGCCCACTTCCGGTTTTCTTTTGAAATTCGTTGTGCGAGCACAAAAACCGAGTTACAGCATCGTGGCGCAATTTATACATTGCATGCAAATAAACATTAAATCAAACAAATAAAGTAATATAATAATTCTTTTATTTAATATGTTGGGCTAGCATGTTAGCCTATGGATCTGAGGGTAGGTGGTTCCTATGTTGTACAAACAAACTAACAAAAGTTACACTTATTGTCCAATTATTTCATTCTTAACTCATTTAATGTTTGTTATGTTTATTATTTGTTACGTATTATAATTTATCTCGGACGGGTCTACGATTTATTATGCTACGTAAACTATACTCATGGCCAAAATCTTGAGGCCAATGAACATACAGAAAAAATATGCATTTTGCGTTGTTAGACTCAACCACTTATTTGAGTAGAGCTTCGAAAGATGAAAATAAGAAAAGGGAAAATAAAATAAAAACTTTTAAGCATTTAATAGAGAAAATGTGAACATTATGAAATTAGCCTAACTACTAGCTGGTCAAAAGTTTAAGACCATATCAAAAAGAAGTCCTAAACAGGGTAGGAAATGCCCAACAAGAGGTCTCAGTAGTGAGTTTCACGGCCGTCATTGCGAATAACTCCAGACATTCGCTTTGGCATGGTCGATATAAGCGTTTGCAGAAGGCTGGCTGGAATGTTATACCAAGTGGTGAAGATGGCTTCAAGAAGATCATGCACTGTTCAGAATTGACGTCCATTTCTATAGACTTCCCTCGCCATCCACCCCCTAACATTTTCAATGGGGTTCAGTTTGGACGAACACGCTGGTTGGTCCAAAAGAATCGTGTTATTCGCCATGAAAAAGTCCTTTGTCCTGCGGGCATTGTGGATTGCAGCATTGTCCTGCTGAGAGATCCAGTCATTTCCACACAAGCAAGGGCCTTCAGTCAATAAGAATGCTCTCTTCAACATGCCAATGTAGCCAGCTGCTGTTTGACGCCCCTGTATAACCTGAAGCTCCATTGTTCCATGGAAGAAGAAAGCATCCCAGATCATGATGGAACCTCCTCCACTGTGTCGTGTAGAAAATGTCTCCGGTGGGATATCCTTATCGTGCCAGTAACGTTGGAAGCCATCTGGACCATCTTGGTTAATTTTTTTCTCATCAGAAAACAAAACCTTCGTCCATTTTTCTACGTCCCATGTTTGGTGCTTCTCAGCAAAGTTTAACCGCTGTTTCGTGATGTGGAAGGGGGCGTGGCTTCCAGAAGACGTTTACAGTTTTTAAAGCCTTTCTCTCGTAGATGCCGTCTTATTGTTCTTAAGCTGCATTCTGCGTGGGTGGGTCGCCATACGGTTCAGGATTTTGTTGGTACCGTTGTTTGCTGTGATCGCTCCGGGAGTTTGTGTTGTTTGTTACATGTATTGTTACTGGACTTTGGGCTGGATGTCCCTGTTGTGTAGCGGGGGTAGTCAGATGTCGGCGGCCGCTGCTGCGAGGAGAAGGTGGGGTCGGGTAGCCTCAAGAGGCCGCATACTCTTTTGCCTCCGTCTACTCTGTCAAAGCAGCAGCATCACTGATTTCTCCCCTCTGATTGGCTGATGGATTTTTCTTGCATCACTTTAAACATCCAGGGGTTGCGTATCGTTGCTAAGCAATTCTATGCGTTCTCCCTCTTCAACTGCTTTGCGGTTCATGCTATATTTTTGGAAGAGACCCATTTTGCCTCTCGAAGGGACCACTTTTCGTTTTATTCTCGGTTTCCTATCTGCACCTTTTGGTCGTTTGGCACGACACGTGCTCGGGGTGTGAGGATCCTCTTTCACTCGCATTTTAATGGGACCATCCTCGCATCGCATAGTGATGTTGAGGGGCGGGTGGTGTACGTTGATGTGGTCGCTGGGGGTCGTAAGATTCGGCTTGTCAATGTTTATGCACCTGCCCAGTCTGGGGAGCAGGAGTCCTTCTTCTCGGGCTTGGACAGGATCATGGTTACACATGCCGATATCGTCCCTGGTGGCGACTTCAACTGCGTCTTGGATCCTCACCTCGACAAGATTTGGGGTGATCTTCTTTCTGGCAGCAGGGCTGCTGTTCACCGGGTTGGGGATGTCTTGTTTTATGTGTCTGACCATTAGGCACTTCTTACCACTTTCTGGGATTTTGTCCCCGTTTATTGGGGTCCTGGTGTGGCTCAACGTCTTCCTCCTTGCTGAGGATGAGGTTGGAGATGATTTGCTTGCCCTTGTTCGAAATCTGTGTTCTGTTGAGTCTGTCACCGGGTCTTGGTGGACGGGTCTTAAGGAAGCATGTGCCTCCTTGCTGCGGCACGCTGCCATGCGGCATTCGAGGGCCCGCCGCCTGGCCTTGCGGGGCAGCAGGACACCTTGGCTGCCTTGCTTCGTGGTTAGACTAATGGATCTCTGGGCCCTCTCGAACATTGAGACACTCCGTAGGGACATACATTTGGACTATTCCAAACTATTCCATACGACGAGCGTCTCTAGTTTGATCGAATCACTCGATCCCAGAACTGCCCCTAGGGTTCTGCTGTGCAAGGCACGGGAGATGGCTAAGACCAGACACATCTCCAGTCTGATGTTGTAGAATGGTCAATCGTCATCTGACATCTCTGACATTCTAAATGTGTGCCTCGGCTATTACCGCCGTTTATTCTTGGCTTCACCTGTGAACGAAGGGTTGTGGGATGAGATTACTTGGTTTTTGCTCTCCCTCGACCTTTCCTTTTACGACCAGCTGGTGAAACCCATCAGCTTGGGTGAGTATTGGTCGGCTATTCGGTCCATGCAGCTTGGAACGTGTCCTGGGCGATCCGGTGGTGTCGTGCCGTGTCTGCCGAAGTACCGACGGACTCCCGTTCCCTCTACCGTCTGCTGGTCCCCGATTGTACCTACAGGATAGAGTGATTCCATCCTGCTCTGCCGTGGGCCTTTATTTGGGGCGGCGTCGCGCTGCGCTATGTTGGTAGCCACCTCCAGGCTTTCAACTGGCGCGTCCTGCACAATATCCTTCCAGTGAGGGAGCGTGCATACCTTCGGAACTCTTGTGCGACTGAGTTGTGTCCAGTGTGTCACACCCATGTGGAGTCTGTCTTGCACACGTTGGTCCTCTGTCCGACGGAGACCTTGGAAAGGGTTGATCGCCTTTTCCGGGTCCCGGGACATTTTACCATATCTGGCGGCCGCACGTTTCGCCACCTTTTGGGTTGGTGGGGAGCCGGGTGGAGCTTGGATTCTAAACAGCCCTGCCTTCACTCTCGCTTCATGTTTTTTCTTTCTCTTGTATACATTTCACGTTTTTTTTCACTTGAAAATATTTCATGTTTTTTTTTTGTATATATTTAACGTTTTTCCCTTGTCATGCCTTTTTGTACAGTTTCGTTTGTTGTAAATAAATTCAAAATTGGGTCTGGCTCGCCGATCTGGTGGTGTCTTCGACAACCCCTTGAATTCTCCTGCTCAACTCCAGCGAAAGTTTCTTGGGCCGACCATTTGAAATTCTTGTTCCGTATCCCTCAGGGTCTTTTAATAAATTTGCAACAGCAGTTTTACTACGTCCAATCTCACCAGCGACAGCACATTGAAAGAGACCTTGCTTTTGCAGCTCTACAATTCTGTTACGTTCAAACTCTGTCAACTTTTCAGCCTTTGCCATGTATTTTCCCCAATGTAATACCAGAGATGTCAGTGGAAGATGTTGACAATACTAATGCTTGAACACAAATGACTAAATTTCTTTACATGTTTACAGATTAACGCTTTGTTTCCGTATGGTCTTAAACTTTTGACTAACTAGTATTTAGACTAATTTCACAGTGTTCACATTTTCCCTATTAAATGCTAAAAAGTTTTTTATTTCCCTTTCTTATTTTCATTTTTTTTTTTAATTTCGCACAAAGCTACTCGAGGGCTATCTGTGCTAGCCGTCCCTAATTTAGTAGTGTAAGACTAGAGGGAAAGCAGCTAGTCATCACCACCCACCGTCAACTCTTGGACTACTCTTTTACCAACGAATAGTGGGATTTAGCGTTACATTAACGCCCTCAAGGGTGAAAGGCCGAGCATGTTTGGTGTAACAGGAATTCGAACCTGCAAATCGACTCGGTTCTTGAGCTATTCTTCGTTTCAAATTTTGATCTTTGGTCGCCACCTTCATAATGCACTCACGTCTTTAAACTACGAATCGATTGCATGTTTGTAAAACTACGGATCTTTGGATTCACTGTCTGTGTACTCTAACTACTAGGCCGTGCATTTTCAAAATGTCTTTTGCTTGACCACACGTGGAAACCGCTCGGTGAAACGTGCGTAAGATTCATGTCATTTTTTTTAAATCTCAAAGTCACCACTAATTTCATGTCTTTGGAAATAAGTTTCATGTTAAAGTATAAAAAGTCAAGTAAAAAACAAAAAGGATTAACTACAAACAAACTACTGTTTGTTGTATCTCAGATGGCCTGGAATGAGCGATAGTCGTTGTCGGATATGGATATAACTAATAGTGTGGTAGAAATTTATTATTGTACATTAATATTAATGTCGTATAACAAGTATCAATATAACTTTCTACATCTTTAAGTAGAACATTATACTTAAGGTTTTGGTTTCCGGTTTACGAAACTTGCATTACGAAAATAAAACATCTTTTTATTCACAAAACTAGTTAAATATATCATAATTATTACACACAACTATTATGACCTCAGATTACCAGTAAGTGATAAAGAGCCAATGCGTTAAAGTGACGTAAAATATAGCCTCTACACCAGATGTTTGGTAAAAAGACTGTTATTAAAGTTTGATATAAAAGCTTATTTTGTTTGACTTTATTGGATAATTGTACAGATTACACTCGATATCTGGTTAATCCTTCCAGCGCTAAAGTACAACTGTTTCTTCCCTATAGCGAGGCTACCTACTACGTCACTCTAATATGAGAATTACCACTCATTGTTTGTCAAGTTTAACCTTTTACTGAAAATTCCAGGTGATTTATATGGTGTTTTCTAACGTGTGAGATTAAAAGCCATCTCGTATTGTGTCAAGTACAACTAACTAGTGCCTACGAAAACTTTGAGTCCATGAAAATTTTCCTTGAAAGTTAATATTAGAGGGCGAAAAAAACAACAACATGAAATATACATTTTACTGTACAACCTTTGATACATCTTCCACGTAAATATACAGCCGACATTTAATTACAGTGTATTAACATACGTGAACAGCAAGTATACGTTATATGCATATATATAAATTTCAAACCAGAATTTATAATTTATCCAACCTTTGATTTAACTTATACGGCTGGTAGGGCCTACGAACAAAATGTAGCTGGACCCTACAATCGCCTTGATCCACCACTTGAACCAGCTAACTACAGTTTAACTGTGACACCTCTCTCTGACTTGGAGACTAGCTACAGTTTAACTGTGACACCTCTCTCTGACTTGGAGACTAGCTACAGTTTACCTGTGACACCTCTCTCTGACTTGGAGACTAAGCACAGTGTAACTGTAACAACTCTCTCTGACTTGGAGACTAAGCACAGTGTAACTGTAACAACTCTCTCTGACTTGGAGACTAAGCACAGTGTAACTGTAACAACTCTCTCTGACTTGGAGACTAAGCACAGTGTAACTGTAACACCTCTCTCTGACTTGGAGATTAAGCACAGTTTACCTGTAACACCTCTCTCTGACTTGGAGATTAAGCACAGTTTACCTGTAACACCTCTCTCTGACTTGGAGATTAAGCACAGTGTAACTGTAACACCTCTCTCTAACTTGGAGACTAAGCACATTGTAACTGTAACACCTCTCTCTGACTTGGAGACTAAGCACAGTGTAACTGTAACACCTCTCTCTGACTTGGAGACTAAGCACAGTGTAACTGTAACACCTCTCTCTGACTTGGAGACTAGCTACAGTTTACCTGTGACACCTCTCTCTGACTTGGAGACTAAGCACAGTGTAACTGTAACAATTCTCTCTGACTTGGAGACTAAGCACAGTGTAACTGTAACACCTCTCTCTGACTTGGAGACTAAGCACAGTGTAACTGTAACAATTCTCTGACTTGGAGACTAAGCACAGTGTAACTGTAACACCTCTCTCTGACTTGGAGACTAAGCACAGTGTAACTGTAACACCTCTCTCTGACTTGGAGACTAAGCACAGTGTAACTGTAACAATTCTCTCTGACTTGGAGACTAAGCACAGTGTAACTGTAACAATTCTCTCTGACTTGGAGACTAAGCACAGTGTAACTGTAACAACTCTCTCTGACTTGTAAACTAACTACAGTGTGACTGTACCACCTCTCATTTGCAATGTGTGTACTTAAAGTATAACTGCTTGTAATGAAGTTGTTTTTATAGGACAAATAGTTTAGGGAATATTATGCTCTTCATTTTAATCTGTCCCACCAATGAAAACCTCTTACTTTAAGCCTTGAATTACTGTCTAGAAATGATACGATTTACGTCACCATTAAATCAGAACTCTATTTATATTAATCTTTATTGACTTCAGGCTTTACAACATGTTCTACTTTCTGTAAGATAGTTTGAAAAAATATTATATATATCAATTAACCACAAAACCTAAATCAATATAAGCAATGTTAGGTTCTGTTAACCACATTTACTAATCTTAAAACTCTCATGTTACCATAGTAATATAACAAATACAGTGATACTTTCATGTTACCATGGTAATATAGAAAATACACTAATAACTTTAATATTACCATGGTAATTTAACACATACACTAAAACAAACATTGCTAAAATCAAATTTATAATATGTTATGGCAAAGCAGTAGGTAAAAATAATAGCTATTAAACTCAATTCACCGTTTCGTAAGTTTCTTTTAAGTTGGAAAATTTTAACAACGGATGCGAATATTTCAACGAGGGAACGAAAGATTCAATTCTCATGATACAGAAAGGGTTGATGACCCCCACGTTAAACAAACTAAACATCTCTCTCAAAATATTGCACAATAAACATTTGGATTGTATTTTCATGTGACACGCTACTAGATAATACTAACAAAGTCAGCGAACCTCTCAAAAGGTGACCTTTAAGGTTTGAAGAATAGAAACCGATTTAAATTCAATCGCTTCTAGCACTTGTATTATCTCGTCAGACTGTGTTATCTAGCCCCTTCATTCAGGATTCTAATTCACAAATAAAACAAAAGGCCAAATACAAAAATAGATATGGTCTCTGGTACCCTCCAAGCTCTTTGAAAATCTCATGGCTTTGTATTTAAATCACACTGCCTTGTTTTCAGTTTTCTGCGCAGTCCCTCACGTAGGTTTTGCGCAATTGTGAGCATTCAGATGAAAACAATATACTGATTGACCAATCCTCTGCTACGAGTCTAATTCAGTTGCAAACTTTTTTTTTTGAATAAAAGGTTTTAAGAGTAAATCATTTCAAGAAATAACACCCACGACACCCAAGATCACCGACTAGTTTTTTTTTTGTTTTGGTTTTTAAGATAGAAGTCATATTGGGTTGTCTGGTTTGTCCACCGCGTAAAATCGAATTCCAGATTTTGCGTTGCAATTCCACGGACTTATCGCTGTCCCATCTGATAGCAGGATGCATTAAGAAAATAACATTATGTTATCACTTCAGTTAAAAGAAAGGACCAGAGTAAACGCGTTTTTTTCACTACTGTGTTCGTTTTTGTGTGTGTTAAAACAAGGGTTTACATCAGTCTCGTATCTTCATTCTAATAAAAGTATATGCTCTATATAAACAGCAAAACAGACGGGCAACATATATGATCCTACAAGGCTGTCCTTGTACACCCATTCCTGAGAGAAATACACATTTAAACTCCGTCTCACTTTATTTTTATGGAAATAATACATTTATTCCTAAAATTTTGAAAAATGCTAGCCTTTACTACTGATAAGACCAACTCATTCAATATGCCCACCATCTTGTTATAAACAATAAAAGTCTTAATTGGAGTTTAGTCTGTCTTTTCCAAATCCTAAACGTGTTCTAGTCCTATTGTCTTCAGAAGGCAAGACAAATTAGATGTCTCTATCCTACCTCCTCCCTAGTAATCTTAATAACTTTACTAAGGTCACCTCTTACGTTCCTTTCCTCGAGAGATAATAAGTTAACATAACCTTTAAAATAACCCTTCCATCTTTGGAATTATTACCGCGCTTCTAAACATTTTCCAATAAATTAGTTTCCTTTAAATAAAAATACAACACCAATGTCGTTATAACGTTAATAATTCTTGAACTTCTATATATATATACTTGTAAACTAATAAAGAACATTAACTGACTTTTTTGTTCACTTTTAATTAGAAATCACATCTATTTTATTATTTAGCCTAAATACAATCACGTTGCAATACGACAGATATTAAAAATTACGTTAAAACAAAGCCTAACAACATTTATATTGCAATATGACTAATACTAAACATTACGGTAAAACAAAGTCTAACTACACTCATGCTAAAACAAGGACTACAAATTGACGAGAAACATTCCTTAAAGAAGTTTTTAAAACGTTTATATAACATTCACTACAGTTTTATACCAGAACACAACATGGTCTTCGTTCTGAAGACAAAGTTTGCCGACACCTACAGGAAGAAAACAAAAACAGAATTATAAAATGTTTAAATAGGTATTTTTAACATCTTCAAAATTTTATATCTAACTAACAATACGAGTTATAAATAGTTTAACGGTGTTTTCTTCCAAGCATAAAATGCACGGACTTTCACACAAAATTAGGATTTCTAAAAATAATACCACAAAATGTCCATTTCTGATTGTCGAGAACCAAAATTTGTATAACAAGCAATTAAAAATTCTGATTTAATTATGTGGAGAAAAAATCAACAGAATCGTCGGACATATAATGTGTTCCTATAATCAGTAAACTGGTTAATTTATATGGAAATATAATGTGTTCCTATAATCAGTAAACTGGTTAATTTATATGGAAATATAATGTGTTCCTATAATCAGTAAACTGGTTAATTTATATGGAAATATAATGTGTTCCTATAATCAGTAAACTGGTTAATTTTTGTGGACATATAATCTGTTCCTATAATCACTAAACTGGTTAATTTGTATGGAAATATAATGTGTTCCTATAATCAGTAAACTGGTTAATTTTTGTGGACATATAATGTGTTCCTATAATCACTAAACTGGTTAATTTATATGGAAATATAATGTGTTCCTATTATCACTAAACTGGTTTAATTTTGTGGACATATAATGTGTTCCTGTAATCATTAAACTGGTTTATTTATATGAAAATATAATGTGTTCCTATAATGAGTAAACTGGTTAATTTTTGTGGACGTATAATGTGTTCCTATAAGCAGTAAACTGGTTTATTTATATGGTCTTGTGAGAAACAAACCAACTTTGTTACAGTTGTAAGGATTTGTGATTTTTCAGTTTTCGAACTTTTTTCAGTTCGTAAAACAAAATATTTTTCCTTCAATGATACACTGTGGTCATGGTCCAGTCCTTCAATGATACACTGTGGTCATGGTCCAGTCCTTCAATGATACACTGTAGTCATGGTCCAGTCCTTCAATGATACACTGTGGTCATGGTCAAGTCCTTCAATGATACACTGTGGTCATGGCCCAGTCCTTCAATGATACACTGTAGTCATGGTCCAGTTCACACTCTAATATGGCCACACTTTTAATCGAAGGCTAATATCAAATTAGAACTTTAAAATATTTACAATGTAGAGATAGTTGTGGTACTTAAGGTATGAATACAAAATACTGAAACGGATTTCAATTAACTCGTTAATGTTTCAATATCTACTACAAAATACTTGTGTTATAATAAATGATGAATTAATGTTCGTGATACATTTTGACAACTGGTTTTTGTTCATGTTTTGTTTCTTTTCTTCAAGACGTCTAATATTTTTACCTGTCCAGAAAGTTATATCATAATGGCATTTCTTACCATATTCGGAGAACTGAAGTTCATGGGTAACTTGGTTTTCGATGTAAAGAATCCAGTATCTCTGACCAACAGGGTCATTAGCCATACCAGCAATCTTATAGACAAATGGTCCCCAAGATGTTTCATCCAGTTCAAATCTGAACAAAAACAATGAATATTTATCAAAATGCCTCTAACTGATACGTGTTTAAATGATGACATTTATAATTATCGCAGTCAGGCCACGATTCGTACATCTGAACGACAGGTACCTTAACCTTTCTTCTCTCAGATTCAAGAATAATTCTTGTGAAAAACAAAAATTAAAACTGTTTCAAAATTTGGCACCAAGCTACATAGAGGGCCAAAATATATT
The DNA here is from genome assembly GCF_004210375.1 of Tachypleus tridentatus. Lineage (NCBI taxonomy): Eukaryota > Metazoa > Arthropoda > Merostomata > Xiphosura > Limulidae > Tachypleus > Tachypleus tridentatus. Next base: position 97,426,326 of record NC_134831.1, read on the forward strand.
TATGTTAGCGCCTTTAGTTGCTTTGTAACAAAGCCACATTGAGCTATAGACTGTGTTCGCTTCGGTAAACTGAAACTTGGATTTTAGTGTCGTAAGTCTACAAACGTACCGCTATCCAACCGGGTGACTCGTATTTAGTGGGTAATAATTTTGTTCTATTGGTGTTTCGACGGTTAAAGGATTTGTTCTGCTGGTATGTTTTAGAAATTAAAATTTCAATCAAAAAATAAAAATAGTTTGCTATGTTTAAATATCGTCTTTTATTATAAATCACGAAACTATAATATTTAAATTAGATGCGATGATTATTTTTAATATTAATTTAAAAAAACAGACGTTTTTTCTCTTCAACTTTAATTGGGCGCGAGTTAGCCCTTTCGTAGAGCTGTAAATGTAGGAACTGGTAACGAATCCGTGGTATATTATAAAATATTCTCCACGCCAGGGCGTTATAAGAGTGACTCTCAGTCCGTTATTGTGGGTGATGGGTGTACTGTCAGGTACTGACTGTTAGGTCAGTAGCTCAAAATGACTAGCTTTGCCATTAATACAAATTTAATTATATTTTTATTGGTAATTTAAGAAATGTGTTTGTTATAATATGCGATTTTATGTTTTGTAACATCTTACCTAGATTTTGAGTAAGCCTTTGATTATAATATATATGTTTTGAACATTTATACATGTAGTTTCTGGTGTTTGTACTAGTTATAAATGTTTATTTTCTTACACACTCACACATGAACAAACAACAGTATATATTCCGATCTTTAAATTTCTTTGTTAGGCCAATCTGACAATAACTAAACAAGAAATACTTGTTATCACGATGGACAGAGCAGATAGCCCGATGTGGCTTTGCTACACGAAAACACACACTTGTTACTACTTACTGGTAAACTGGGTTATGGTTGGCTGAATATTTCATGACGTCAAGAAATTTAGTGTCGGAAGATGTGTTCACTTTAACTGAATAATTTTCTTCTTTATTGTCTCCAATCCACAGGGAGTATCGAACTTCGATTTCTTTGAACCATTTCAGGTCGTTGACCTCAGGTTCTTTAAGCTGAGTAACGTTTTCTTTCACTATTTGAATGGAAGAAGGCTTAACTTAAATATAATTCAATAATTTACTGTCAGTAACATTTACAATATCAACAAAAACCTTAGCAAAACGAAACGGTGTTCGAAAGAAGAGCCCTCTTCCGGGGAATTCTAGAATATTAAGTAAAAATTATATTAAACCAGGAGGTAAATTTAAATATTATCTTGAGGCAGGTATTTCAAATAAATATATAGCAATGTATCTTTCTTTTTCTATTTGTTTAAACGAGACTTATCTTCGAAATATTGTATTCTAGGCCTACATTTTCCAAGTTGCGACCCGATAACCACCAGACAAAAACTTAGTAAATAATCCAGAAATATAACTCATGTTTTGTGACGATGAGTCAGACTTAATATTTGTACCTGTTACTGGATTTCTTTGGCGACGATTTTCTTTTATCTATTGATAGATAGTGTCCAGCCCCACACATAAAACACGTAGCCCGCCACTAGCACAAAATTGGGAAAACTTTTTTCTTACTAGTTGTGGGCCCAGCATGGCTAAGTGGTTAGTAAGCTTATGTATTGGTCAATCCCATTATTTGTTGGTAAAAGAATAGCCCAAGGGTTGGCGGTGGGTGATAGTGACAAGCTGCTTTCCCTCTAGTCTTACACTGCTAAATTAGGAACAACTAGCTATCTCTGCTTTATAGCTTGAGGCGAAATTCAAAACTAATTATTGACAGTCTTAGTTTCAAAACTTAGATTTTTCCCATACAAGATTAGTTGTTGTTTTTTACAGCTTTAGAGAATAAGTAAAGTTGGAAAATAGGTGGCGTATTCGACGTATAATAAACAATCTTACAATTTTTGTTTAGAATCTGCGAGAGCTGCTCGAAGATTAAATTCGCTACAAAAACAAAGTTGTTTTCTGTTTCTCACAGTATTAGATTTCCTTTAGTCTTCTCGGGCTACTAGTGGTTTATAAACCAACTTCGACAATTTGTAAATGAACTAACTACAAATTTTTCCAACAGAATACAAAGTGAAATTTATGGAAATTGTAACAAAGGAAATAATAGTTGCTATCTTGAATTAATGTTGTCATGTTATCATTTCATTTCTCGTGTTGGTAATGTGTTACCGTACCATTCACTAATAAGGGGCGTCTGAGGGTTATGGCGCATGACTCGCAATCCCAAGGTTGGAGGTTCGAAACACCGTCAACAAATATACTCGCCTTTTCTATCATAAGGCGCTATAAAGTGGCAATCAATCCCACGTTCCTTGGGTAATAAGTAGTCCAATAGTTGGCGGTGAATGGTGTTGACTAGCTAGCTGCCTTTTCTCGAGTTTAGCACTACTAAAGTAGGGATAACTAACTCAGATAGGCCTTGTGTAGCTTTACGTGAAAACCAAATCAATTTTGAATTACAATCTTATTTGCATGCAACGGTCCGCACTTGTGTTTTATGCGTAAGTTATACCCTTCTAAAAGAGCAGTACTACATTTACTTTGTGTCGCCCTGAGGTCAGTGAGGGTACAATCCTGTGAAGGTTATATCAGTAGTACGTCTACTTTGACAGTGAGGGTTAAGTACTTGAGAATATCAGAAAAAGTTATTTTGTGTGACGAGGATTCGAACCCGCGAACCTCAGATTACGAGTCGAGCGCCCTCTAACCATGCCGGTTCTTTTAAAATAATGTAAATTTAATTATTAAACTGTATGTTTTCATTTTCAGTCAGATTGTGTTTTATTATGTTAGGTTTATGAGACACGTAAGTTCACCAGATTTAATGCTATAAGCAGAATTATTGTTGAAACAAAAAACAAATGCACTAAATGTCCGTACTGTGACCACACTTGAGTAATTTTGTTGGTAGAATACAGGAGGAAATCAAGGAGATTAATAAATACAGCATGGAATCAAGGAGATTAATAAATACAGGAGGAAATCAAGGAGATTAATAAATACAGCATGGAATCAAGGAGATTAATAAATACAGCATGGAGTCAAGGAGATTAATAAATAAAGGAGGAAATCAAGGAGATTAATAAATACAGCATGGAGTCAAGGAGATTAATAAATAAAGGAGGAAATCAAGGAGATTAATAAATACAGCATGGAATCAAGGAGATTAATAAATACAGCAGGAAATCAAGGAGATTAATAAATACAGCATGGAATCAAGGAGATTAATAAATACAGGAGGAAATCAAGGAGATTAATAAATACAGGAGGAAATCAAGGAGATGAATAAATACAGCATGGAATCAAGGAGATTAATAAATACAGCATGGAGTCAAGGAGATTAATAAATACAGGAGAAAATCAAGGAGATGAATAAATACAGGAGGAAATCAAGGAGATTAATAAATACAGGAGAAAATCAAGGAGATGAATAAATACAGGAGAAAATCAAGGAGATAAATATTACATTATATTATATTTATATTTAGATACACAACAGAAAAACACATATTTTTATATTCCGTTACTTGAAAACAGTAAACTTTAGGTGGTTTGGCGGAGAACCACTTTTCTTCATGGTGATAGGAACTTCAAGACTCCCATGGTTTGACTTCAGATGGTAACATATCAGTGAAAGAATTGAAGACTACACTCACTTTCTTATTAATGAGGTTTACATACACACCTGTATCGTTCAACATCGTTGGTTCCGTGCAGTTCTGAGAGTAGAGAATTGGGAGTATGAAGTAGGTAGCGAGAATATCACCAAACGATCCGTCTGATTCTTGTTTTGATATCAGGTAATTCAAGGTTTGAAGGAAGTCCCAGCCAACTCCATCGTCTTCAGCCGCTAATAAAGCCTACGTGAAACACAGCTTACGTTAACATTCAATACGTAAAGAAAGCACAGTAATATTTATTATACAAACGCACAATAAGTGCAGTATTAGTGAAGGTAGAACTGGTTTGGTTTGTTATAAGGTTCGCGCAAACCTACAAGAGGGCTATCTGCGCAAGCCGCCGTTCAACTCTTGGGCTACTCTTTTACCAATGAATAGTGGAGTTGACTATCACTTTATGATACCTCCACATATGCAAGGGTGAGCATGCTCGTTGTCGGGATTCGAACCTCCAACCCTCATATTGCGAATACAATATTTAAAAAAAATTATATTTTTAAAAATATTTATAGTCCAGAAATGTTCCACTAACAATTCCAACGAAGAGTACAACAGTATAACAGTATTTTAAAAATGCAACTATGAAAGATAAAACATTATGAGAAGGGTATTTATTTATTAAAAAACCAAAACATGAAGTTGCTGTAACAATGAAAGAAACTCACATTTGGATTAAGAATAATAAAAATTATTAAAGCGCCATCATGAGGAATATTTGTTCGTTTGTTTTGAATTTCGCGCAAAGCTACACGTGTGCTATCTGCGCTAGCCTTCCCTAATTTAGCTGTGTACGATTAGAGGGAAGGCCGCTAGTCACCACTACCCACCGCCAACTCTTGGGCTACTCTTTTACCAGCGAACAATGGGACTGACTGTCACACTATAACGCCCTCGTGGCTGAAAGGGCGAGCATGTTTGGTGTGAGGGGGATTCGAACCCGCGACCCTCGGATTACGAGTCGAATGCCTTAACCACGTGGGCATGCCGGGTCGCAGGTGGGTTTGGAAAAGTACTTTTTCTATCAGTGCATTCGAAACTATTAAGTATGATGAAAAGACGAGTTAGAGATGTTATTTCAAATGCGTTTTGTTTTATAATTCAGTAGCTTTTCCTCAAGGGGTGAGTTCTAGTTGTCACAACGTTTTCTGAGTTCTGGTTGTCACAACGTTTTCTTTTCCTTCTATTTATCAAAAGTACATTCATTCCCAAACAGTATTCTCAACTGTTATCGTTTCAAATGTCAGTTTTAAAGCCAACATTTCTTTGAGCATTTCAATGATATAAATGCTTCTTTTCATGAAAGCCAGGTGGTTAGGGCGCTCGAATTATAACCTGAGGGTCACGGCTTCGAATCCCCGTCACACCAAACATGGTCGTCCTTTAAGTTATGGGGGCGTTATAATGTTCGGTCAATCTCATTATTCGTTGGTAAAAAGAGTAGCCCAAGAGTTGGCGGTGGGTGGTGATGACTAATTGCCTTCCCTCTAATCTTACACTGCTAAATTAAGGAGGGCCAGCGCAGGTAACCCTCGTGGAGCTTTGCGTACAAAGTTATAGGTAAAGGAAATCGAATTTTAAACGTGAAGGGATATTATGCTGAGAGCTTAATCCAGTTCTCCCAACCGAATAATAGGATTGACTGTTATTTATATAACACGTATACAGCTGGAAGTACTGTGCGTATTGGATGATATTACGTCTCGAATCTTGGACCTATCGATACACAGCTCGACACGTTACCTATTTGCTCTGAAACGTAGAAATAAGGAAATACCACAAGAGTATTTATTTGATAAAAAAGTAAGTATTTCCACATATCCCCCAGCGGTAAGTTTACGGACTTACAAAGCTAAAATTTGGGTTTTATTTGCGTTAAAATATCTTGACATCATTAAATGAATACTCGTGCGTGTGTTTTTTTTTTTTTTAAGTGCAAAGCTACAAAAGGGTCTCTTTACATTTTGTTCACTATAATAACATAAACTTCGGATTTTAGTACTTGTAGACGTACCACTGTTCCATTGGTGTACTTTAATTGGATAAGGCTAAATAAATGAAATAAAACCACTTCATGTGCAGTGTTAGCAAACGTTTCCTTTCACTGAAATAAACATTACATAATTTAGATCAAAAATACGTTAAAAAAGAATGTATTTTTACAAAGAAAATACAATTTGAGTGCAAAAAAGCACACAGTTATCAAGGATGAAGAATGGTTCTGTGATAGAGCTCTACATTTCGGAGCTGGCTCACAGGATTCGAGTCTCTTCGATTCCTCAAAATATTTCAGAACTTTAATTTGTGGGTACGTTATAAGAACGACAACAAATCCTTGAGTATGGGTGATAGAGTTTTGCTCATAGGCTGCATTTCCTTTTGTTAATAATTTAAAATTAAAAACGGCGGCAGATGGCGATAGCAGCTTTGCCATAAAATACACACAAATATCTCGAATAACTACAATAATGAAGTGGAGAGTTTGTTTGTTTTTCTCGCGTAATGCTATACGATAGCTATTTGTGCTAGCTGTCCATAATTTAGCAGTGTAAGACGAGAGGGAATGCAGCTAGTCATCACCACCCACCGCCAACTCTTGGGTTACTCTTTCACCAACGAATAGTGGGATTGACCGTCACATTATAACGCCCCCACGGCTGTAAGAGCTAGCAAGAAAGAACTATGAACAGACTCACACTAAAGAGATAAAATCTAAGATCTTCTCAATTCTTGATTGTGTTCTAAAGTAATATTTCTCAGTTTTATTAAGACACCTCCCCCCTAACTGGAAAGCTATCGTTGTTGGGGGATGATTACAAATATATTTATACGTTACAAAATTTCTATTTTTTGACAGTGCTAAGTACAATTTCCTGTTAACTCTGATTCGATTCTAAATAGAAACCGACTCCGTAATTGTTATATAAATGTAATACATCTTTTAATGTGGCTTACCTCTACCTAGACACCTCTATTCAGCATTCGATGAATAAACGCTACAAAAAAAATCGATGATTAAAATGGGGTATTTCCTAAGCCTAACTTGTTAAAGTTGGCCATATTTTTCTGTAGCCATCACAAGTAATAAAATGCGGTTTTTAATTGTAAAAGCCTTCGTAGTTACCATCGAGCCAACGAGGGCCAACTGGTTATAGTTAGAGCAACTGGTAATGTATTATAACTTAAAATAAAAGCCCGGTAATTAGACCTTGTATTATAATTATGAGGTATAACTCTAAAGATAAAACTTAAAACAGTTTGAGTGTAGTAACAAACACCCTGCTTGTCTATTCATAAAGTGAATAGAAACAAAAATTCATAAAAAAACAAAGATTAGGAATTACTTACGTATAAGTCAATACGCTTAAAATTTATAGCACGTGTATACGTAAAACATGAATATTTTACCTTTAATATATAGTTTATCCCTAAGAACAGAAGCGTCATAGAGTGAAAACAGACAGGGGACCAACATATATAAACAAGCATTAAAAAATAACTATATCTGTTACAATTTCAAAACTTGTTTTTTTTTTTTTTATCGATCACAACGAGACAGGAATCAAGAATAGTTACTGGCCTGTATACGCAAAGTGTTACATACGTTTTAACAAAGAGTCAATGAGTTACAAATCTCAGCGTTCAGTTCCGAAGTTTCAGCAATAGATGGCCCTAAAACCATAGATCTTTATGTGTGTGTGTGTATACATATATATAACAATAGAGAATATTGCTGATACTAACGATTTAATAATATAATCCAGACAAAATAGCACAAAATAGAGCCCCGATTATCCACACAGATTACTTAATGACTTTACTATATTGTAATAAATGAACAAAAGGTATACGATAGCGTGTTTTACGTGTAATACCCTTAACAAATACCATATCGATAAACAAACATGGGTGAAATGGGCAACAACTGCCTAGTACAGCGTAGCACTTATGAAGAAAGTCTTAAATAACTAAAGAACTTTAATAGGTGAGTAATTGATAAGTTCCTTGTGAAGGTTCAGATTAAATTATCTATCATAGAAACAACAACAAAAAAATTATTTTAGCACGAAGACATTCAATATATACATATATACATAAACCGCAATATTACATTACTTGCTTCAGCCATAGACAAACTGTCTTTTCATTTGCATTAACCACTATTAAGTTACATAGTACTTGTGTGGTTCCTAAATCTTTGTTTAGGTTGTTGTTTTTCCTTGCATTTCCAAATGTTGCTATCAAACACTTTCTCTGAGCATGTCATGAACCTTGAACTGATTCAACTATTTTACTAATAATCTCTGAAGGTTCGGCCACAAGGACCTGGAACGATCCGTTTTCTTACGACCTTTGGAACGTGCGAAGTCGAGGTCGTACGTAGCTCCGATCTCTTAGCGATATAACGGATGGCAACAAAAAGAAATCCAACTTGTCAGTGGTCGATGTGAACTTCAGATACGCTGTTTATTTGGTTTCAATGTTTCGAATATTTACCGTCTCTTAACTGTGTAGCAAAAGTGAATATACGAACATTTATTTCTACTATATATGTACCAGTTGAAACTTCAACAAAATATTCAGAGTTGTGGTATTCCCTTCAGTTATTGTTATATGACATCATGAGATGAAATATTTGGCCACTGGATTATCTGCTATATCTAAAATTATTTTAAACTTAAAAAAATAAACAAAAATTCATCAGTGTGGCCTTCATTGACACAGTGGCATGTCTGCGGATTTGTACCGTTATAAACCAGGTTTCGATATTCGTGGTGGTCAGAGCACAGATAGGCAGTTCTGTTGCTATCTGCTTAACTGCAAATCAACATAAATCGTGAGTACTGAATCCACCTTCAAAGGTTTATGCGCTTGTTAACAGTGGAACTACTTTATAACACTCCACTCCTTCAAAAGTGTGACGTATTCATCCGCGTGATATACTCGATAACAAAGTTCGCAGAACTCAATGACACAATGAATTTGTAAAAAAAAAATATATATATAAAAAAGAACACTGCTCAGTAATCCTATCTGAAACGCAATATAAAGATGTTCAGGCATGCTTATTACAGCAACATTTCATTTAAAATATAAAAAAAATACTTCTTATTAGTATAAACAATACTCTGAAAAATTGTCTCTCACAAATGTTGCAGTTGGAAAGACATTTTATGTTCAACTTTAACGACACATACACATAGAAATAATGTGCACCCATAAAGGTCGCTCTTAAATGGTCTTACATTTACAAGAGTAATTGCTTTTGTATTTGTTTATATTCATATGTAATGGAAGAAGAGAACTCAGTTTTTCTAGACCCGGTATAACCATGTGGTTAAGGTACTCGACTCGTAATCTGAGGATCGCGGGGTCGAATCCCTGTTGTACCAAGCATGCTCGCCCTTTCAGCCGTGGGAGCGTTATAATGTGACACTCAATCCCACTATCTGTTGGTAAAATAGTAGCCCAAGAGATGGTGGTGGGTGGTGATGACTAGCTGCCTTCTCTCTAGTCTTACAATGCAAAATTAGGGACGGCTAGCGCAGATAGCCCTCGTGTAGCTTTGCGCGAAATTCAAAACAAACCGTTTTTCTAAGTGCTGTTATTTTGCTACTAGAACGAAAAGAAATTTGACAAACTGTATTGACTTTGGAAATCATATAAGAAAATTTATTTAGGAAACTTCCTTCTTGTTAACATTTTCAATATCTGCATTTTCAGAAACATAAATTCTTAACCGGTCACTCGAATAACTGCACTCTGAAGTTAGCTGACTGTGAGAACAAATTGGCTAAGCTAAGTGCGACACCTATGAACAGGCTCACGTTTTCCTATGATTATATTACTCGGCGTTTGTAACATTTTGTTCATTTTTTGCCCTCTTCATCACAGTTTCTATTTCCGAATTATCGAATGTTAACACATTTGTTTGCGTTTAGAGCTTCGGAATATCGACCTTAGAGAATTTTATACTCTTAAAGGTAGCAGAACATAATCTCTGATGGCAGAAAACACGAAATTCTAGAAACAGATCAGAGCTCGTCACCCAACGTTCTCCCTTTTTAACCCATGTGAGTGGTCATACTGTGATGGTCAGTCTCACTATTCGTTGGTAAAACATAGCTCAGAAGTAGGCGGTGGGTGATGTGTTGACTAGCTGCATTCCCTCTCGTGTTTGATTTAAAAACTGGGAACGATTAGGAGAAACGTAACACAAGAAACACCAAAAATAAGGTAAAGTATAAATAAACAAGCTGGCACGTGCAACCGTTACGTTCAGTTTGCTTCGTAATCTAAAGACTTGAATATTTGTAATTTATAGAGTGACGTATCCTTATATAACATGTCCACATTTGTTAAAATACCTTCTTACAGAAGAAATAAAGACAGCTGTCCACGACCATTTACAAAATGGTTGAATTTCATCTGCGGTTAATGTGTGTGTTTGTTTTCTTATGGCAAAGGCACAATGGGCTATCTGCTGTGCCTACCGAAGGGAATCTAACACCTGATTTTAGCGTTGTAAATTCGAAGAGTTACCGCTGTACTAGCGGGTGACATTTCTGTTGTTAAACAAATTTACACCGGATTTCATTGTTCAAGTTGTACGTTTAAGTAAAGTTTTGGAAATCCAAACTGTTGTTGTTTTAACGCAAAACTAAACTGTAGGATATCTGTGATCTGTCCATCACGGATAATCGAACCCCGGATTTTAAGCATTAAACTTGTCGCTAACCCACCTGAGTAAATATCCTTGCACGGATATACAAAGGGTCTCTGTTAACTGTTTCTAATTTTGAACTTATAAACATAAAAGAAAGCAGGTAGTTTATAGCACATTCCGCCAACAATTGGGGTACTTTACTTGAATAGTAAAATTCATCGTAACTTTTATAAAGTGCTTACAACGTCAAAGGAAGGAGCGTCATGTTGCGGCAACGAGATTCGATCCACGAACTCTTAGATTCGTAGTCCAGCAGGTTAATCAGTAGGCCCGTGATCGGTCTCAAAATAGTTTTACAAATTGAACAAAACCAGATAACAGATGAAAAACAGTGCACACTTGGTATTACCAAGTAACCTGCGTTTATTTTTACCTTATAAAGTTGTTATCGGACTGAGAGTCCAAGTGTCCATGGTTCACGTCCCGTCGTCACAAAATCGCACCACTTTGTGGCTCTATTTGATTAGAGTAGCCCAAGAGTTGGCAGTGTGTATTATTCATAGATCTGTCTTCTCTCTAGTCTATTAGCCCAAAATTTGGGGCAGCTAACGGAGATAGTCCTAACCTCGTGTACCTTTACACGAATATTCGAAAATAATCTTTTATCAGTTTCCAAGTCTTCAGTCGTGAGAGAAAACCCACAGCACGTGTTTTTTAACACCAAAAACAAGAAACACAGTTCTAAAAGTAGAGTTCACAATATTAAAAAACTTAAATCACTTTTTAATAACACTAGATGACGCGATTTATTGAGGGCTGGGGCTACACTACACTGCTGAGGAATTTTCTTTTAAAAAATAACATTTATATAAAATATCTTCAGGGCTTTTCAAAAACAACATCTCTATTTTAAACCTTTATAAAACCATTACTGGTATTCGTAAGAAAATTAAACTTTGTACACCTACCAATTTGACTATAAAGTTTACGACAGTACCAAAATTAATTGCTAATTATGAATAATTAATTGTACACGGTTATAAAATATTAAAATGTAAAAAAATGATATAGCTCTGGTAATAATACAAATGTGGGGATTACTGCGTCAATCTTTCGATGGTTCAGCGGTAACTTAACGAACTTACAACTTTAGGATCAGGCGGCCCATTGTTTAGCTTTAGGCTAAAATAAATGAACAACATGGAATATTTGTTTGTTTACAGTTAAGCACGGAGCTACACAATAGGTTTTTCTGTACTCAGCCCATCACAGGTATTGAAACCTGGTTTCTAGTAGTGAAAGTGCCCTGACATGGTCAGGTGGTTAGGGTGTTCAACTCGTAATCCAAATGTCGCAGGTTCAAATCCCCGTCACACCAAACATGCTCACCCTTTCAGCCATGGGGGGAGTTATAATGTTACGGTCAATCCCACTATTTATTGGTGAAAGAGTAGCCCAAGAGTTGGCGGTGGGTGGTGATGACTAGCTGCCTTTCGTCTGGTCTTATTATACTACTAAATTATGGATAGCTAGCGCAGATAGCCCTCGTGTAGCTTTGCGCTATAATTAAAAAAAACAAACAAACAAGCGTTGTAAGCCCGCAGACATGCCGCTTTTCCACATGTAACGTCCCAGCATGTTTGTGGACATTTACGACCATCAAAGGAAGCCGCACTAACCATTTATCATGAAAACTATCATGTTAATAAACAATTAACCAGTAAATCACTAATAAAACTTCACACCCCGAAATTAGTGTTAATATTGCCCTAAGCCCATCTTGACTGTGGTACCTCTACCTATACAAAGTTTCAGTTATTTATATTCATGGATAATGACTTTTATCAAAGTTTAAAATGGGATGGTATTTTTGAAACACCCTGTACTTAGTACAAAGTTTCACCTGCACTATAAGTCCTGTAGTATAAAGATTTCCAAAACTTCCATCTCGTAGTTGCAACTTTTTGAAGCCCTTCAAAGCCTGATATATATCGCCTTGAACAAATGCATATGCTTCGTTTTTCCTAAGACACGATAAAGCCATCACTGCTACTGCTTGTGTATCTATTGAATTAAAAAAACAAAAAACACCGTATTTTACTTTTACCTCTGAAAGTTACCTACACGTCAGATAAGATAAAACGAAACCGTTGTTATGAAGTTTATTACAGTTTAAAACCGTTATGGAAATATCTCATAAATTCCAAATATGCACATTGATTCAGTTTAAAATATTGTAAATTATAAGAACTTCTTTTTTGTGCGGATGAAGTTACCTTACGTTTTTTATTTCTTTTGCCTTAAGCTAGAAACTTAACGGTGATATGTAAGCTATTATGAGGAATAACCATTTCAAATACCTGCCCAAAAAATTGAAATCAGTTGTAGATCGCAACTGATTCAAAAGATGCAGAATTCTTTTCTTCGACAGGCGTTTCCTGGCATGACAGAGAGATAAAGAAACCAACGCGTATTCGAACTCCGAATTTGTATATTGGAAGTGCCTGAGCCTTTTGGTCAGATCGATGCCAAAGAAGTTCATAGGGTTTCCACAGGTCGCTGAGATTCCGTTCACGTACAGTGCTAATTGACCTGCGGTCAATTTCTTCCTGTGAGACCTAAAGGAAACTAACACAATCAACATCGAACTGGATAAAATACAATTCTACAAAGTTGAGTAATATACATTACCATATAACAGTTTATCCATGTCTCAGTTGGAGGAGGGACTATTTATATGTTTAACTTACTTAAACCCAAGTGGTAATACTTTATTTTTTTCTTTATTATTATTTGTTCTTCTTTACTTCGTAGAGTAGTTGCCTTCCCACAACTGTCTGCAGGTAGTAAAGGGTGGAACGATGTAGGCTCAAGCACCCACATCTCGCTCTCCTGAATTCTATTTGTATTCCTTTAATTATTGTATTATTTAATTATTCTTCATTTGAGACTGGCGAACGGAGGTTAAGAATGACAGACAGTGTGTCCCCACCGCAGTGTAGTCCTACTTTCCATGTCACCTCCAAAACCTAGGATACATTTTATATCCCACATTATAGCCTGTACCCTGGGGATTTTTTCGATTAGTACAAAGTTTTTTATTATTATCATTGTTTGAACTTGTTTTTGTTTATAACAAATTGTAATTAGTTAGAGGTTAAGATTTGCTGTTTTTAACGCCGTCCTTTCTTTGTTTAATTTAACTTCACTGTTCAGGGTTAACCGAAAACATAATCGTTGATTCCACACCAGGTAATAAGAAACAGTTTGTTTATTTCATGATAAACAGAATGTTTGCAGCGGTCTTCACTTCATAGTCTATCACATAACGAATTCCTGGCACATTACCCGAACTTGTAACATTAACTTAAAGACAATAAGGGGCCTATTAGTCTATCTAAATTGTCCCATTCACAAAACTAAACTTAACACTCCTACGAAAAGTGGGGCCTAATAGGCCCCAGAGCAACTTCAAAGGTTATTAATATGAGGCTAATAATTTTGTATTTAAATGAAATTGCCATTTAAATCCATTAATGAATGGATTAACGAGATTCCCACTGTCCCTATCTACTATCTAGCGAAACCACAGCCAGGGGAACGGGCTTGGAGAAATCAGGACTAGAAACGTCTTTTCGTAGGAGTGTTAAAAAAACAACAACAACACTCAAAGCCGGTTCTCATCAATCAAATACTAAGCAAGCTTTCTTTTTAAAGTTCCTTATACTAACATTAACCACCACATCCGATGGCAACCAATTCAAAAAGCCAGCCGTCTTAAGAAACAATAAGGCTGTCTTAGATGGAGATGTCTTCTTGCAAGACTCAAAAGATTTAGTTAACAAACTGAAACAGTCATCACCGAATTCACTATGATACAATTCTACGGATTTGATTTTTTTTTTTGGAATTTCGCACAAAGCTACTCGAGGGCTATCTGTGCTAGCCGTCCCTAATTTAGCAGTGTAAGACTAGAGGGAAGGCAGCTAGTCATCACCACCCACCGCCAACTCTTGGGCTACTCTTTTACCAACGAATAGTGGGATTGACCGTCACATTATACGCCCCCACGGCTGGGAGGGCGAGCATGTTTAGCGCGACGCGGGCGCGAACCCGCGACCCTCGGATTACGAGTCGCACCTCTTACGCGCTTGGCCATGCCAGGCCCTACGGATTTGAATATGTGGCTAACTGTGGAACACATCTTTTCAAGCAAATGTTGCGAAATAGCGCCATCTATAGGAATTATAATAAGTGATTCTAATCCGTCAGTAAGGTAGTATTTCTTTATCTGTTTGAAGTTAAGGACATCTCTAGCTAAGAGAGTCTTATTGTTTTTTTACGACAACTGTTTTTCCGAATGGGTGGTCTTCGGATTAGGTCCGCGTGTGACGTATTCATGACGTCACATCTGCACCTGAGAATAGAAAAGAATAAAGTTCTCTATGACGGGAAGCAGAAGCGAAACTGGAAATTCGTGGCCCCTATTGCAAGCCTACATGCACACAGAATAAAAATTTCGCGTAGTTGGGGGTTGTATATCGTGTAATAAAAGATTTTTCCAGTATCATATAAGCAAAGTTCCATTATAGTATGATATGATATACTAATAGGACAGTAAACAATGTTTTGTAAGCATAAGAAAGAATTTCGCTGATGATGGAACAATACTCGTTTCGATATAACACTGGTCTGTCTTCTAATCCGTTTCGAATTTGCAAATCACAGATCGTAACGTGTGTGAACTGTTTTAACGTTACCAGATACCTAACTTGCATAATCGCACCATCAGTATAAAAAAACGAGCCGCCGTAAGAAATAAAGGTTGAATATTATACAAACCCCAATAAAGCAACAGCCAGCTGTAACTCCAACTCTTTGACCATGAGGTCATCTTCTAGGTCGCCTGCTGAAAACTCGGTCCTGTTATTGAGGTAGAGGGAGATGACTGCCCTGTGTGTCTGATGTCCCCAGCCCCACCGGTCATTACGTGTTGACAACAGCCAGGATCTACCGTAGTATCGACTTCTTGACACTTCAGACACGTTGTTCAATTTACCTTTTTGGACACAACTAATCATTAGTGAAATTCTACCCAAACGAACAAAGTGAGTTGTTAACATGTTAAAACTATAGTTAACAAGACACTTAAGGGCGCAAAAATCAGATCAGCCATTTCGTTATAACAACTGCGATTTTTTATTGTACTATTGGCTTCTCTTCTATTGTTAGCCAGTATACGAAAACTCTAAAGCACTGGACGCTCGATTCCTGCATATCTGTTTTCATCTACTTTGTGGTTTTGAATAACTTTGCCTTGCTAAACCAATGTAAGTTCGATATTCAAGCCCTAGGTATTACACTAATCTAGATATTTAGATTCAAATTTTAAGAGACTCTTCATAGCGTTTTAATTCAACATGTTTGATCTTTATACAGTCAACTCATTTGAGTGATTTATTAAGACCTAATGTCAAACAATGTTAGATATACACGACATAGAGCTGGGTTAGATACACTTTATATGTACTACGTCAGATACACATGATACACAGCACGGTTATATATACTCAACGCGAGTTAGGTTAGATACATTCGATACAGCTAGGTACGATACACTCGACCTATAGCGAAGTGAGGTACACTCGATATACAGCTAGGTTAGATACACTTTATGTAATGTGTCATATGCTTTTGAATGTAGAGCATAGTTCTCAAGCAACCGAAAACACACGTTAAACACTATTTGCACCTATGGATAGTTTTGTAAAAAGTAACGTTCCTTCATTACTACAAAACAATAATGTGATCAAGCTAATATTTATATAAGCAAAACTAAACTTTTTGTATAGTTTTTTAAAAAATTTACAGGTTTACTTCCTAGTGATTGTTAACTGTTACACAAACGGGCAACTTGAACGACAAATGACGATTCATTACATCTAGTGACCTTTGCAGACTTCTTCAAATTACTTATTTCACAAATATTTTTTGTTGTTTTCTTTGGTAGTCAATGGCTTGTCTCCCATTTTCTGACATTATTTAATATGTTAAGTCTACGGACTATTCTCAGCTTTAAATAATAGGTCCCGGACTTGCTCAGATTATCTAGATATTTCACGATTTTCCTCAAATTTTGATATGAAACAAAAAAATATAAGGCAAGAGTCAGGAGAGAAGTATGGTGCTGTAACTTGTATGTACGCTTACGCACCAGGAAGTAAAGTTCAGTTATGCATGGGCAAATCCACGCAGCTGTCTAAGCCTAAAGAGTAGAAAGATACCGCGTATCCCCGTCTACTGCATAAACAAATTTCTAAAAATAAACTCGTGGTTTACAGAAAACGATATTTTGGCTGTTCAAAATGCTTCCCTTAAGAAGCTACGAACGTGTTTTATATTTACTTGTGATAAGGCCTCAAGTATGAGTACAAATGCTGGTTGTATATTATAGTTATAAGTGTGTTCTGTGTTTATCATACTGTTTTACATCAATATGGCCATACGAGGTACATAATACATTAGTTTTAATTTATAAACACAGATGTTATTAACTAGTAAACCACACAAGGAGAGGAGCCCCACTACTCGAATTCAGGGGGTGGGACATAGAGATTTTCCCTGAGCTAGTCCGCCACTGACGCGAATGTCAGATAATATTATTATTTATTAAACTGTTATTAGTTTAGGCCTAAAGCTAAATCTTAACATGTTGGTGTTATAAAAGGTTTCATTTGTCTGCCACCTAATATAGCTGTCTAGAAGTTATAGCTTCTTTCCAATTAATGTTATAAACTTTTCGTTTGATTTCCACTCTATGGCATTTCGAAAGATTGTTTTCGTTACTAAACACTCACACCTCCAAAGAAGAAAATCTCGAATTCATAGCTAGGCACGCTAACCACTAAGTCACGCTCGGCCCTCCTAACCAAGAAATAGCTAATTTATACAGGTATTGCGCATCGTAGAGGAAAAAAAAAATAGTGAATTTTGCTAGTGAGAAGACGCAAGTGCAAGTTGTTTAACCAGTTCCAATGCAATACATAAAAAGACCAACTTTACTGCGATTTGGACAAAGAGCAAGCGGCTATAGTTACAATATAACAAACACAGTCAATCTATAACTCTGAAAACACATCGATGTAAAATAACCAACACCTTACAACAATGTGAAAAACAGTTACTATTAAAGTAAGGATAATGTGAAAAGTAGTTAATATTAAAATATGAGCAGTGTAAAAAGTAGTTAATATTAAAATAAGGACAGTGTGAAAACTAGTTAATACTAAAATAAGGACAGTGTGAATAGTATTTAATATTAAAATAAGGACAGTGTGAAATGTAGTTAATATTAAAATAAAAACAATGTGAAAAGTAGTTAATATTAAAATATCAGCAGTGTGAAAAGTAGTTAATATTAAAATATGAGCAGTGAAAAGTAGTTAATATCAATATAAGGGCAGTGTAAAAAGTAGTTAATATTAAAATATGAGCAGTGTGAAAAGTAGTTAATATTAAAATATGAGCAGTGTGAAAAGTAGTTAATATTAAAATAAGGACAGTGTAAAAAGTAGTTAATATTAAAATAAGGACTGTGAAAAGTAGTTAATATTAAAATAAGGGCAATGTGAAAAGAATTTAATATTAAAATAAGGACAGTGTTAAAAGTAGTTAATATTAAAATAAGGATAAGGTGAAAAGTAGTCAATATTAAAATAAGGACTGTGTGAAAAGTGGTTAATATTAAAATAAGGACAGTGTGAAAACTAGTTAATATTAAAATAAAGACAGTGTGAAAACTAGTTAATATTAAAATAAAGACAGTGTGAAAAGTAGTTAATATTAAAATAAGGACAGTGTGAAAAGCAGTTAATATTAAAATATGAACAGTGAAAAGTAGTTAATATCAATATAAGGGCAGTGTGAAAAGTAGTTAATATTAAAATATGAGCAGTGTGAAAAGAAGTTAATGTCAATATAAAGGCAGTGTGAAAAGTAGTTAATATTAAAATAAGTACAGTGTGAAAACTAGTTAATATTAAAATAAGGGCAGTGTGAAAAGTTGTCAATATTAAAATAAAGACAGTGTGAAAAGTAGTTAATATTAAAATATGAGCAGTGTCAAAAGTAGTTAATATCAATATAAGGGCAGTGTCAAAAGTACTTAATATTAAAATATGAGCAGTGTGAAAAGAAGTTAATATCAATATAAAAGCAGTGTGAAAAGTATTTAGGATTAAAATATGAGCAGTTTGAATAGAAGTTAATATCAATATAAGGACAGTGTGAAAAGTAGTTAATATTAAAATAAGGGCAGTGTGAAAAGAAGTTAATATTAAAATAAGGACAGTGTGAAAACTAGTTAATATTAAAATAAGGACAGTGTGAAAAGTAGTTAATATTAAAATAAGGACAATGTGAAAAGTAGTTAATATTAAAATAAGGACAGTGTGAAAACTAGTTAATATTAAAATAAAGACAGTGTGAAAAGTAGTTAATATTAAAATAAGGACAGTGTGAAAAGCACTTAATATTAAAATATGAGCAGTGAAAAGTAGTTAATATCAATATAAGGGCAGTGTAAAAAGTAGTTAATATTAAAATATGAGAGGTGTGAAAAGAAGTTAATATCAATATAAAGGCAGTGTGAAAAGTAGTTAATATTAAAATAAGGACAGTGTGAAAACTAGTTAATATTAAAATAAGGGCAGTGTGAAAAGTTGTCAATATTAAAATAAAGACAGTGTGAAAAGTAGTTAATATTAAAATATGAGCAGTGTCAAAAGTAGTTAATATCAATATAAGGGCAGTGTCAAAAGTACTTAATATTAAAATATGAGCAGTGTGAAAAGAAGATAATATCAATATAAAGGCAGTGTGAAAAGTAGTTAATATTAAAATATGAGCAATGTAAAAAGTAGTTAATATTAAAATAAGGACAGTGTGAAAACTAGTTAATACTAAAATAAGGACAGTGTGAATAGTATTTAATATTAAAATAAGGACAGTGTGAAATGTAGTTAATATTAAAATAAAAACAATGTGAAAAGTAGTTAATATTAAAATATCAGCAGTGTGAAAAGTAGTTAATATTAAAATATGAGCAGTGAAAAGTAGTTAATATCAATATAAGGGCAGTGTAAAAAGTAGTTAATATTAAAATATGAGCAGTGTGAAAAGTAGTTAATATTAAAATAAGGACAGTGTAAAAAGTAGTTAATATAAAAATAGGGACTGTGAAAAGTAGTTAATATTAAAATAAGGACAGTGTTAAAAGTAGTTAATATTAAAATAAGGATAATGTGAAAAGTAGTCAATATTAAAATAAGGACAATGTGAAAAGTAGTTAATATTAAAATAAGGAAAGTGTGAAAACTAGTTAATATTAAAATAAAGACAGTGTGAAAAGTAGTTAATATTAAAATAAGGACAGTGTGAAAAGCAGTTAATATTAAAATATGAGCAGTGAAAAGTAGTTAATATCAATATAAGGGCAGTGTAAAAAGTAGTTAATATTAAAATATGAGGAGTGTGAAAAGAAGTTAATATCAATATAAAGGCAGTGTAAAAAGTAGTTAATATTAAAATAAGGACAGTGTGAAAACTAGTTAATATTAAAATAAGGGCAGTGTGAAAAGTTGTCAATATTAAAATAAAGACAGTGTGAAAAGTAGTTAATATTAAAATATGAGCAGTGTCAAAAGTAATTAATATCAATATAAGGGCAGTGTCAAAAGTACTTAATATTAAAATATGAGCAGTGTGAAAAGTAGTTAATATCAATATAAAGGCAGTGTGAAAAGTAGTTAATATTAAAATATGAGCAGTGTAAAAAGTAGTTAATATTAAAATAAGGACAGTGTGAAAACTAGTTAATACTAAAATAAGGACAGTGTTAATAGTATTTAATATTAAAATAAGGACAGTGTGAAATGTAGTTAATATTAAAATAAAAACAATGGGAAAAGTAGTTAATATTAAAATAGGGACTGTGAAAAGTAGTTAATATTAAAATAAGAGCAATGTGAAAAGTAGTTAATATTAAAATAAGGATAATGTGAAAAGTAGTCAATATTAAAATAACGATAATGTGAAAAGTAGTCAATATTAAAATAAGGACTGTGTGAAAAGTGGTTAATATTAAAATAAGGACAGTGTGAAAACTAGTTAATATTAAAATAAAGACAGTGTGAAAACTAGTTAATATTAAAATAAAGACAGTGTGAAAACTAGTTAATATTAAAATAAAGACAGTGTGAAAAGTAGTTAATATTAAAATAAGGACAGTGTGAAAAGCGGTTAATATTAAAATATGAACAGTGAAAAGTAGTTAATATCAATATAAGGGCAGTGTGAAAAGTAGTTAATATTAAAATATGAGCAGTGTGAAAAGTAGTTAGGATTAAAATATGAGCAGTGTGAATAGAAGTTAATGTCAATATAAAGGCAGTGTGAAAAGCAGTTAATATTAAAATAAGGACAGTGTGAAAAGCAGTTAATATTAAAATATGAACAGTGAAAAGTAGTTAATATCAATATAAGGGCAGTGTGAAAAGTAGTTAATATTAAAATATGAGCAGTGTGAAAAGAAGTTAATATCAATATAAAAGCAGTGTGAAAAGTAGTTAGGATTAAAATATGAGCAGTGTGAATAGAAGTTAATGTCAATATAAAGGCAGTGTGAAAAGCAGTTAATATTAAAATAAGGACAGTGTGAAAACTAGTTAATATTAAAATAAGGGTAGTGTGAAAAGTTGTCAATATTAAAATAAAGACAGTGTGAAAAGTAGTTAATATTAAAATATGAGCAGTGTCAAAAGTAGTTAATATCAATATAAGGGCAGTGTCAAAAGTACTTAATATTAAAATATGAGCAGTGTGAAAAGAAGTTAATATCAATATAAAAGCAGTGTGAAAAGTAGTTAGGATTAAAATATGAGCAGTGTGAATAGAAGTTAATATCAATATAAGGACAGTGTGAAAAGTAGTTAATATTAAAATAAGGGCAGTGTGAAAAGAAGTTAATATTAAAATAAGTAAAGTGTGAAAACTAGTTAATATTAAAATAAGGACAGTGTGAAAAGTAGTTAATATTAAAATAAGGACAGTGTGAAAAGTAGTTAATATTAAAATAAGGACAATGTGAAAAGTAGTTAATATTAAAATAAGGACAGTGTGAAAACTAGTTAATATTAAAATAAAGACAGTGTGAAAAGTAGTTAATATTAAAATAAGGACAGTGTGAAAAGCAGTTAATATTAAAATATGAGCAGTGAAAAGTAGTTAATATCAATATAACGGCAGTGTAAAAAGTAGTTAATATTAAAATATGAGGAGTGTGAAAAGAAGTTAATATCAATATAAAGGCAGTGTGAAAAGTAGTTAATATTAAAATAAGGACAGTGTGAAAACTAGTTAATATTAAAATAAGGGCAGTGTGAAAAGTTGTCAATATTAAAATAAAGACAGTGTGAAAAGTAGTTAATATTAAAATATGAGCAGTGTCAAAAGTAGTTAATATCAATATAAGGGCAGTGTTAAAAGTACTTAATATTAAAATATGAGCAGTGTGAAAAGAAGATAATATCAATATAAAGGCAGTGTGAAAAGTAGTTAGGATTAAAATATGAGCAGTGTGAATAGAAGTTAATATCAATATAAAGGCAGTGTGAAAAGTAGTTAATATTAAAATAAGGACAGTGTGAAAACTAGTTAATATTAAAATAAGGACAGTGTGAAAAGTAGTTAATATTAAAATAAGGACAATGTGAAAAGTAGTTAACATTAAAATAAGGACAGTGTGAAAAGTAGTTAATATTAAAATAAAGACAATGTGAAAAGTAGTAAATATTAAAATATGAGCAGTGTGAAAAGTAGTTAATATTAAAATAAGGACAGTGTGAAAAGCAGTTAATATTAAAATATGAGCAGTGTGAAAAGAAGTTAATATCAATATAAAGGCAGTGTGAAAAGTAGTTAATATTAAAATAAGGACACTGTGAAAACTAGTTAATATTAAAATAAGGGCAGTGTGAAAAGTTGTCAATATTAAAATAAAGACAGTGTGAAAAGTAGTTAATATTAAAATATGAGCAGTGTCAAAAGTAGTTAATATCAATATAAGGGCAGTGTCAAAAGTACTTAATATTAAAATATGAGCAGTGTGAAAAGAAGTTAATATCAATATAAAGGCAGTGTGAAAAGTAGTTAGGATTAAAATATGAGCAGTGTGAATAGAAGTTAATATCAATATAAGGGCAGTGTGAAAAGTAGTTAATATTAAAATAAGGGCAGTGTGAAAAGTAGTTAATATTAAAATAAGGACAGTGTGAAAACTAGTTAATATTAAAATAAGGACAGTGTGAAAAGTAGTTAATATTAAAATAAGGACAATGTGAAAAGAAGTTAATATTAAAATATGAGCAGTGTGAAAAGTAGTTAATATTAAAATAAGCACACTGTGAAAAATAGTTAATATTAAAATAAGGGCAATGTGAAAAGAAGTTAATATTAAAATAAGGACAGTGTTAAAAGTAGATAATATTAAAATAAGGATAATGTGAAAAGTAGTCAATATTAAAATAAGGACTGTGTGAAAAGTGGTTAACATTAAAATAAGGACAGTGTGAAAACTAGTTAATATTAAAATAAAGACAGTGTGAAAAGCAGTTAATATTAAAATATGAGCAGTGAAAAGTAGTTAATATCAATATAAGGGCAGTGCAAAAAGTAGTTAATATTAAAATATGAGCAGTGTGAAAAGAAGTTAATATCAATATAAAGGCAGTGTGAAAAGTAGTTGATATTAAAATAAGGACAGTGTGAAAACTAGTTAATATTAAAATAAGGACAGTGTGAAAACCAGTTAATATTAAAATATGAGCAGTGTGAAAAGTAGTCAATATCAATATAAGGGCAGTGTGAAAAGTAGTTAATATTAAAATATGAGCAGTGTCAAAAGTAGTTAATATCAATATAAGGGCAGTGTGAAAAGTAGTTAATATTAAAATATGAGCAGTGTGAAAAGAAGTTAATATCAATATAAAGGCAGTGTGAAAAGTAGTTAGGTTTAAAATATGAGCAGTGTGAATAGAAGTTAATATCAATATAAAAGCAGAGTGAAAAGTAGTTAATATTAAAATAAGGTCAGTGGGAAAACTAGTTAATATTAAAATAAGAACAGTGTGAAAAGTAGTTAATATTAAAATAAGGACAATGTGAAAAGTAGTTAACATTAAAATAAGGACAGTGTGAAAAGTAGTTAATATTAAAATAAGGACAATGTGAAAAGTAGTTAATATTAAAATATGAGCAGTGTGAAAAGTAGTTAATATTAAAATAAGGACAGTGTGAAAAGTAGTTAATATTAAAATATGAGCAGTGTGAAAAGTAGTTAATATTAAAATAAGGACAGTGTGAAAAGTAGTTAATATTAAAATAAGGGCAGTGTGAAAAGTAGTTAATATTAAAATAAGGACAGTGTGAAAAGTAGTTAATATTAAAATAAGGACAGTGTGAAAAGTAGTTAATATTAAAATAAGGACAGTATGAAAAGTAGTTAATATTAAAATAAGGACAATGTGAAAAGTAGTTAATATTAAAATAAGGACAGTGTGAAAAGCAGTTAATATTAAAATATGAGCAGTGAAAAGTAGTTAATATCAATATAAAAGCAGTGTAAAAAGTAGTTAATATTAAAATATGAGCAGTGTGAAAAGTAGTTAATATTAAAATAAGGACAGTGTAAAAAGTAGTTAATATTAAAATAGGGACTGTGAAAAGTAGTTAATATTAAAATAAGGGCAATGTGAAAAGAATTTAATATTAAAATAAGGGCAGTGTTAAAAGTAGTTAATATTAAAATAAGGATAATGTGAAAAGTAGTCAATATTAAAATAAGGACAATGTGAAAAGTAGTTAATATTAAAATAAGGACAGTGTGAAAACTAGTTAATATTAAAATAAAGACAGTGTGAAAAGTAGTTAATATTAAAATAAGGACAGTGTGAAAAGCAGTTAATATTAAAATATGAGCAGTGAAAAGTAGTTAATATCAATATAAGGGCAGTGTAAAAAGTAGTTAATATTAAAATATGAGGAGTGTGAAAAGAAGTTAATATCAATATAAAGGCAGTGTGAAAAGGAGTTAATATTAAAATAAGGACAGTGTGAAAACTAGTTAATATTAAAATAAGGGCAGTGTGAAAAGTTGTCAATATTAAAATAAAGACAGTGTGAAAAGTAGTTAATATTAAAATATGAGCAGTGTCAAAAGTAGTTAATATCAATATAAGGGCAGTGTCAAAAGTACTTAATATTAAAATATGAGCAGTGTGAAAAGAAGATAATATCAATATAAAGGCAGTGCGAAAAGTAGTTAATATTAAAATATGAGCAGTGTAAAAAGTAGTTAATATTAAAATAAGGACAGTGTGAAAACTAGTTAATACTAAAATAAGGACAGTGTTAATAGTATTTAATATTAAAATAAGGACAGTGTGAAATGTAGTTAATATTAAAATAAAAACAATGTGAAAAGTAGTTAATATTAAAATATCAGTAGTGTGAAAAGTAGTTAATATTAAAATATGAGCAGTGAAAAGTAGTTAATATCAATATAAGGGCAGTGTAAAAAGTAGTTAATATTAAAATATGAGCAATGTGAAAAGAATTTAATATTAAAATAAGAACAGTGTTAAAAGTAGTTAATATTAAAATAAGGATAATGTGAAAAGTAGTCAATATTAAAATAAGGACTGTGTGAAAAGTGGTTAATATTAAAATAAGGACAGTGTGAAAACTAGTTAATATTAAAATAAAGACAGTGTGAAAACTAGTTAATATTAAAATAAAGACAGTGTGAAAAGTAGTTAATATTAAAATAAGGACAGTGTGAAAAGCAGTTAATATTAAAATATGAACAGTGAAAAGTAGTTAATATCAATATAAGGGCAGTGTGAAAAGTAGTTAATATTAAAATATGAGCAGTGTGAAAAGAAGTTAATATCAATATAAAGGCAGTGCGAAAAGTAGTTAATATTAAAATATGAGCAGTGTAAAAAGTAGTTAATATTAAAATAAGGACAGTGTGAAAACTAGTTAATACTAAAATAAGGACAGTGTTAATAGTATTTAATATTAAAATAAGGACAGTGTGAAATGTAGTTAATATTAAAATAAAAACAATGTGAAAAGTAGTTAATATTAAAATATCAGCAGTGTGAAAAGTAGTTAATATTAAAATATGAGCAGTGAAAAGTAGTTAATATCAATATAAGGGCAGTGTAAAAAGTAGTTAATATTAAAATATGAGCAATGTGAAAAGAATTTAATATTAAAATAAGAACAGTGTTAAAAGTAGTTAATATTAAAATAAGGATAATGTGAAAAGTAGTCAATATTAAAATAAGGACTGTGTGAAAAGTGGTTAATATTAAAATAAGGACAGTGTGAAAACTAGTTAATATTAAAATAAAGACAGTGTGAAAACTAGTTAATATTAAAATAAAGACAGTGTGAAAAGTAGTTAATATTAAAATAAGGACAGTGTGAAAAGCAGTTAATATTAAAATATGAACAGTGAAAAGTAGTTAATATCAATATAAGGGCAGTGTGAAAAGTAGTTAATATTAAAATATGAGCAGTGTGAAAAGAAGTTAATGTCAATATAAAGGCAGTGTGAAAAGTAGTTAATATTAAAATAAGGACAGTGTGAAAACTAGTTAATATTAAAATAAGGGCAGTGTGAAAAGTTGTCAATATTAAAATAAAGACAGTGTGAAAAGTAGTTAATATTAAAATATGAGCAGTGTCAAAAGTAGTTAATATCAATATAAGGGCAGTGTCAAAAGTACTTAATATTAAAATATGAACAGTGTGAATACAAGTTAATATCAATATAAAAGCAGTGTGAAAAGTAGTTAGGATTAAAATATGAGCAGTGTGAATAGAAGTTAATATCAATATAAGGACAGTGTAAAAAGTAGTTAATATTAAAATAAGGGCAGTGTGAAAAGAAGTTAATATTAAAATAAGGACAGTGTGAAAAGTAGTTAATATTAAAATAAGGACAATGTGAAAAGTAGTTAACATTAAAATAAGGACAGTGTGAAAAGTAGTTAATATTAAAATAAGGACAATGTGAAAAGTAGTTAATATTAAAATATGAGCAGTGTGAAAAGTAGTTAATATTAAAATAAGGACAGTGTGAAAAGTAGTTAATATTAAAATATGAGCAGTGTCAAAAGTAGTTAATGTCAATATAAGGGCAGTGTGAAAAGTAGTTAATATTAAAATAAGGACAGTGTGAAAACTAGTTAAAATTAAAATAAGGGCAGTGTGAAAAGTTGTCAATATTAAAATAAAGACAGTGTGAAAAGTAGTTAATATTAAAATATGAGCAGTGTCAAAAGTAGTTAATATCAATATAAGGGCAGTGTCAAAAGTACTTAATATTAAAATATGAGCAGTGTGAAAAGAAGTTAATATCAATATAAAGGCAGTGTGAAAAGTAGTTAGGATTAAAATATGAGCAGTGTGAATAGAAGTTAATATCAATATAAGGGCAGTGTGAAAAGTAGTTAATATTAAAATAAGGGCAGTGTGAAAAGTAGTTAATATTAAAATAAGGACAGTGTGAAAACTAGTTAATATTAAAATAAGGACAGTGTGAAAAGTAGTTAATATTAAAATAAGGACAATGTGAAAAGAAGTTAATATTAAAATATGAGCAGTGTGAAAAGTAGTTAATATTAAAATAAGCACACTGTGAAAAGTAGTTAATATTAAAATAAGGGCAATGTGAAAAGAAGTTAATATTAAAATAAGGACAGTGTTAAAAGTAGATAATATTAAAATAAGGATAATGTGAAAAGTAGTCAATATTAAAATAAGGACTGTGTGAAAAGTGGTTAACATTAAAATAAGGACAGTGTGAAAACTAGTTAATATTAAAATAAAGACAGTGTGAAAAGCAGTTAATATTAAAATATGAGCAGTGAAAAGTAGTTAATATCAATATAAGGGCAGTGCAAAAAGTAGTTAATATTAAAATATGAGCAGTGTGAAAAGAAGTTAATATCAATATAAAGGCAGTGTGAAAAGTAGTTGATATTAAAATAAGGACAGTGTGAAAACTAGTTAATATTAAAATAAGGACAGTGTGAAAACCAGTTAATATTAAAATATGAGCAGTGTGAAAAGTAGTCAATATCAATATAAGGGCAGTGTGAAAAGTAGTTAATATTAAAATATGAGCAGTGTCAAAGTAGTTAATATCAATATAAGGGCAGTGTCAAAAGTACTTAATCTTAAAATATGAGCAGTGTGAAAAGAAGTTAATATCAATATAAAAGGCAGTGTGAAAAGTAGTTAGGTTTAAAATATAGGCAGTGTGAATAGAAGTTAATATCAATATAAAAGCAGAGTGAAAAGTAGTTAATATTAAAATAAGGTCAGTGGGAAAACTAGTTAATATTAAAATAAGAACAGTGTGAAAAGTAGTTAATATTAAAATAAGGACAATGTGAAAAGTAGTTAATATTAAAATAAGGACAATGTGAAAAGTAGTTAATATTAAAATATGAGCAGTGTGAAAAGTAGTTAATATTAAAATAAGGACAGTGTGAAAAGAAGTTAATATTAAAATATGAGCAGTGTGAAAAGTAGTTAATATTAAAATAAGGACAGTGTGAAAAGTAGTTAATATTAAAATAAGGGCAGTGTGAAAAGTAGTTAATATTAAAATAAGGACAGTGTGAAAAGTAGTTAATATTAAAATAAGGACAGTGTGAAAAGTAGTTAATATTAAAATAAGGACAGTATGAAAAGTAGTTAATATTAAAATAAGGACAATGTGAAAAGTAGTTAATATTAAAATAAGGACAGTGTGAAAAGCAGTTAATATTAAAATATGAGCAGTGAAAAGTAGTTAATATCAATATAAAAGCAGTGTAAAAAGTAGTTAATATTAAAATATGAGCAGTGTGAAAAGTAGTTAATATTAAAATAAGGACAGTGTAAAAAGTAGTTAATATTAAAATAGGGACTGTGAAAAGTAGTTAATATTAAAATAAGGGCAATGTGAAAAGAATTTAATATTAAAATAAGGGCAGTGTTAAAAGTAGTTAATATTAAAATAAGGATAATGTGAAAAGTAGTCAATATTAAAATAAGGACAATGTGAAAAGTAGTTAATATTAAAATAAGGACAGTGTGAAAACTAGTTAATATTAAAATAAAGACAGTGTGAAAAGTAGTTAATATTAAAATAAGGACAGTGTGAAAAGCAGTTAATATTAAAATATGAGCAGTGAAAAGTAGTTAATATCAATATAAGGAGCAGTGTAAAAAAGTAGTTAATATTAAAATATGAGGGTGTGAAAAGAAGTTAATATCAATATAAAGGCAGTGTGAAAAGTAGTTAATATTAAAATAAGGACAGTGTGAAAAGTAGTTAATATTAAAATAAGGGCAGTGTGAAAAAGTTGTCAATATTAAAATAAAGACAGTGTGAAAAGTAGTTAATATTAAAATATGAGCAGTGTCAAAAGTAGTTAATATGAATATAAGGGCAGTGTCAAAAGTACTTAATATTAAAATATGAGCAGTGTGAAAAGAAGATAATATCAATATAAAGGCAGTGCGAAAAGTAGTTAACATTAAAATATGAGCAGTGTAAAAAGTAGTTAATATTAAAATAAGGACAGTGTGAAAACTAGTTAATACTAAAAGGAAGGACAGTGTTAATAGTATTTAATATTAAAATAAGGACAGTGTGAAAAGTAGTTAATATTAAAATAAAACAATGTGAAAAGTAGTTAATATTAAAATATCAGCAGTGTGAAAAGTAGTTAATATTAAAATATGAGCAGTGAAAAGTAGTTAATATCAATATAAGGGCAGTGTAAAAAGTAGTTAATATTAAAATATGAGCAATGTGAAAAGAATTTAATATTAAAATAAGAACAGTGTTAAAAGTAGTTAATATTAAAATAAGGATAATGTGAAAAGTAGTCAATATTAAAATAAGGACTGTGTGAAAAGTGGTTAATATTAAAATAAGGACAGTGTGAAAACTAGTTAATATTAAAATAAAGACAGTGTGAAAACTAGTTAATATTAAAATAAGGACAGTGTGAAAAGTAGTTAATATTAAAATAAGGACAGTGTGAAAAGCAGTTAATATTAAAATATGAACAGTGAAAAGTAGTTAATATCAATATAAGGGCAGTGTGAAAAGTAGTTAATATTAAAATATGAGCAGTGTGAAAAGAAGTTAATATCAATATAAAGGCAGTGCGAAAAGTAGTTAATATTAAAATATGAGCAGTGTAAAAAGTAGTTAATATTAAAATAAGGACAGTGTGAAAACTAGTTAATACTAAAATAAGGACAGTGTTAATAGTATTTAATATTAAAATAAGGACAGTGTGAAATGTAGTTAATATTAAAATAAAAACAATGTGAAAAGTAGTTAATATTAAAATATCAGCAGTGTGAAAAGTAGTTAATATTAAAATATGAGCAGTGAAAAGTAGTTAATATCAATATAAGGGCAGTGTAAAAAGTAGTTAATATTAAAATATGAGCAATGTGAAAAGAATTTAATATTAAAATAAGAACAGTGTTAAAAGTAGTTAATATTAAAATAAGGATAATGTGAAAAGTAGTTAATATTAAAATAAGGACTGTGTGAAAAGTGGTTAATATTAAAATAAGGACAGTGTGAAAAGTAGTTAATATTAAAATAAAGACAGTGTGAAAACTAGTTAATATTAAAATAAAGACAGTGTGAAAAGTAGTTAATATTAAAATAAGGACAGTGTGAAAAGCAGTTAATATTAAAATAAGAACAGTGAAAAGTAGTTAATATCAATATAAAGGCAGTGTGAAAAGTAGTTAATATTAAAATATATGAGCAGTGTGAAAAGAAGTTAATATCAATATAAAGGCAGTGTGAAAAGTAGTTAATATTAAAATAAGGACAGTGTGAAAACTAGTTAATATTAAAATAAGAACAGTGTGAAAAGTTGTCAATATTAAAATAAAGACAGTGTGAAAAGTAGTTAATATTAAAATATGAGCAGTGTCAAAAAGTAGTTAATATCAATACAAGGGCAGTGTCAAAGAAAGAAGTTAATATTAAAATATGAACAGTGTGAAAAAAGTTAATATCAATATAAAAGCAGTGTGAAAAGTAGTTAATATTAAAAATAGAGCAGTGTGAATAGAAGTTAATATCAATACAAGGACAGTGTAAAAGTAGTTAATATTAAAATAAGGGCAGTGTGAAAAGAAGTTAATATTAAAATAAGGAGTGTGAAAAGTAGTTGTGAAAAGTAGTGAAAATATTAAAATAAGGACAATGTGAAAAGTAGTTAATATTAAAATAAGGACAGTGTGAAAAGTAGTTAATATTAAAATAAGGACGAGTAGTGAAAAGTAGTTAATATTAAAATAACAAGGCAGTGTGAAAAGTAGTTAATATTAAAATAAGGACAGTGTGAAAAAAAAAGTAGTATTAAAATATGAGGCAGTGTCAAAGTAGTTAATATTAAATATAAGGCGGTGTCAAAGTACTTAATATTAAAATATGAGCAGTGTGAAAAAGAAGTTAATATCAATATAAAGGCAGTGTGAAAGAAAAGTAGTTAATATTAAAATATGAGCAGTGTGAAAAAAGTTAATATCAATATAAAGAGCAGTGTGAAAAGTAGTTAATATTAAAAAAAGGGCAGTGTGAAAAGTTGTCAATATTAAAATAAAGACAGTGTGAAAAGTAGTTAATATTAAAATATGAGCAGTGTGAAAAGTAGTTAATATCAATATAAGGGCAGTGTCAAAAGTACTTAATATTAAAATATGAGCAGTGTGAAAAGAAGTTAATATCAATATAAAGGCAGTGTGAAAAGTAGTTAGGATTAAAATATGAGCAGTGTGAATAGAAGTTAATATCAATATAAGGGCAGTGTGAAAAGTAGTTAATATTAAAATAAGGGCAGTGTGAAAAGTAGTTAATATTAAAATAAGGACAGTGTGAAAACTAGTTAATATTAAAATAAGAACAGTGTGAAAAGTAGTTAATATTAAAATAAGGACAATGTGAAAAGAAGTTAATATTAAAATATGAGCAGTGTGAAAAGTAGTTAATATTAAAACAAGCACAGTGTGAAAAGTAGTTAATATTAAAATAAGGGCAATGTGAAAAGAAGTTAATATTAAAATATAGACAGTGTTAAAAGTAGTTAATATTAAAATAAGGATAATGTGAAAAGTAGTCAATATTAAAATAAGGACTGTGTGAAAAGTGGTTAATATTAAAATAAGGACAGTGTGAAAACTAGTTAATATTAAAATAAAGACAGTGTGAAAAGAAGTTAATATTAAAATATGAGCAGTGAAAAGTAGTTAATATCAATATAAGGGCAGTGTAAAAAGTAGTTAATATTAAATTATGAGCAGTGTGAAAAGAAGTTAATATCAATATCAAGGCAGTGTGAAAAGTAGTTCATATTAAAATAAGGACAGTGTGAAAACTAGTTATTATTAAAATAAGGGCAGTGTGAAAAGTTGTCAATATTAAAATAAAGACAGTGTGAAAAGTAGTTAATATTAAAATATGAGCAGTGTCAAAAGTAGTTAATATCAATATAAGGGCAGTGTCAAAAGTACCTAATATTAAAATATGAGCAGTGTGAAAAGAAGTTAATATTAAAATAAGAACAGTGTGAAAAGAAGTTAATATTAAAATATGAGCAGTGTGAAAAGTAGTTAATATTAAAATAAAGACAGTGTGAAAAGCAGTTAATATTAAAATAAGGACAGTGTGAAAAGCAGTTAACATTAAAATAAGGACAGTGTGAAAAGTAGTTAATATTAAAATAAGGACAGTGTGAAAAGTAGTTAATATTAAAATAAGGACAGTGTGAAAAGTAGTTAATATTAAAATAAGGACAGTGTGAAAAGTAGTTAATATTAAAATAAGGACAGTGTGAAAAGTAGTTAATCTTAAAATAAGGACAGTATGAAAAGTAGTTAATATTAAAATAAGTACAGTGTGAAAAGTAGTTAATATTAAAATAAGGGCAGTGTGAAAAGTAGTTAGTATTACAATAAGGACAGTGTGAAAAGTAGTTAATATTAAAATAAGGACTGTGAAAAGTAGTTAATATTAAAATAAGGACAGTGTGAAAAGAAGTTAATATTAAAATATGAGCAGTGTGAAAAGTAATTAATATTACAATAAGGACAGTGTGAAAAGTAGTTAATATTAAAATAAGGACTGTGAAAAGTAGTTAATATTAAAATAAGGACAGTGTGAAAAGAAGTTAATATTAAAATATGAGCAGTGTGAAAAGTAGTTAATATTAAAATAAGGACAGTGTGAAAACTAGTTAATATTAAAATAAGAGCAGTGTGAAAAGTTGTCAATATTAAAATAAAGACAGTGTGAAAAGTAGTTAATATTAAAATATCAGCAGTGTCAAAAGTAGTTAATATCAATATAAGGGCAGTGTCAAAAGTACTTAATATTAAAGGTCATGAGCAGTTGTGAAAAGAAGTTAATATCAATATAAAAAAGGACAGTGTGAAAAGTAGTTAGGTTTAAAATATGAGCAGTGTGAATAGAAGTTAATATCAATATAAAAGCAGTGTGAAAAGTAGTTAATATTAAAATAAGGTCAGTGGGAAAACTAGTTAATATTAAAATAAGAACAGTGTGAAAAGTAGTTAATATTAAAATAAGGACTGTGAAAAGTAGTTAATATTAAAATCAGGACAGTGTGAAAAGAAGTTAATATTAAAATAAGAGCAGTGTGAAAAGTAGTTAATATTACAATAAGGACAGTGTGAAAAGTAGTTAATATTAAAATAAGGACTGTGAAAAGTAGTTAATATTAAAATAAGGACAGTGTGAAAAGAAGTTAATATTAAAATATGAGCAGTGTGAAAAGTAGTTAATATTAAAATAAGGACAGTGTGAAAAGTAGTTAATATTAAAATAAGGACAGTGTGAAAAGCAGTTAATATTAAAATATGAACAGTGAAAAGTAGTTAATATCAATATAAGGGCAGTGTGAAAAGTAGTTAATATTAAAATATGAGCAGTGTGAAAAGAAGTTAATATCAATATAAAGGCAGTGTGAAAAGTAGTTAATATTAAAATAAGGACAGTGTGAAAAGTAGTTAATATTAAAATAAGGGCAGTGTGAAAAGTTGTCAATATTAAAATAAAGACAGTGTGAAAAGTAGTTAATATTAAAATATGAGCAGTGTGAAAAGTACTTAATATTAAAATAAGAAGCAGTGTGAAAAGAAGTTAATATAAAAAAAAGGGCAGTGTGAAAAGTAGTTAATATTAAAATATGAGCAGTGTGAAATAAGTTAATATCAATATAAGGACAGTGTGAAAAGTAGTTAATATTAAAATAAGGGCAGTGTGAAAAGTAGTTAATATTAAAATAAGGACAGTGTGAAAACTAGTTAATATTAAAATAAGGACAGTGTGAAAAGTAGTTAATATTAAAATAAGGACAATGTGAAAAGTAGTTAATTTAAAAATAAGGACAGTGTGAAAACTAGTTAATATTAAAATAAAGAACAGTGTGAAAGTAGTTAATATTAAAATAGGACAGTGTGAAAAGCAGTTAATATTAAAATATGAGCAGTGAAAAGAGTTAATGTATATCAATATAAGGGCAGTGTAAAAGAAAGTAGTTATTAAAATATGAGGAGCAGAAAAGAAGAATATCAATGAAAGAAAAGTAGTTAATATTAAAATAAGGCAGTGAAAACTAGTTAATATTAAAAATAAGGACAGTGTGAAAAGTTGTCAATATTAAAAATAAAAAGAACAGTGTATGAAAAGAAGTAGTTAATATTAAAATATGAGCAGTGTCAAAAGTAGTTAATATCAATATAAGGACAGTGTCAAAAGTACTTAATATTAAAATATGAGCAGTGTGAAAAGAAGATAATATCAATATAAAGGCAGTGTGAAAGTAGTTAAGTTAAAATACGAGCAGTGTGAATAGAAGTTAATATCAATATAAAGGCAGTGTGAAAAGTAGTTAATAATAAAATAAGGACAGTGTGAAAACTAGTTAATATTAAACAAGGACGAGAATGGCCAGTTAATATTAAAATAAGGACAATGTGAAAAGTAGTTAACATTAA
>NC_134831.1:97461368-97686879 GCF_004210375.1 Tachypleus tridentatus
AACAAGGCCGAGATTAAAAATACCTGTTCAACGTATTATAGGTGGTGTGTGATTAAAAACAAGGCCGAGATTAAAATACCTGTTCAACGTATTATAGGTGGTGTGTGATTAAAAACAAGGCCGAGATTAAAAATACCTGTTCAACGTATTATAGGTGGTGTGTGATTAAAAACAAGGCCGAGATTAAAAATACCTGTTCAACGTATTATAGGTGGTGTGTGATTAAAAACAAGGCCGAGATTAAAAATACCTGTTCAACGTATTATAGGTGGTGTGTGATTAAAAACAAGGCCGAGATTAAAAATACCTGTTCAACGTATTATAGGTGGTGTGTGATTAAAAACAAGGCCGAGATTAAAAATACCTGTTCAACGTATTATAGGTGGTGTGTGATTAAAAACAAGGCCGAGATTAAAATACCTGTTCAACGTATTATAGGTGGTGTGTGATTAAAAACAAGGCCGAGATTAAAAATACCTGTTCAACGTATTATAGGTGGTGTGTGATTAAAACAAGGCCGAGATTAAAAATACCTGTTCAACGTATTATAGGTGGTGTGTGATTGAAAAACAAGGCCGAGATTAAAAATACCTGTTCAACGTATTATAGGTGGTGTGTGATTAAAAACAAGGCCGAGATTAAAATACCTGTTCAACGTATTATAGGTGGTGTGTGATTAAAAACAAGGCCGAGATTAAAAATACCTGTTCAACGTATTATAGGTGGTGTGTGATTAAAAACAAGGCCGAGATTAAAATACCTGTTCAACGTATTATAGGTGGTGTGTGATTAAAACAAGGCCGAGATTAAAAATACCTGTTCAACGTATTATAGGTGGTGTGTGATTAAAAACAAGGCCGAGATTAAAAATACCTGTTCAACGTATTATAGGTGGTGTGTGATTAAAAACAAGGCCGAGATTAAAAATACCTGTTCAACGTATTATAGGTGGTGTGTGATTAAAAACAAGGCCGAGATTAAAAATACCTGTTCAACGTATTATAGGTGGTGTGTGATTAAAAACAAGGCCGAGATTAAAAATACCTGTTCAACGTATTATAGGTGGTGTGTGATTAAAAACAAGGCCGAGATTAAAATACCTGTTCAACGTATTATAGGTGGTGTGTGATTAAAAACAAGGCCGAGATTAAAAATACCTGTTCAACGTATTATAGGTGGTGTGTGATTAAAAACAAGGCCGAGATTAAAAATACCTGTTCAACGTATTATAGGTGGTGTGTGATTAAAAACAAGGCCGAGATTAAAAATACCTGTTCAACGTATTATAGGTGGTGTGTGATTAAAAACAAGGCCGAGATTAAAAATACCTGTTCAACGTATTATAGGTGGTGTGTGATTAAAAACAAGGCCGAGATTAAAAATACCTGTTCAACGTATTATAGGTGGTGTGTGATTAAAACAAGGCCGAGATTAAAAATACCTGTTCAACGTATTATAGGTGGTGTGTGATTAAAAACAAGGCCGAGATTAAAAATACCTGTTCAACGTATTATAGGTGGTGTGTGATTAAAAACAAGGCCGAGATTAAAAATACCTGTTCAACGTATTATAGGTGGTGTGTG
Organism: Tachypleus tridentatus; assembly: GCF_004210375.1. NCBI lineage: Eukaryota > Metazoa > Arthropoda > Merostomata > Xiphosura > Limulidae > Tachypleus > Tachypleus tridentatus. Next base: position 97,462,952 of record NC_134831.1, read on the forward strand.
ATTAAAAACAAGGCCGAGATTAAAAATACCTGTTCAACGTATTATAGGTGGTGTGTGATTAAAAACAAGGCCGAGATTAAAAATACCTGTTCAACGTATTATAGGTGGTGTGTGATTAAAAACAAGGCCGAGATTAAAAATACCTGTTCAACGTATTATAGGTGGTGTGTGATTAAAAACAAGGCCGAGATTAAAAATACCTGTTCAACGTATTATAGGTGGTGTGTGATTAAAAACAAGGCCGAGATTAAAATACCTGTTCAACGTATTATAGGTGGTGTGTGATTAAAAACAAGGCCGAGATTAAAATACCTGTTCAACGTATTATAGGTGGTGTGTGATTAAAAACAAGGCCGAGATTAAAAATACCTGTTCAACGTATTATAGGTGGTGTGTGATTAAAAACAAGGCCGAGATTAAAATACCTGTTCAACGTATTATAGGTGGTGTGTGATTAAAAACAAGGCCGAGATTAAAAATACCTGTTCAACGTATTATAGGTGGTGTGTGATTAAAAACAAGGCCGAGATTAAAAATACCTGTTCAACGTATTATAGGTGGTGTGTGATTAAAAACAAGGCCGAGATTAAAATACCTGTTCAACGTATTATAGGTGGTGTGTGATTAAAAACAAGGCCGAGATTAAAATACCTGTTCAACGTATTATAGGTGGTGTGTGATTAAAAACAAGGCCGAGATTAAAAATACCTGTTCAACGTATTATAGGTGGTGTGTGATTAAAAACAAGGCCGAGATTAAAATACCTGTTCAACGTATTATAGGTGGTGTGTGATTAAAAACAAGGCCGAGATTAAAAATACCTGTTCAACGTATTATAGGTGGTGTGTGATTAAAAACAAGGCCGAGATTAAAATACCTGTTCAACGTATTATAGGTGGTGTGTGATTAAAAACAAGGCCGAGATTAAAAATACCTGTTCAACGTATTATAGGTGGTGTGTGATTAAAAACAAGGCCGAGATTAAAATACCTGTTCAACGTATTATAGGTGGTGTGTGATTAAAAACAAGGCCGAGATTAAAATACCTGTTCAACGTATTATAGGTGGTGTGTGATTAAAAACAAGGCCGAGATTAAAAATACCTGTTCAACGTATTATAGGTGGTGTGTGATTAAAAACAAGGCCGAGATTAAAAATACCTGTTCAACGTATTATAGGTGGTGTGTGATTAAAAACAAGGCCGAGATTAAAAATACCTGTTCAACGTATTATAGGTGGTGTGTGATTAAAAACAAGGCCGAGATTAAAAATACCTGTTCAACGTATTATAGGTGGTGTGTGATTAAAAACAAGGCCGAGATTAAAAATACCTGTTCAACGTATTATAGGTGGTGTGTGATTAAAAACAAGGCCGAGATTAAAAATACCTGTTCAACGTATTATAGGTGGTGTGTGATTAAAAACAAGGCCGAGATTAAAAATACCTGTTCAACGTATTATAGGTGGTGTGTGATTAAAAACAAGGCCGAGATTAAAAATACCTGTTCAACGTATTATAGGTGGTGTGTGATTAAAAACAAGGCCGAGATTAAAAATACCTGTTCAACGTATTATAGGTGGTGTGTGATTAAAAACAAGGCCGAGATTAAAAATACCTGTTCAACGTATTATAGGTGGTGTGTGATTAAAAACAAGGCCGAGATTAAAAATACCTGTTCAACGTATTATAGGTGGTGTGTGATTAAAAACAAGGCCGAGATTAAAAATACCTGTTCAACGTATTATAGGTGGTGTGTGATTAAAAACAAGGCCGAGATTAAAAATACCTGTTCAACGTATTATAGGTGGTGTGTGATTAAAAACAAGGCCGAGATTAAAAATACCTGTTCAACGTATTATAGGTGGTGTGTGATTAAAAACAAGGCCGAGATTAAAATACCTGTTCAACGTATTATAGGTGGTGTGTGATTAAAAACAAGGCCGAGATTAAAAATACCTGTTCAACGTATTATAGGTGGTGTGTGATTAAAAACAAGGCCGAGATTAAAATACCTGTTCAACGTATTATAGGTGGTGTGTGATTAAAAACAAGGCCGAGATTAAAAATACCTGTTCAACGTATTATAGGTGGTGTGTGATTAAAAACAAGGCCGAGATTAAAAATACCTGTTCAACGTATTATAGGTGGTGTGTGATTAAAAACAAGGCCGAGATTAAAAATACCTGTTCAACGTATTATAGGTGGTGTGTGATTAAAAACAAGGCCGAGATTAAAAATACCTGTTCAACGTATTATAGGTGGTGTGTGATTAAAACAAGGCCGAGATTAAAAATACCTGTTCAACGTATTATAGGTGGTGTGTGATTAAAAACAAGGCCGAGATTAAAAATACCTGTTCAACGTATTATAGGTGGTGTGTGATTAAAAACAAGGCCGAGATTAAAATACCTGTTCAACGTATTATAGGTGGTGTGTGATTAAAAACAAGGCCGAGATTAAAAATACCTGTTCAACGTATTATAGGTGGTGTGTGATTAAAAAAAACAAGGCCGAGATTAAAAACAAAATACCTGTTCAACGTATTATAGGTGGTGTGTGATTAAAAACAAGGCCGAGATTAAAAATACCTGTTCAACGTATTATAGGTGGTGTGTGATTAAAAACAAGGCCGAGATTAAAATACCTGTTCAACGTATTATAGGTGGTGTGTGATTAAAAACAAGGCCGAGATTAAAAATACCTGTTCAACGTATTATAGGTGGTGTGTGATTAAAACAAGGCCGAGATTAAAAATACCTGTTCAACGTATTATAGGTGGTGTGTGATTAAAAACAAGGCCGAGATTAAAATACCTGTTCAACGTATTATAGGTGGTGTGTGATTAAAAACAAGGCCGAGATTAAAAATACCTGTTCAACGTATTATAGGTGGTGTGTGATTAAAAACAAGGCCGAGATTAAAAATACCTGTTCAACGTATTATAGGTGGTGTGTGATTAAAAACAAGGCCGAGATTAAAAATACCTGTTCAACGTATTATAGGTGGTGTGTGATTAAAAACAAGGCCGAGATTAAAATACCTGTTCAACGTATTATAGGTGGTGTGTGATTAAAAACAAGGCCGAGATTAAAAATACCTGTTCAACGTATTATAGGTGGTGTGTGATTAAAAACAAGGCCGAGATTAAAATACCTGTTCAACGTATTATAGGTGGTGTGTGATTAAAAACAAGGCCGAGATTAAAATACCTGTTCAACGTATTATAGGTGGTGTGTGATTAAAAACAAGGCCGAGATTAAAAATACCTGTTCAACGTATTATAGGTGGTGTGTGATTAAAAACAAGGCCGAGATTAAAATACCTGTTCAACGTATTATAGGTGGTGTGTGATTAAAAACAAGGCCGAGATTAAAAATACCTGTTCAACGTATTATAGGTGGTGTGTGATTAAAAACAAGGCCGAGATTAAAAACAAGGCCGAGAAAAATACCTGTTCAACGTATTATAGGTGGTGTGTGATTAAAAACAAGGCCGAGATTAAAATACCTGTTCAACGTATTATAGGTGGTGTGTGATTAAAAACAAGGCCGAGATTAAAATACCTGTTCAACGTATTATAGGTGGTGTGTGATTAAAAACAAGGCCGAGATTAAAAATACCTGTTCAACGTATTATAGGTGGTGTGTGATTAAAAACAAGGCCGAGATTAAAATACCTGTTCAACGTATTATAGGTGGTGTGTGATTAAAAACAAGGCCGAGATTAAAAATACCTGTTCAACGTATTATAGGTGGTGTGTGATTAAAAACAAGGCCGAGATTAAAAATACCTGTTCAACGTATTATAGGTGGTGTGTGATTAAAAACAAGGCCGAGATTAAAAATACCTGTTCAACGTATTATAGGTGGTGTGTGATTAAAAACAAGGCCGAGATTAAAAATACCTGTTCAACGTATTATAGGTGGTGTGTGATTAAAAACAAGGCCGAGATTAAAATACCTGTTCAACGTATTATAGGTGGTGTGTGATTAAAAACAAGGCCGAGATTAAAAATACCTGTTCAACGTATTATAGGTGGTGTGTGATTAAAAACAAGGCCGAGATTAAAAATACCTGTTCAACGTATTATAGGTGGTGTGTGATTAAAAACAAGGCCGAGATTAAAAATACCTGTTCAACGTATTATAGGTGGTGTGTGATTAAAAACAAGGCCGAGATTAAAACAAGGCCGAGAAAAATACCTGTTCAACGTATTATAGGTGGTGTGTGATTAAAACAAGGCCGAGATTAAAATACCTGTTCAACGTATTATAGGTGGTGTGTGATTAAAACAAGGCCGAGATTAAAAATACCTGTTCAACGTATTATAGGTGGTGTGTGATTAAAAACAAGGCCGAGATTAAAAATACCTGTTCAACGTATTATAGGTGGTGTGTGATTAAAAACAAGGCCGAGATTAAAAATACCTGTTCAACGTATTATAGGTGGTGTGTGATTGAAAAACAAGGCCGAGATTAAAAATACCTGTTCAACGTATTATAGGTGGTGTGTGATTAAAAACAAGGCCGAGATTAAAAATACCTGTTCAACGTATTATAGGTGGTGTGTGATTAAAAACAAGGCCGAGATTAAAATACCTGTTCAACGTATTATAGGTGGTGTGTGATTAAAAACAAGGCCGAGATTAAAATACCTGTTCAACGTATTATAGGTGGTGTGTGATTAAAAACAAGGCCGAGATTAAAAATACCTGTTCAACGTATTATAGGTGGTGTGTGATTAAAAACAAGGCCGAGATTAAAAATACCTGTTCAACGTATTATATAAGTGGTGTATGATTAAAAACAAGGCCGAGATTAAAATACCTGTTCAACGTATTATAGGTGGTGTGTGATTAAAAACAAGGCCGAGATTAAAAATACCTGTTCAACGTATTATAGGTGGTGTGTGATTAAAAACAAGGCCGAGATTAAAAATACCTGTTCAACGTATTATAGGTGGTGTGTGATTAAAAACAAGGCCGAGATTAAAAATACCTGTTCAACGTATTATAGGTGGTGTGTGATTAAAAACAAGGCCGAGATTAAAAATACCTGTTCAACGTATTATAGGTGGTGTGTGATTAAAAACAAGGCCGAGATTAAAAATACCTGTTCAACGTATTATAGGTGGTGTGTGATTAAAAACAAGGCCGAGATTAAAAATACCTGTTCAACGTATTATAGGTGGTGTGTGATTAAAAACAAGGCCGAGATTAAAAATACCTGTTCAACGTATTATAGGTGGTGTGTGATTAAAAACAAGGCCGAGATTAAAATACCTGTTCAACGTATTATAGGTGGTGTGTGATTAAAAACAAGGCCGAGATTAAAAATACCTGTTCAACGTATTATAGGTGGTGTGTGATTAAAAACAAGGCCGAGATTAAAAATACCTGTTCAACGTATTATAGGTGGTGTGTGATTAAAAACAAGGCCGAGATTAAAAATACCTGTTCAACGTATTATAGGTGGTGTGTGATTAAAAACAAGGCCGAGATTAAAAATACCTGTTCAACGTATTATAGGTGGTGTGTGATTAAAAACAAGGCCGAGATTAAAAATACCTGTTCAACGTATTATAGGTGGTGTGTGATTAAAAACAAGGCCGAGATTAAAAATACCTGTTCAACGTATTATAGGTGGTGTGTGATTAAAAACAAGGCCGAGATTAAAAATACCTGTTCAACGTATTATAGGTGGTGTGTGATTAAAAACAAGGCCGAGATTAAAAATACCTGTTCAACGTATTATAGGTGGTGTGTGATTAAAAACAAGGCCGAGATTAAAAATACCTGTTCAACGTATTATAGGTGGTGTGTGATTAAAAACAAGGCCGAGATTAAAAATACCTGTTCAACGTATTATAGGTGGTGTGTGATTAAAAACAAGGCCGAGATTAAAAATACCTGTTCAACGTATTATAGGTGGTGTGTGATTAAAAACAAGGCCGAGATTAAAAATACCTGTTCAACGTATTATAGGTGGTGTGTGATTAAAAACAAGGCCGAGATTAAAAATACCTGTTCAACGTATTATAGGTGGTGTGTGATTAAAAACAAGGCCGAGATTAAAAATACCTGTTCAACGTATTATAGGTGGTGTGTGATTAAAAACAAGGCCGAGATTAAAAATACCTGTTCAACGTATTATAGGTGGTGTGTGATTAAAAACAAGGCCGAGATTAAAAATACCTGTTCAACGTATTATAGGTGGTGTGTGATTAAAAACAAGGCCGAGATTAAAAATACCTGTTCAACGTATTATAGGTGGTGTGTGATTAAAAACAAGGCCGAGATTAAAATACCTGTTCAACGTATTATAGGTGGTGTGTGATTAAAAACAAGGCCGAGATTAAAAATACCTGTTCAACGTATTATAGGTGGTGTGTGATTAAAAACAAGGCCGAGATTAAAAATACCTGTTCAACGTATTATAGGTGGTGTGTGATTAAAAACAAGGCCGAGATTAAAAATACCTGTTCAACGTATTATAGGTGGTGTGTGATTAAAAACAAGGCCGAGATTAAAAATACCTGTTCAACGTATTATAGGTGGTGTGTGATTAAAAACAAGGCCGAGATTAAAAATACCTGTTCAACGTATTATAGGTGGTGTGTGATTAAAAACAAGGCCGAGATTAAAAATACCTGTTCAACGTATTATAGGTGGTGTGTGATTAAAAACAAGGCCGAGATTAAAAATACCTGTTCAACGTATTATAGGTGGTGTGTGATTAAAAACAAGGCCGAGATTAAAAATACCTGTTCAACGTATTATAGGTGGTGTGTGATTAAAAACAAGGCCGAGATTAAAAATACCTGTTCAACGTATTATAGGTGGTGTGTGATTAAAAACAAGGCCGAGATTAAAAATACCTGTTCAACGTATTATAGGTGGTGTGTGATTAAAAACAAGGCCGAGATTAAAAATACCTGTTCAACGTATTATAGGTGGTGTGTGATTAAAAACAAGGCCGAGATTAAAAATACCTGTTCAACGTATTATAGGTGGTGTGTGATTAAAAACAAGGCCGAGATTAAAAATACCTGTTCAACGTATTATAGGTGGTGTGTGATTAAAAACAAGGCCGAGATTAAAAATACCTGTTCAACGTATTATAGGTGGTGTGTGATTAAAAACAAGGCCGAGATTAAAAATACCTGTTCAACGTATTATAGGTGGTGTGTGATTAAAAACAAGGCCGAGATTAAAAATACCTGTTCAACGTATTATAGGTGGTGTGTGATTAAAAACAAGGCCGAGATTAAAAATACCTGTTCAACGTATTATAGGTGGTGTGTGATTAAAAACAAGGCCGAGATTAAAAATACCTGTTCAACGTATTATAGGTGGTGTGTGATTAAAAACAAGGCCGAGATTAAAAATACCTGTTCAACGTATTATAGGTGGTGTGTGATTAAAAACAAGGCCGAGATTAAAAATACCTGTTCAACGTATTATAGGTGGTGTGTGATTAAAAACAAGGCCGAGATTAAAAATACCTGTTCAACGTATTATAGGTGGTGTGTGATTAAAAACAAGGCCGAGATTAAAAATACCTGTTCAACGTATTATAGGTGGTGTGTGATTAAAAACAAGGCCGAGATTAAAAATACCTGTTCAACGTATTATAGGTGGTGTGTGATTAAAAACAAGGCCGAGATTAAAAATACCTGTTCAACGTATTATAGGTGGTGTGTGATTAAAAACAAGGCCGAGATTAAAAATACCTGTTCAACGTATTATAGGTGGTGTGTGATTAAAAACAAGGCCGAGATTAAAAATACCTGTTCAACGTATTATAGGTGGTGTGTGATTAAAAACAAGGCCGAGATTAAAAATACCTGTTCAACGTATTATAGGTGGTGTGTGATTAAAAACAAGGCCGAGATTAAAAATACCTGTTCAACGTATTATAGGTGGTGTGTGATTAAAAACAAGGCCGAGATTAAAAATACCTGTTCAACGTATTATAGGTGGTGTGTGATTAAAAACAAGGCCGAGATTAAAATACCTGTTCAACGTATTATAGGTGGTGTGTGATTAAAAACAAGGCCGAGATTAAAAATACCTGTTCAACGTATTATAGGTGGTGTGTGATTAAAAACAAGGCCGAGATTAAAATACCTGTTCAACGTATTATAGGTGGTGTGTGATTAAAAACAAGGCCGAGATTAAAAATACCTGTTCAACGTATTATAGGTGGTGTGTGATTAAAACAAGGCCGAGATTAAAATACCTGTTCAACGTATTATAGGTGGTGTGTGATTAAAAACAAGGCCGAGATTAAAATACCTGTTCAACGTATTATAGGTGGTGTGTGATTAAAAACAAGGCCGAGATTAAAAATACCTGTTCAACGTATTATAGGTGGTGTGTGATTAAAAACAAGGCCGAGATTAAAAATACCTGTTCAACGTATTATAGGTGGTGTGTGATTAAAAACAAGGCCGAGATTAAAAATACCTGTTCAACGTATTATAGGTGGTGTGTGATTAAAAACAAGGCCGAGATTAAAAATACCTGTTCAACGTATTATAGGTGGTGTGTGATTAAAAACAAGGCCGAGATTAAAAATACCTGTTCAACGTATTATAGGTGGTGTGTGATTAAAAACAAGGCCGAGATTAAAAATACCTGTTCAACGTATTATAGGTGGTGTGTGATTAAAAACAAGGCCGAGATTAAAAATACCTGTTCAACGTATTATAGGTGGTGTGTGATTAAAAACAAGGCCGAGATTAAAAATACCTGTTCAACGTATTATAGGTGGTGTGTGATTAAAAACAAGGCCGAGATTAAAAATACCTGTTCAACGTATTATAGGTGGTGTGTGATTAAAAACAAGGCCGAGATTAAAAATACCTGTTCAACGTATTATAGGTGGTGTGTGATTAAAAACAAGGCCGAGATTAAAAATACCTGTTCAACGTATTATAGGTGGTGTGTGATTAAAAACAAGGCCGAGATTAAAAATACCTGTTCAACGTATTATAGGTGGTGTGTGATTAAAAACAAGGCCGAGATTAAAAATACCTGTTCAACGTATTATAGGTGGTGTGTGATTAAAAACAAGGCCGAGATTAAAAATACCTGTTCAACGTATTATAGGTGGTGTGTGATTAAAAACAAGGCCGAGATTAAAAATACCTGTTCAACGTATTATAGGTGGTGTGTGATTAAAAACAAGGCCGAGATTAAAAATACCTGTTCAACGTATTATAGGTGGTGTGTGATTAAAAACAAGGCCGAGATTAAAAATACCTGTTCAACGTATTATAGGTGGTGTGTGATTAAAAACAAGGCCGAGATTAAAAATACCTGTTCAACGTATTATAGGTGGTGTGTGATTAAAAACAAGGCCGAGATTAAAAATACCTGTTCAACGTATTATAGGTGGTGTGTGATTAAAAACAAGGCCGAGATTAAAAATACCTGTTCAACGTATTATAGGTGGTGTGTGATTAAAAACAAGGCCGAGATTAAAAATACCTGTTCAACGTATTATAGGTGGTGTGTGATTAAAAACAAGGCCGAGATTAAAAATACCTGTTCAACGTATTATAGGTGGTGTGTGATTAAAAACAAGGCCGAGATTAAAAATACCTGTTCAACGTATTATAGGTGGTGTGTGATTAAAAACAAGGCCGAGATTAAAAATACCTGTTCAACGTATTATAGGTGGTGTGTGATTAAAAACAAGGCCGAAAACAAGGCCGAGATTAAAAATACCTGTTCAACGTATTATAGGTGGTGTGTGATTAAAAACAAGGCCGAGATTAAAAATACCTGTTCAACGTATTATAGGTGGTGTGTGATTAAAAACAAGGCCGAGATTAAAAATACCTGTTCAACGTATTATAGGTGGTGTGTGATTAAAAACAAGGCCGAGATTAAAAATACCTGTTCAACGTATTATAGGTGGTGTGTGATTAAAAACAAGGCCGAGATTAAAAATACCTGTTCAACGTATTATAGGTGGTGTGTGATTAAAAACAAGGCCGAGATTAAAAATACCTGTTCAACGTATTATAGGTGGTGTGTGATTAAAAACAAGGCCGAGATTAAAAATACCTGTTCAACGTATTATAGGTGGTGTGTGATTAAAAACAAGGCCGAGATTAAAAATACCTGTTCAACGTATTATAGGTGGTGTGTGATTAAAAACAAGGCCGAGATTAAAAATACCTGTTCAACGTATTATAGGTGGTGTGTGATTAAAAACAAGGCCGAGATTAAAAATACCTGTTCAACGTATTATAGGTGGTGTGTGATTAAAAACAAGGCCGAGATTAAAAATACCTGTTCAACGTATTATAGGTGGTGTGTGATTAAAAACAAGGCCGAGATTAAAAATACCTGTTCAACGTATTATAGGTGGTGTGTGATTAAAAACAAGGCCGAGATTAAAAATACCTGTTCAACGTATTATAGGTGGTGTGTGATTAAAAACAAGGCCGAGATTAAAAATACCTGTTCAACGTATTATAGGTGGTGTGTGATTAAAAACAAGGCCGAGATTAAAAATACCTGTTCAACGTATTATAGGTGGTGTGTGATTAAAAACAAGGCCGAGATTAAAAATACCTGTTCAACGTATTATAGGTGGTGTGTGATTAAAAACAAGGCCGAGATTAAAAATACCTGTTCAACGTATTATAGGTGGTGTGTGATTAAAAACAAGGCCGAGATTAAAAATACCTGTTCAACGTATTATAGGTGGTGTGTGATTAAAAACAAGGCCGAGATTAAAAATACCTGTTCAACGTATTATAGGTGGTGTGTGATTAAAAACAAGGCCGAGATTAAAAATACCTGTTCAACGTATTATAGGTGGTGTGTGATTAAAAACAAGGCCGAGATTAAAAATACCTGTTCAACGTATTATAGGTGGTGTGTGATTAAAAACAAGGCCGAGATTAAAAATACCTGTTCAACGTATTATAGGTGGTGTGTGATTAAAAACAAGGCCGAGATTAAAAATACCTGTTCAACGTATTATAGGTGGTGTGTGATTAAAAACAAGGCCGAGATTAAAAATACCTGTTCAACGTATTATAGGTGGTGTGTGATTAAAAACAAGGCCGAGATTAAAAATACCTGTTCAACGTATTATAGGTGGTGTGTGATTAAAAACAAGGCCGAGATTAAAAATACCTGTTCAACGTATTATAGGTGGTGTGTGATTAAAAACAAGGCCGAGATTAAAAATACCTGTTCAACGTATTATAGGTGGTGTGTGATTAAAAACAAGGCCGAGATTAAAAATACCTGTTCAACGTATTATAGGTGGTGTGTGATTAAAAACAAGGCCGAGATTAAAAATACCTGTTCAACGTATTATAGGTGGTGTGTGATTAAAAACAAGGCCGAGATTAAAAATACCTGTTCAACGTATTATAGGTGGTGTGTGATTAAAAACAAGGCCGAGATTAAAAATACCTGTTCAACGTATTATAGGTGGTGTGTGATTAAAAACAAGGCCGAGATTAAAAATACCTGTTCAACGTATTATAGGTGGTGTGTGATTAAAAACAAGGCCGAGATTAAAAATACCTGTTCAACGTATTATAGGTGGTGTGTGATTAAAAACAAGGCCGAGATTAAAAATACCTGTTCAACGTATTATAGGTGGTGTGTGATTAAAAACAAGGCCGAGATTAAAAATACCTGTTCAACGTATTATAGGTGGTGTGTGATTAAAAACAAGGCCGAGATTAAAAATACCTGTTCAACGTATTATAGGTGGTGTGTGATTAAAAACAAGGCCGAGATTAAAAATACCTGTTCAACGTATTATAGGTGGTGTGTGATTAAAAACAAGGCCGAGATTAAAAATACCTGTTCAACGTATTATAGGTGGTGTGTGATTAAAAACAAGGCCGAGATTAAAAATACCTGTTCAACGTATTATAGGTGGTGTGTGATTAAAAACAAGGCCGAGATTAAAAATACCTGTTCAACGTATTATAGGTGGTGTGTGATTAAAAACAAGGCCGAGATTAAAAATACCTGTTCAACGTATTATAGGTGGTGTGTGATTAAAAACAAGGCCGAGATTAAAAATACCTGTTCAACGTATTATAGGTGGTGTGTGATTAAAAACAAGGCCGAGATTAAAAATACCTGTTCAACGTATTATAGGTGGTGTGTGATTAAAAACAAGGCCGAGATTAAAAATACCTGTTCAACGTATTATAGGTGGTGTGTGATTAAAAACAAGGCCGAGATTAAAAATACCTGTTCAACGTATTATAGGTGGTGTGTGATTAAAAACAAGGCCGAGATTAAAAATACCTGTTCAACGTATTATAGGTGGTGTGTGATTAAAAACAAGGCCGAGATTAAAAATACCTGTTCAACGTATTATAGGTGGTGTGTGATTAAAAACAAGGCCGAGATTAAAAATACCTGTTCAACGTATTATAGGTGGTGTGTGATTAAAAACAAGGCCGAGATTAAAAATACCTGTTCAACGTATTATAGGTGGTGTGTGATTAAAAACAAGGCCGAGATTAAAAATACCTGTTCAACGTATTATAGGTGGTGTGTGATTAAAAACAAGGCCGAGATTAAAAATACCTGTTCAACGTATTATAGGTGGTGTGTGATTAAAAACAAGGCCGAGATTAAAAATACCTGTTCAACGTATTATAGGTGGTGTGTGATTAAAAACAAGGCCGAGATTAAAAATACCTGTTCAACGTATTATAGGTGGTGTGTGATTAAAAACAAGGCCGAGATTAAAAATACCTGTTCAACGTATTATAGGTGGTGTGTGATTAAAAACAAGGCCGAGATTAAAAATACCTGTTCAACGTATTATAGGTGGTGTGTGATTAAAAACAAGGCCGAGATTAAAAATACCTGTTCAACGTATTATAGGTGGTGTGTGATTAAAAACAAGGCCGAGATTAAAAATACCTGTTCAACGTATTATAGGTGGTGTGTGATTAAAAACAAGGCCGAGATTAAAAATACCTGTTCAACGTATTATAGGTGGTGTGTGATTAAAAACAAGGCCGAGATTAAAAATACCTGTTCAACGTATTATAGGTGGTGTGTGATTAAAAACAAGGCCGAGATTAAAAATACCTGTTCAACGTATTATAGGTGGTGTGTGATTAAAAACAAGGCCGAGATTAAAAATACCTGTTCAACGTATTATAGGTGGTGTGTGATTAAAAACAAGGCCGAGATTAAAAATACCTGTTCAACGTATTATAGGTGGTGTGTGATTAAAAACAAGGCCGAGATTAAAAATACCTGTTCAACGTATTATAGGTGGTGTGTGATTAAAAACAAGGCCGAGATTAAAAATACCTGTTCAACGTATTATAGGTGGTGTGTGATTAAAAACAAGGCCGAGATTAAAAATACCTGTTCAACGTATTATAGGTGGTGTGTGATTAAAAACAAGGCCGAGATTAAAAATACCTGTTCAACGTATTATAGGTGGTGTGTGATTAAAAACAAGGCCGAGATTAAAAATACCTGTTCAACGTATTATAGGTGGTGTGTGATTAAAAACAAGGCCGAGATTAAAAATACCTGTTCAACGTATTATAGGTGGTGTGTGATTAAAAACAAGGCCGAGATTAAAAATACCTGTTCAACGTATTATAGGTGGTGTGTGATTAAAAACAAGGCCGAGATTAAAAATACCTGTTCAACGTATTATAGGTGGTGTGTGATTAAAAACAAGGCCGAGATTAAAAATACCTGTTCAACGTATTATAGGTGGTGTGTGATTAAAAACAAGGCCGAGATTAAAAATACCTGTTCAACGTATTATAGGTGGTGTGTGATTAAAAACAAGGCCGAGATTAAAAATACCTGTTCAACGTATTATAGGTGGTGTGTGATTAAAAACAAGGCCGAGATTAAAAATACCTGTTCAACGTATTATAGGTGGTGTGTGATTAAAAACAAGGCCGAGATTAAAAATACCTGTTCAACGTATTATAGGTGGTGTGTGATTAAAAACAAGGCCGAGATTAAAAATACCTGTTCAACGTATTATAGGTGGGTGTGTGAAAAACAAGGCCGAGATTAAAAATACCTGTTCAACGTATTATAGGTGGTGTGTGATTAAAAACAAGGCCGAGATTAAAAATACCTGTTCAACGTATTATAGGTGGTGTGTGATTAAAAACAAGGCCGAGATTAAAAATACCTGTTCAACGTATTATAGGTGGTGTGTGATTAAAAACAAGGCCGAGATTAAAAATACCTGTTCAACGTATTATAGGTGGTGTGTGATTAAAAACAAGGCCGAGATTAAAAATACCTGTTCAACGTATTATAGGTGGTGTGTGATTAAAAACAAGGCCGAGATTAAAAATACCTGTTCAACGTATTATAGGTGGTGTGTGATTAAAAACAAGGCCGAGATTAAAAATACCTGTTCAACGTATTATAGGTGGTGTGTGATTAAAAACAAGGCCGAGATTAAAAATACCTGTTCAACGTATTATAGGTGGTGTGTGATTAAAAACAAGGCCGAGATTAAAAATACCTGTTCAACGTATTATAGGTGGTGTGTGATTAAAAACAAGGCCGAGATTAAAAATACCTGTTCAACGTATTATAGGTGGTGTGTGATTAAAAACAAGGCCGAGATTAAAAATACCTGTTCAACGTATTATAGGTGGTGTGTGATTAAAAACAAGGCCGAGATTAAAAATACCTGTTCAACGTATTATAGGTGGTGTGTGATTAAAAACAAGGCCGAGATTAAAAATACCTGTTCAACGTATTATAGGTGGTGTGTGATTAAAAACAAGGCCGAGATTAAAAATACCTGTTCAACGTATTATAGGTGGTGTGTGATTAAAAACAAGGCCGAGATTAAAAATACCTGTTCAACGTATTATAGGTGGTGTGTGATTAAAAACAAGGCCGAGATTAAAAATACCTGTTCAACGTATTATAGGTGGTGTGTGATTAAAAACAAGGCCGAGATTAAAAATACCTGTTCAACGTATTATAGGTGGTGTGTGATTAAAACAAGGCCGAGATTAAAAATACCTGTTCAACGTATTATAGGTGGTGTGTGATTAAAAACAAGGCCGAGATTAAAAATACCTGTTCAACGTATTATAGGTGGTGTGTGATTAAAAACAAGGCCGAGATTAAAAATACCTGTTCAACGTATTATAGGTGGTGTGTGATTAAAAACAAGGCCGAGATTAAAAATACCTGTTCAACGTATTATAGGTGGTGTGTGATTAAAAACAAGGCCGAGATTAAAAATACCTGTTCAACGTATTATAGGTGGTGTGTGATTAAAAACAAGGCCGAGATTAAAAATACCTGTTCAACGTATTATAGGTGGTGTGTGATTAAAAACAAGGCCGAGATTAAAAATACCTGTTCAACGTATTATAGGTGGTGTGTGATTAAAAACAAGGCCGAGATTAAAAATACCTGTTCAACGTATTATAGGTGGTGTGTGATTAAAAACAAAGGCCGAGATTAAAAACAAGGCCGAGAAAAATACCTGTTCAACGTATTATAGGTGGTGTGTGATTAAAAACAAGGCCGAGATTAAAAATACCTGTTCAACGTATTATAGGTGGTGTGTGATTAAAAACAAGGCCGAGATTAAAAATACCTGTTCAACGTATTATAGGTGGTGTGTGATTAAAAACAAGGCCGAGATTAAAAATACCTGTTCAACGTATTATAGGTGGTGTGTGATTAAAAACAAGGCCGAGATTAAAAATACCTGTTCAACGTATTATAGGTGGTGTGTGATTAAAAACAAGGCCGAGATTAAAAATACCTGTTCAACGTATTATAGGTGGTGTGTGATTAAAAACAAGGCCGAGATTAAAAATACCTGTTCAACGTATTATAGGTGGTGTGTGATTAAAACAAGGCCGAGATTAAAAATACCTGTTCAACGTATTATAGGTGGTGTGTGATTAAAAACAAGGCCGAGATTAAAAATACCTGTTCAACGTATTATAGGTGGTGTGTGATTAAAAACAAGGCCGAGATTAAAAATACCTGTTCAACGTATTATAGGTGGTGTGTGATTAAAAACAAGGCCGAGATTAAAAATACCTGTTCAACATATTATAGGTGGTGTGTGATTAAAAACAAGGCCGAGATTAAAAATACCTGTTCAACGTATTATAGGTGGTGTGTGATTAAAAACAAGGCCGAGATTAAAAATACCTGTTCAACGTATTATAGGTGGGGTGTGATTAAAAACAAGGCCGAGATTAAAAAAATACCTGTTCAACGTATTATAGGTGGTGTGTGATTAAAAACAAGGCCGAGATTAAAAATACCTGTTCAACGTATTATAGGTGGTGTGTGATTAAAACAAGGCCGAGATTAAAAATACCTGTTCAACGTATTATAGGTGGTGTGTGATTAAAAACAAGGCCGAGATTAAAAATACCTGTTCAACGTATTATAGGTGGTGTGTGATTAAAAACAAGGCCGAGATTAAAAATACCTGTTCAACGTATTATAGGTGGTGTGTGATTAAAAACAAGGCCGAGATTAAAAATACCTGTTCAACGTATTATAGGTGGTGTGTGATTAAAAACAAGGCCGAGATTAAAAATACCTGTTCAACGTATTATAGGTGGTGTGTGATTAAAAACAAGGCCGAGATTAAAAATACCTGTTCAACGTATTATAGGTGGTGTGTGATTAAAAACAAGGCCGAGATTAAAAATACCTGTTCAACGTATTATAGGTGGTGTGTGATTAAAAACAAGGCCGAGATTAAAAATACCTGTTCAACGTATTATAGGTGGTGTGTGATTAAAAACAAGGCCGAGATTAAAAATACCTGTTCAACGTATTATAGGTGGTGTGTGATTAAAAACAAGGCCGAGATTAAAAATACCTGTTCAACGTATTATAGGTGGTGTGTGATTAAAAACAAGGCCGAGATTAAAAATACCTGTTCAACGTATTATAGGTGGTGTGTGATTAAAAACAAGGCCGAGATTAAAAATACCTGTTCAACGTATTATAGGTGGTGTGTGATTAAAAACAAGGCCGAGATTAAAAATACCTGTTCAACGTATTATAGGTGGTGTGTGATTAAAAACAAGGCCGAGATTAAAAATACCTGTTCAACGTATTATAGGTGGTGTGTGATTAAAAACAAGGCCGAGATTAAAAATACCTGTTCAACGTATTATAGGTGGTGTGTGATTAAAAACAAGGCCGAGATTAAAAATACCTGTTCAACGTATTATAGGTGGTGTGTGATTAAAAACAAGGCCGAGATTAAAAATACCTGTTCAACGTATTATAGGTGGTGTGTGATTAAAAACAAGGCCGAGATTAAAAATACCTGTTCAACGTATTATAGGTGGTGTGTGATTAAAAACAAGGCCGAGATTAAAAATACCTGTTCAACGTATTATAGGTGGTGTGTGATTAAAAACAAGGCCGAGATTAAAAATACCTGTTCAACGTATTATAGGTGGTGTGTGATTAAAAACAAGGCCGAGATTAAAAATACCTGTTCAACGTATTATAGGTGGTGTGTGATTAAAAACAAGGCCGAGATTAAAAATACCTGTTCAACGTATTATAGGTGGTGTGTGATTAAAAACAAGGCCGAGATTAAAAATACCTGTTCAACGTATTATAGGTGGTGTGTGATTAAAAACAAGGCCGAGATTAAAAATACCTGTTCAACGTATTATAGGTGGTGTGTGATTAAAAACAAGGCCGAGATTAAAAATACCTGTTCAACGTATTATAGGTGGTGTGTGATTAAAAACAAGGCCGAGATTAAAAATACCTGTTCAACGTATTATAGGTGGTGTGTGATTAAAAACAAGGCCGAGATTAAAAATACCTGTTCAACGTATTATAGGTGGTGTGTGATTAAAAACAAGGCCGAGATTAAAAATACCTGTTCAACGTATTATAGGTGGTGTGTGATTAAAAACAAGGCCGAGATTAAAAATACCTGTTCAACGTATTATAGGTGGTGTGTGATTAAAACAAGGCCGAGATTAAAAATACCTGTTCAACGTATTATAGGTGGTGTGTGATTAAAAACAAGGCCGAGATTAAAAATACCTGTTCAACGTATTATAGGTGGTGTGTGATTAAAAACAAGGCCGAGATTAAAAATACCTGTTCAACGTATTATAGGTGGTGTGTGATTAAAAACAAGGCCGAGATTAAAAATACCTGTTCAACGTATTATAGGTGGTGTGTGATTAAAAAGACGCCAAGATTAAAAATACCTGTTCAACGTATTATAGGTGGTGTGTGATTAAAAACAAGGCCGAGATTAAAAATACCTGTTCAACGTATTATAGGTGGTGTGTGATTAAAAACAAGGCCGAGATTAAAAATACCTGTTCAACGTATTATAGGTGGTGTGTGATTAAAAACAAGGCCGAGATTAAAAATACCTGTTCAACGTATTATAGGTGGTGTGTGATTAAAAACAAGGCCGAGATTAAAAATACCTGTTCAACGTATTATAGGTGGTGTGTGATTAAAAACAAGGCCGAGATTAAAAATACCTGTTCAACGTATTATAGGTGGTGTGTGATTAAAAACAAGGCCGAGATTAAAAATACCTGTTCAACGTATTATAGGTGGTGTGTGATTAAAAACAAGGCCGAGATTAAAAATACCTGTTCAACGTATTATAGGTGGTGTGTGATTAAAAACAAGGCCGAGATTAAAAATACCTGTTCAACGTATTATAGGTGGTGTGTGATTAAAAACAAGGCCGAGATTAAAAATACCTGTTCAACGTATTATAGGTGGTGTGTGATTAAAAACAAGGCCGAGATTAAAAATACCTGTTCAACGTATTATAGGTGGTGTGTGATTAAAAACAAGGCCGAGATTAAAAATACCTGTTCAACGTATTATAGGTGGTGTGTGATTAAAAACAAGGCCGAGATTAAAAATACCTGTTCAACGTATTATAGGTGGTGTGTGATTAAAAACAAGGCCGAGATTAAAAATACCTGTTCAACGTATTATAGGTGGTGTGTGATTAAAAACAAGGCCGAGATTAAAAATACCTGTTCAACGTATTATAGGTGGTGTGTGATTAAAAACAAGGCCGAGATTAAAAATACCTGTTCAACGTATTATAGGTGGTGTGTGATTAAAAACAAGGCCGAGATTAAAAATACCTGTTCAACGTATTATAGGTGGTGTGTGATTAAAAACAAGGCCGAGATTAAAAATACCTGTTCAACGTATTATAGGTGGTGTGTGATTAAAAACAAGGCCGAGATTAAAAATACCTGTTCAACGTATTATAGGTGGTGTGTGATTAAAAACAAGGCCGAGATTAAAAATACCTGTTCAACGTATTATAGGTGGTGTGTGATTAAAAACAAGGCCGAGATTAAAAATACCTGTTCAACGTATTATAGGTGGTGTGTGATTAAAAACAAGGCCGAGATTAAAAATACCTGTTCAACGTATTATAGGTGGTGTGTGATTAAAAACAAGGCCGAGATTAAAAATACCTGTTCAACGTATTATAGGTGGTGTGTGATTAAAAACAAGGCCGAGATTAAAAATACCTGTTCAACGTATTATAGGTGGTGTGTGATTAAAAACAAGGCCGAGATTAAAAATACCTGTTCAACGTATTATAGGTGGTGTGTGATTAAAAACAAGGCCGAGATTAAAAATACCTGTTCAACGTATTATAGGTGGTGTGTGATTAAAAACAAGGCCGAGATTAAAAATACCTGTTCAACGTATTATAGGTGGTGTGTGATTAAAAACAAGGCCGAGATTAAAAATACCTGTTCAACGTATTATAGGTGGTGTGTGATTAAAAACAAGGCCGAGATTAAAAATACCTGTTCAACGTATTATAGGTGGTGTGTGATTAAAAACAAGGCCGAGATTAAAAATACCTGTTCAACGTATTATAGGTGGTGTGTGATTAAAAACAAGGCCGAGATTAAAAATACCTGTTCAACGTATTATAGGTGGTGTGTGATTAAAAACAAGGCCGAGATTAAAAATACCTGTTCAACGTATTATAGGTGGTGTGTGATTAAAAACAAGGCCGAGATTAAAAATACCTGTTCAACGTATTATAGGTGGTGTGTGATTAAAAACAAGGCCGAGATTAAAAATACCTGTTCAACGTATTATAGGTGGTGTGTGATTAAAAACAAGGCCGAGATTAAAAATACCTGTTCAACGTATTATAGGTGGTGTGTGATTAAAAACAAGGCCGAGATTAAAAATACCTGTTCAACGTATTATAGGTGGTGTGTGATTAAAAACAAGGCCGAGATTAAAAATACCTGTTCAACGTATTATAGGTGGTGTGTGATTAAAAACAAGGCCGAGATTAAAAATACCTGTTCAACGTATTATAGGTGGTGTGTGATTAAAAACAAGGCCGAGATTAAAAATACCTGTTCAACGTATTATAGGTGGTGTGTGATTAAAAACAAGGCCGAGATTAAAAATACCTGTTCAACGTATTATAGGTGGTGTGTGATTAAAAACAAGGCCGAGATTAAAAATACCTGTTCAACGTATTATAGGTGGTGTGTGATTAAAAACAAGGCCGAGATTAAAAAAAACCTGTTCAACGTATTATAGGTGGTGTGTGATTAAAAACAAGGCCGAGATTAAAAATACCTGTTCAACGTATTATAGGTGGTGTGTGATTAAAAACAAGGCCGAGATTAAAAATACCTGTTCAACGTATTATAGGTGGTGTGTGATTAAAAACAAGGCCGAGATTAAAAATACCTGTTCAACGTATTATAGGTGGTGTGTGATTAAAAACAAGGCCGAGATTAAAAATACCTGTTCAACGTATTATAGGTGGTGTGTGATTAAAAACAAGGCCGAGATTAAAAATACCTGTTCAACGTATTATAGGTGGTGTGTGATTAAAAACAAGGCCGAGATTAAAAATACCTGTTCAACGTATTATAGGTGGTGTGTGATTAAAAACAAGGCCGAGATTAAAAATACCTGTTCAACGTATTATAGGTGGTGTGTGATTAAAAACAAGGCCGAGATTAAAAATACCTGTTCAACGTATTATAGGTGGTGTGTGATTAAAAACAAGGCCGAGATTAAAAATACCTGTTCAACGTATTATAGGTGGTGTGTGATTAAAAACAAGGCCGAGATTAAAAATACCTGTTCAACGTATTATAGGTGGTGTGTGATTAAAACAAGGCCGAGATTAAAATACCTGTTCAACGTATTATAGGTGGTGTGTGATTAAAAACAAGGCCGAGATTAAAAATACCTGTTCAACGTATTATAGGTGGTGTGTGATTAAAAACAAGGCCGAGATTAAAAATACCTGTTCAACGTATTATAGGTGGTGTGTGATTAAAAACAAGGCCGAGATTAAAAATACCTGTTCAACGTATTATAGGTGGTGTGTGATTAAAAACAAGGCCGAGATTAAAAATACCTGTTCAACGTATTATAGGTGGTGTGTGATTAAAAACAAGGCCGAGATTAAAAATACCTGTTCAACGTATTATAGGTGGTGTGTGATTAAAAACAAGGCCGAGATTAAAAATACCTGTTCAACGTATTATAGGTGGTGTGTGATTAAAAAAAACAAGGTGTGAGATTATTAAAATACCTGTTCAACGTATTATAGGTGGTGTGTGATTAAAAACAAGGCCGAGATTAAAAATACCTGTTCAACGTATTATAGGTGGTGTGTGATTAAAAACAAGGCCGAGATTAAAAATACCTGTTCAACGTATTATAGGTGGTGTGTGATTAAAAACAAGGCCGAGATTAAAAATACCTGTTCAACGTATTATAGGTGGTGTGTGATTAAAAAAACAAGGCCGAGATTAAAAATACCTTTTCAACGTATTATAGGTGGTGTGTGATTGAAAAAAAGGCCGAGATTAAAAATACCTGTTCAACGTATTATAGGTGGTGTGTGATTAAAAACAAGGCCGAGATTAAAAATACCTGTTCAACGTATTATAGGTGGTGTGTGATTAAAAACAAGGCCGAGATTAAAAATACCTGTTCAACGTATTATAGGTGGTGTGTGATTAAAAACAAGGCCGAGATTAAAAATACCTGTTCAACGTATTATAGGTGGTGTGTGATTAAAAACAAGGCCGAGATTAAAAATACCTGTTCAACGTATTATAGGTGGTGTGTGATTAAAAACAAGGCCGAGATTAAAAATACCTGTTCAACGTATTATAGGTGGTGTGTGATTAAAAACAAGGCCGAGATTAAAAATACCTGTTCAACGTATTATAGGTGGTGTGTGATTAAAAACAAGGCCGAGATTAAAAATACCTGTTCAACGTATTATAGGTGGTGTGTGATTAAAAACAAGGGTGAGATTAAAAAAAAATACCTGTTCAACGTATTATAGGTGGTGTGTGATTAAAAACAAGGCCGAGATTAAAAATACCTGTTCAACGTATTATAGGTGGTGTGTGATTAAAAACAAGGCCGAGATTAAAAATACCTGTTCAACGTATTATAGGTGGTGTGTGATTAAAAACAAGGCCGAGATTAAAAATACCTGTTCAACGTATTATAGGTGGTGTGTGATTAAAAACAAGGCCGAGATTAAAAATACCTGTTCAACGTATTATAGGTGGTGTGTGATTAAAAACAAGGCCGAGATTAAAAATACCTGTTCAACGTATTATAGGTGGTGTGTGATTAAAAACAAGGCCGAGATTAAAAATACCTGTTCAACGTATTATAGGTGGTGTGTGATTAAAAACAAGGCCGAGATTAAAAATACCTGTTCAACGTATTATAGGTGGTGTGTGATTAAAAACAAGGCCGAGATTAAAAATACCTGTTCAACGTATTATAGGTGGTGTGTGATTAAAAACAAGGCCGAGATTAAAAATACCTGTTCAACGTATTATAGGTGGTGTGTGATTAAAACAAGGCCGAGATTAAAAATACCTGTTCAACGTATTATAGGTGGTGTGTGATTAAAAACAAGGCCGAGATTAAAAATACCTGTTCAACGTATTATAGGTGGTGTGTGATTAAAAACAAGGCCGAGATTAAAAATACCTGTTCAACGTATTATAGGTGGTGTGTGATTAAAAACAAGGCCGAGATTAAAAATACCTGTTCAACGTATTATAGGTGGGTGTGTGATTAAAAAAAACAAGGCCGAGATTAAAAATACCTGTTCAACGTATTATAGGTGGTGTGTGATTAAAAACAAGGCCGAGATTAAAAATACCTGTTCAACGTATTATAGGTGGTGTGTGATTAAAACAAGGCCGAGATTAAAAATACCTGTTCAACGTATTATAGGTGGTGTGTGATTAAAAACAAGGCCGAGATTAAAAATACCTGTTCAACGTATTATAGGTGGTGTGTGATTAAAAACAAGGCCGAGATTAAAAATACCTGTTCAACGTATTATAGGTGGTGTGTGATTAAAAACAAGGCCGAGATTAAAAATACCTGTTCAACGTATTATAGGTGGTGTGTGATTAAAAACAAGGCCGAGATTAAAAATACCTGTTCAACGTATTATAGGTGGTGTGTGATTAAAAACAAGGCCGAGATTAAAAATACCTGTTCAACGTATTATAGGTGGTGTGTGATTAAAAACAAGGCCGAGATTAAAAATACCTGTTCAACGTATTATAGGTGGTGTGTGATTAAAAACAAGGCCGAGATTAAAAATACCTGTTCAACGTATTATAGGTGGTGTGTGATTAAAAACAAGGCCGAGATTAAAAATACCTGTTCAACGTATTATAGGTGGTGTGTGATTAAAAACAAGGCCGAGATTAAAAATACCTGTTCAACGTATTATAGGTGGTGTGTGATTAAAAACAAGGCCGAGATTAAAAATACCTGTTCAACGTATTATAGGTGGTGTGTGATTAAAAACAAGGCCGAGATTAAAAATACCTGTTCAACGTATTATAGGTGGTGTGTGATTAAAAACAAGGCCGAGATTAAAAATACCTGTTCAACGTATTATAGGTGGTGTGTGATTAAAAACAAGGCCGAGATTAAAAATACCTGTTCAACGTATTATAGGTGGTGTGTGATTAAAAACAAGGCCGAGATTAAAAATACCTGTTCAACGTATTATAGGTGGTGTGTGATTAAAAAAACAAGGCCGAGATTAAAAACAAGGCCGAGAAAAATACCTGTTCAACGTATTATAGGTGGTGTGTGATTAAAAACAAGGCCGAGATTAAAAATACCTGTTCAACGTATTATAGGTGGTGTGTGATTAAAAACAAGGCCGAGATTAAAAATACCTGTTCAACGTATTATAGGTGGTGTGTGATTAAAAACAAGGCCGAGATTAAAAATACCTGTTCAACGTATTATAGGTGGTGTGTGATAAAAAAAAAGGCCGAGATTAAAAATACCTGTTCAACGTATTATAGGTGGTGTGTGATTAAAAACAAGGCCGAGATTAAAAATACCTGTTCAACGTATTATAGGTGGTGTGTGATTAAAAACAAGGCCGAGATTAAAAATACCTGTTCAACGTATTATAGGTGGTGTGTGATTAAAAACAAGGCCGAGATTAAAAATACCTGTTCAACGTATTATAGGTGGTGTGTGATTAAAAACAAGGCCGAGATTAAAAATACCTGTTCAACGTATTATAGGTGGTGTGTGATTAAAAACAAGGCCGAGATTAAAAATACCTGTTCAACGTATTATAGGTGGTGTGTGATTAAAAACAAGGCCGAGATTAAAAATACCTGTTCAACGTATTATAGGTGGTGTGTGATTAAAAACAAGGCCGAGATTAAAATACCTGTTCAACGTATTATAGGTGGTGTGTGATTAAAAACAAGGCCGAGATTAAAAATACCTGTTCAACGTATTATAGGTGGTGTGTGATTAAAAACAAGGCCGAGATTAAAAATACCTGTTCAACGTATTATAGGTGGTGTGTGATTAAAAACAAGGCCGAAAACAAGGCCGAGATTAAAAATACCTGTTCAACGTATTATAGGTGGTGTGTGATTAAAAACAAGGCCGAGATTAAAAATACCTGTTCAACGTATTATAGGTGGTGTGTGATTAAAAACAAGGCCGAGATTAAAAATACCTGTTCAACGTATTATAGGTGGTGTGTGATTAAAAA
The DNA here is from genome assembly GCF_004210375.1 of Tachypleus tridentatus. Classification (NCBI taxonomy): domain Eukaryota; kingdom Metazoa; phylum Arthropoda; class Merostomata; order Xiphosura; family Limulidae; genus Tachypleus; species Tachypleus tridentatus. The sequence continues at coordinate 97,488,050 of NC_134831.1, forward strand.
CAAGGCCGAGATTAAAAATACCTGTTCAACGTATTATAGGTGGTGTGTGATTAAAAACAAGGCCGAGATTAAAAATACCTGTTCAACGTATTATAGGTGGTGTGTGATTAAAAACAAGGCCGAGATTAAAAATACCTGTTCAACGTATTATAGGTGGTGTGTGATTAAAAACAAGGCCGAGATTAAAAATACCTGTTCAACGTATTATAGGTGGTGTGTGATTAAAAACAAGGCCGAGATTAAAAATACCTGTTCAACGTATTATAGGTGGTGTGTGATTAAAACAAGGCCGAGATTAAAAATACCTGTTCAACGTATTATAGGTGGTGTGTGATTAAAAACAAGGCCGAGATTAAAAATACCTGTTCAACGTATTATAGGTGGTGTGTGATTAAAAACAAGGCCGAGATTAAAAATACCTGTTCAACGTATTATAGGTGGTGTGTGATTAAAAACAAGGCCGAGATTAAAAATACCTGTTCAACGTATTATAGGTGGTGTGTGATTAAAACAAGGCCGAGATTAAAAATACCTGTTCAACGTATTATAGGTGGTGTGTGATTAAAAACAAGGCCGAGATTAAAAATACCTGTTCAACGTATTATAGGTGGTGTGTGATTAAAAACAAGGCCGAGATTAAAAATACCTGTTCAACGTATTATAGGTGGTGTGTGATTAAAAACAAGGCCGAGATTAAAAATACCTGTTCAACGTATTATAGGTGGTGTGTGATTAAAAACAAGGCCGAGATTAAAAATACCTGTTCAACGTATTATAGGTGGTGTGTGATTAAAAACAAGGCCGAGATTAAAAATACCTGTTCAACGTATTATAGGTGGGTGTGATTGATTAAAAAAAACAAGGTGTGAGATTAAAAACAAGGCCGAGAAAAATACCTGTTCAACGTATTATAGGTGGTGTGTGATTAAAAACAAGGCCGAGATTAAAAATACCTGTTCAACGTATTATAGGTGGTGTGTGATTAAAAACAAGGCCGAGATTAAAAATACCTGTTCAACGTATTATAGGTGGTGTGTGATTAAAAACAAGGCCGAGATTAAAAATACCTGTTCAACGTATTATAGGTGGTGTGTGATTAAAAACAAGGCCGAGATTAAAAATACCTGTTCAACGTATTATAGGTGGTGTGTGATTAAAAACAAGGCCGAGATTAAAAATACCTGTTCAACGTATTATAGGTGGTGTGTGATTAAAAACAAGGCCGAGATTAAAAATACCTGTTCAACGTATTATAGGTGGTGTGTGATTAAAAACAAGGCCGAGATTAAAAATACCTGTTCAACGTATTATAGGTGGTGTGTGATTAAAAACAAGGCCGAGATTAAAAATACCTGTTCAACGTATTATAGGTGGTGTGTGATTAAAAACAAGGCCGAGATTAAAAATACCTGTTCAACGTGATTATAGGTGGTGTGTGATTAAAAACAAGGCCGAGATTAAAAATACCTGTTCAACGTATTATAGGTGGTGTGTGATTAAAAACAAGGCCGAGATTAAAAATACCTGTTCAACGTATTATAGGTGGTGTGTGATTAAAAACAAGGCCGAGATTAAAAATACCTGTTCAACGTATTATAGGTGGTGTGTGATTAAAAACAAGGCCGAGATTAAAAATACCTGTTCAACGTATTATAGGTGGTGTGTGATTAAAAACAAGGCCGAGATTAAAAATACCTGTTCAACGTATTATAGGTGGTGTGTGATTAAAAACAAGGCCGAGATTAAAAATACCTGTTCAACGTATTATAGGTGGTGTGTGATTAAAAACAAGGCCGAGATTAAAAATACCTGTTCAACGTATTATAGGTGGTGTGTGATTAAAAACAAGGCCGAGATTAAAAATACCTGTTCAACGTATTATAGGTGGTGTGTGATTAAAAACAAGGCCGAGATTAAAAATACCTGTTCAACGTATTATAGGTGGTGTGTGATTAAAAACAAGGCCGAGATTAAAAATACCTGTTCAACGTATTATAGGTGGTGTGTGATTAAAAACAAGGCCGAGATTAAAAATACCTGTTCAACGTATTATAGGTGGTGTGTGATTAAAAACAAGGCCGAGATTAAAAATACCTGTTCAACGTATTATAGGTGGTGTGTGATTAAAAACAAGGCCGAGATTAAAAATACCTGTTCAACGTATTATAGGTGGTGTGTGATTAAAAACAAGGCCGAGATTAAAAATACCTGTTCAACGTATTATAGGTGGTGTGTGATTAAAAACAAGGCCGAGATTAAAAATACCTGTTCAACGTATTATAGGTGGTGTGTGTGTGATTAAAACAAGGCCGAGATTAAAAATACCTGTTCAACGTATTATAGGTGGTGTGTGATTAAAAACAAGGCCGAGATTAAAAATACCTGTTCAACGTATTATAGGTGGTGTGTGATTAAAAACAAGGCCGAGATTAAAAATACCTGTTCAACGTATTATAGGTGGTGTGTGATTAAAAACAAGGCCGAGATTAAAAATACCTGTTCAACGTATTATAGGTGGTGTGTGATTAAAAACAAGGCCGAGATTAAAAATACCTGTTCAACGTATTATAGGTGGTGTGTGATTAAAAACAAGGCCGAGATTAAAAATACCTGTTCAACGTATTATAGGTGGTGTGTGATTAAAAACAAGGCCGAGATTAAAAATACCTGTTCAACGTATTATAGGTGGTGTGTGATTAAAAACAAGGCCGAGATTAAAAATACCTGTTCAACGTATTATAGGTGGTGTGTGATTAAAAACAAGGCCGAGATTAAAAATACCTGTTCAACGTATTATAGGTGGTGTGTGATTAAAACAAGGCCGAGATTAAAAATACCTGTTCAACGTATTATAGGTGGTGTGTGATTAAAAACAAGGCCGAGATTAAAAATACCTGTTCAACGTATTATAGGTGGTGTGTGATTAAAAACAAGGCCGAGATTAAAAATACCTGTTCAACGTATTATAGGTGGTGTGTGATTAAAAACAAGGCCGAGATTAAAAATACCTGTTCAACGTATTATAGGTGGTGTGTGATTAAAAACAAGGCCGAGAGATTAAAAATACCTGTTCAACGTATTATAGGTGGTGTGTGATTAAAAACAAGGCCGAGATTAAAAATACCTGTTCAACGTATTATAGGTGGTGTGTGATTAAAAACAAGGCCGAGATTAAAAATACCTGTTCAACGTATTATAGGTGGTGTGTGATTAAAAACAAGGCCGAGATTAAAAATACCTGTTCAACGTATTATAGGTGGTGTGTGATTAAAAACAAGGCCGAGATTAAAAATACCTGTTCAACGTATTATAGGTGGTGTGTGATTAAAAACAAGGCCGAGATTAAAAATACCTGTTCAACGTATTATAGGTGGTGTGTGATTAAAAACAAGGCCGAGATAAAAATTAAAAATACCTGTTCAACGTATTATAGGTGGTGTGTGATTAAAAACAAGGCCGAGATTAAAAATACCTGTTCAACGTATTATAGGTGGTGTGTGATTAAAAACAAGGCCGAGATTAAAAATACCTGTTCAACGTATTATAGGTGGTGTGTGATTAAAAACAAGGCCGAGATTAAAAATACCTGTTCAACGTATTATAGGTGGTGTGTGATTAAAAACAAGGCCGAGATTAAAAATACCTGTTCAACGTATTATAGGTGGTGTGTGATTAAAAACAAGGCCGAGATTAAAAATACCTGTTCAACGTATTATAGGTGGTGTGTGATTAAAAACAAGGCCGAGATTAAAAATACCTGTTCAACGTATTATAGGTGGTGTGTGATTAAAAACAAGGCCGAGATTAAAAATACCTGTTCAACGTATTATAGGTGGTGTGTGATTAAAAACAAGGCCGAGATTAAAAATACCTGTTCAACGTATTATAGGTGGTGTGTGATTAAAAACAAGGCCGAGATTAAAATACCTGTTCAACGTATTATAGGTGGTGTGTGATTAAAAACAAGGCCGAGATTAAAAATACCTGTTCAACGTATTATAGGTGGTGTGTGATTAAAAACAAGGCCGAGATTAAAAATACCTGTTCAACGTATTATAGGTGGTGTGTGATTAAAAACAAGGCCGAGATTAAAAATACCTGTTCAACGTATTATAGGTGGTGTGTGATTAAAAACAAGGCCGAGATTAAAAATACCTGTTCAACGTATTATAGGTGGTGTGTGATTAAAAACAAGGCCGAGATTAAAAATACCTGTTCAACGTATTATAGGTGGTGTGTGATTAAAAACAAGGCCGAGATTAAAAATACCTGTTCAACGTATTATAGGTGGTGTGTGATTAAAAACAAGGCCGAGATTAAAAATACCTGTTCAACGTATTATAGGTGGTGTGTGATTAAAAACAAGGCCGATTCAAAAATACCTAAAAACAAGGCCGAGGATTAAAAATACCTGTTCAACGTATTATAGGTGGTGTGTGATTAAAAACAAGGCCGAGATTAAAAATACCTGTTCAACGTATTATAGGTGGTGTGTGATTAAAAACAAGGCCGAGATTAAAAATACCTGTTCAACGTATTATAGGTGGTGTGTGATTAAAAACAAGGCCGAGATTAAAAATACCTGTTCAACGTATTATAGGTGGTGTGTGATTAAAACAAGGCCGAGATTAAAATACCTGTTCAACGTATTATAGGTGGTGTGTGATTAAAAACAAGGCCGAGATTAAAAATTAGTAAGGAAAGGCTTTTCATAACGAGAAGGGCCCTTTTCTACAAGCATTATTCTAAAATAGATTAAAATCTCACACACACGTGAAGTATTTATACAGAATTCCATAAAATTATAGATATATCATACAGATATTTTATAGTAAACAAAGTTCTGAATGTAGGACAGAAACGGTAGAGAAACTACCAGGTTTGTCTGTAAAGAGTACAAAAGAAACAATTTATCTAACTAATGATCTCTCTAATGAAACTTTATATTTTAGAAATGTCTAATACTTGTACTTTAAGTTTTCAGAAAACACTATAATAATTATATCATTCTTCCACCATAAGCAGATTTACAGTTTCATATCCATTCCAACTCTTCCAGATGGCTACTTAAAGTTTTCTTTCTTGATATTAATATAACACAGCTCTTACAAGTATAAAATAACTAGCACTTTGTACACTGAATCCAGAGAAGAAACAAAGGAATGAACTTTCAGAAACAATGAAAGACAAAAATTTAAATAAACTTATCTACTACAATAAATCTTTGTAAACTGTTTCACACGAGTATTTGTTTCCTTAGTTTTTCCAGAAGATACACAAAAATATTAAACAAAGAAATAAATACATGGTTAACAGCTATTTGGATTTAACAAAGGTTATGTACAAATGGCTCACTAGAAAGAGGCAGTTATATTCTATTCTTCCTGTAAACCATCAGGTTCCAGTTTATTTTCCTACTAACAACATTCTTTTCACCCTTCCTCCAACAAACAGGTACATTCTGCTACCCTCAAAATAATCAGTTATATTCTATTCCTCATATAAATAATTACATTCTATTCATTCAGAAAAATGGTTGTAATCTGTTGTACATCAAACAATACTTCAGACTAAATGTATATAAAAAATAAAAAAATACAATTATAAAGGGCATTTTTATATTAATAATAATAAAAACTTTTCACAGCTATTTGTAAAAGCCAATTTTGAAATCAAAAACTAAGTACTAAAAGGTTGTTTTCTTCGAACACTCTTTACGGACCAGGTCCTTGATAAATACTAGTTTTTCACTGATCAACATTTTTCAGATACAAACTGAAATCACTATAAATGCTACACCATTTATCTCTATCATGCTAAACACAATACAATTAGAAAAAAACTATTTGGCACAAAGAACCAGAACAATAGAAAATCACACAACATCACTCATTATTTAAGCCAATCATAAAATTATCTTTGACACATAATTTCGAATTATTAATTCCCAAAAATAAAAACAGGTTAACATTTCAATAATATTTCAGATATAATGCATGCACACAAAATGTATTATTTCAGTAATAATTATAATATGTACACTTTTATTGTAGTTACCTCTATCAACAAAAGAACTAAGCCTGAAATGGACAGATGAACTTCAAAATTTGCAAGTTTTAATATTATGAAAGCAACATAAGAAAACAGAGAGAGTGACAGACCACATGAAATGTCATGTAATTGATGGCCCCTTATGTCATTACAATTAGTTTCCTGAAAATGACAAAATAAAGAATCTATGTCGGGATTTACAAAATATCTGTCAAAGATTTTTGTTTTTGTCGAAAACAAACAGTGAATAGCCACCTATTTTCTACCTTATACCAATACAAATCAATTTGTAGTTTGTGAAAAATAAAGATTGGGATGAAACTAAGGAAGAGTGTAGTTTAATAGTGTTGAAATGTATCACAAAAAAAGAAAGTACCACAAACTACATAAAAGTTAATACCATTCTGTATACAACAGATATCACATGGAAAGGTGGTGTTCTATATAGAACAGCAAAACAAACTAAGTAAATGTTAAAATATGATTTTATTTCAATAAATAAATAAAATACAATTTTCTTTTTAAATTTGTAAAATTTTGCTTCACCTCAATATTACCGTGAGTAAAAAGATAAAACTAGTGAATTTAATTTTTGACATGAATTCATATAAATGAAGTTGTGTTATTTGTCTGTCAAAACTAGCTGAGAAACCACCTGGTAGAAAAAACTTGGGAGGATAAATCAATTTCAAAATGGCAAGTTTAAACAGATAAAAAAAAATGGAAGAACAGTTTGACTTTGGTGGCCGTTTGAGTTTTTTATGTGAATCCAAAGCCAAATTAAAGTGACTCTTAACACCCCATTTAGAATCGACATCTTTGCTGGTCAGTTGTATTAAGCAAACCTGCTACTTCCATGAAGCAAACTAACTAACTAAATGCAATGCAATGCAAAGTGCAAATACATTTGTTGTTAACCAAAACTTGTAAAACAATTCCAATACATAAATCACATACATGCAATCTCATTCTCTTCATTAAAAAAAAATATACAAGCATTACATTTGTATATACTCGAGCAAAGTACAGGGTGTCTCAAAAGTCAGGACCCATAGGGAAAATATTCATTATATTCTTGAAGATAAACACATTTCTAATGTTAGTTGTACGTTTCAGGAAAAAAATACCCTGATAGCACAGTATGTTAAGGATTGATGTGTGTGTATTAATAAATACAATAATTTGTTCCTATGGATGTGGGACACCCTGTAGAAACAAAAGTGTTGAGGTATGTTTCTGTGCATGTGTGACTGAAAGTATACTTCACTTGGCATAAGTCATAGTTTACCTGTGATGTTAGTATTTGTTAAGTTAGAGCTTTGGACTTTTTAAGTTCATGTTAAAAGTAGTTACATAACTCTGAGATTTAGACGTCACAACAATATATTATCGCTAATTTATAGTATTATATGACAAAATCTGGCAGTCAAAAACAGAAAAAGTTACAAGATAATAAATTAAAAGTTATAACTATTACAGAACCAGCTATATAAATCTCATTTACTCATACAAGAACCAATACTTATCTTTTCAAAACAAATAATTTGTTACTCAGTCATGAATTAATGGATGTTCTATACATTTCATGTAGGTTACTGACAAAGATGAATTATACACAACTGTTCATATTTGCCTAAACTGAAGTGTATTTCCAATAGATACTTATTTCTGCTCATAAAATAGCTCTTCTCAATTAGTACTGCCCTCTGTTGACACAAAGTCTCAAGGCTCACCACTAGTCTTCCACTTCCCACTTTACCAAATCCACATGTAAATGATTATCCAGCAGCTGTCCACCAATAGGAGCTAGACACAATGCCTGTAACATTTGTACTCATTAATCACTTTAAGATTGGTCAGACAACCTATGCCACATACCTATGGAAGTGAGGAGGGGTGGGTAGGAACAGTGAAATCTAACAGAACTATATTTTCAGTTTGTGAAATTGTTAACTTCCCACACAATATCTTACCTCCTCTCTTTAAATAACTAGAATCCACATTGAACAGGTGGAGAGCTGATAAAAAAATAATCCTCCCTTCATGAAGTGGCCACAGAGAGCACATGAGGTGTGGAACCTAAAAGAAAACATCACAACTCAGCAGGTTTTCTTGTCATTACGGGTCTCACATTTCCTACCCACCCTTCCCTATTTCCAGAGGTATGTGGCATAGGTTGTCTGACCAATCTTAAAGTGATTAATGAGTCCAAATGTTACAGGCATTGTGTCTAGCTCCTATTGGTGAACAACTGCTGCATAATCATTTACATGTGGATTTGGTGAAGTGGGAGGTGGAAGGCCAGTGGTGAGCCTTGAGAATTTGTGTCAACAGAGGGCAGTACTAATTGGGAAGAGCTACTTTGTAGTGAAAAATGTTTCGACCTTCTTCGGTCATCCTAAGGTTCACGAAGTTAGTCGAAATGTTGTTTGCTTTTCTGCTAGTGCTTTCTCTACCCATACCAGCCGTTTTTAAATATATAATTTTCAGTGGGAAACCACACCACATCTAATATAGGTATACCTCATTCTTATGACTTTGTTGCAAACATGAAAGAAGGAAAAGCATGAAGGAGATGCATAACACACATCACAAATTAATTGTATTCCTCTGTGTTGAGTGGCAAGGATGCAACAGCTTGAAGTGATAGTTCAACCTCATCAAACACCTATCAGTATCTTTGATTGTACAGTAGTTCCACAGTTGACAGAGAATCACCCACTTCTTCACCTCAAAACAGAAATTGCTAAACAAGACGAACTTTCATACTAAAATTCATTTCCACTTGCACACGTTTCCAGCCTAACCAACACCTGATTTACCAAGAACTGACATCCAACAGATGGTAGGAAGGAGGAAAGCCCAGAGTAAGTGAAATCTCTAGTTAAAAAATCTGGCAATATAAGGTATGGTTCTTCCATACTGTAGTAGGAGGATGATACCCAGCCATACTAAATGAAACACGTGTTGCATCCAGCTATGACCAACACTAGATAGATTCCTGAGAATGAACATCAAGCAGATGGTAGGAAAAAAGATGGACCACAAACCTGGTATACATCTCCATTCTAAAACTGGTGGCAATAGGATAGTTCATCCAGCCTGTGGTAGGACAAGGTATGCTGGTCAGTGCATGGAAGAGGACTTACTTAGCTGGACCATCGTCAACTAACACCTACTCCCCTGGGAGTGACAGATTGTACATCGGAGGAATATCTCAACCTGAGGGGCAAACTACATTATATATACATATATATAGTTGTGACATGGTGGAGTGCTTCAACTAAAACCTGGGAGTATCTAGAATTGTATATCAGATGTTTGGTAGGAAGTGCTATATGCCATCAACATCTGCAAATTCCACCACCCTCCTCTCAACTGTGTTGTACGATGCATCATGAAGACAGGTCTTCATGGTCCACAATCCCAGTGGCTGGGAACTGGTAAGTAGGAAGGACTCCCATGGAGAGAAAACAAAGAGCTGAAGAGGATCACACTACCAAAACAGTGCAACAGGTAACCACAATACCCTGTTTTGAAAAGCAGAGCTACCACATCAATGGAGTTGATAAACCAACACTTAATAGCATTTGGAAATGTCTCTCAGTTCTGCAGTAGGAAGAATCAACACCATAGAGCACCAGAGATGGACACCAATCCCTGTCAGCTTTACTCGTGTGTGTCCACGAGCGTATGGTCTAGGATGAACATACTTATGAAGCAAAAATCCACTAGAGAGAACTACCAGCAGTCCTATGTTACATCCCATCTCTATAATATAATCCTGCAACATAATGTTTTCACTACAGATGATAATTGAACAGACACACAACACCTGGCAGAACCTGAAAGAGCTATAACATAATTTCTAATGGATACTTACCTCCACTCACACAGAGCCTCCCCACTTCTGGAGGTATGTGGTGAAGGTCATCTCGTCAACCTCGAAGTGATTAACGAGTACAACTGTGAGAAAGAGCTGTTTACAAAAGACGTTGTGCTGAGCTCCTATTGGTGGAGAGCTTCTGCATAATCATTTACATGCGGATGTGGACAAGTCAGAGACGGAAGGCTAGTGACGAGTGTTGAGAAGATGTGACAATAGATAACAGTACCAATTGAGAAGAGGTAAGATATCGTATTGGAAATATGATTTTATGGAAGACTTACTTCACGATGTAATTGCATTTTCAGAAGTAAATATTTATGAATGATCTTTAGAATATTAAAAGTTTTAATCATATTTAAGAAACTCTGTAAATGCTAAATGTCTGAAGTATTTATTAAGCCTAATGAAGGAATTTCAGTCCTTACATTCCAAAATAACTTATTAAGAAAAAGGAAAGCATTTATATGCAAAACTATTTGATCTTTTTCATGGAAAGTACAAGAGGTAATGAAACAGGACTGAAAGCCGAGATATTTTTCCATTGACGACATTCTTTGCATCTTGTTTTATATTTGAATGTCAAAGATATTTTAAGCTAAGAAGTTGAAAAATATATAAATCCACAAAACTGCATCAATATGATAAGAGAAAGTGACAAAACATAAAATTATACTAAGAATGTTTTAACTTAAAAACGAAGAGGAAAACAGCACAAGCAAAGACAAAACTTTGGCTGATATATGTAGATTAACAAAGGGAAAGAAAATTTGGTAGCATTCTACAAATAAAAGGTCAAACTTATATTTTGTTGAAAGCAAACATGTACTCTTGTATAGCTAAATGCTACTTAACATTTCTATAAATGTATGTGTTCAAAACTACACATACGATGAGGTCAAAAAAGTACAAATAGAACAATACTTTATAAATGTACTGACAATGATCAAAAATTGTTTTTCCTCTAATTTATATTGTACAACTGCAAAGCTTTACTACAGAACCTCTATCATAGATTCATTTTTTACAAGCTTTTCAACTACTAATATCCACATGGACTTGTACAGATCCTCCTACTGAACTTCAAACCTGCACCTGTGATGATTTTCTAAGATATAAAAAGAGAGAGTAGTAAGATATTATTTTTTGCTGTTTTTCTTAACGACCTGACCTCTAGGAGGAGTTACTGGACGATTGGATGATGCCATTTTACCGTATGGTGAATTCTTTTTGTCTGCTGGTTTCAGAATCTGTAATTTAGAATTATTTCAAACAAAAATATTTAAAAAACTATAAAAAAACTGAATTTACATCAAATAAAATAACAAATATACAATTATCACAACAGTATTTACAAAGTCTCCATTGTAACAAGCATGAGTTAGTTGCAAAACAATAACCAAACACATTTCATTTACATATTGATAGGTTAAAAAGATGAACAAAATATACAGTTTATCCAAGAAATGTGTTCTCCCTGAAAAAGTAGTAACATGTGGTTTAATACAAAAATGTTTCAGGGAAACATCACTACATTCCACATTTATTTATCAAGAATGATCTAAATTTATAGTACTGGAGGTGAAAAATTTCAAATGTCTCATCATGAAACATGCTTAAAAGAAAAAAAAATGTTAAATGATCTAGGATCAAAAGAGAAATGTGCTTACCTGAAATGAGCACATAAGAGTTTCATCAACACTCATCATGGCTCCTGCATTATCAAACTCACCACAGTAGTTAGGAGCTGAGAAGAGAGTAACTAACTGTCGTTTTGCAAAGAATTCATATCCATCTTCTACCACCTACCATTAGAATAAAGTATACAGTGGTGAGAATTCATATCCATCTTCTACCACCTACCATTAGAATAAAGTACACAGTGGTGAGAATTCATATCCATCTTCTACCACCTACCATTAGAATAAAGTATACAGTGGTAAGAATTCATATCCCTCTTCTACCACCTACCATTAGAATAAAGTATACAGTGGTGAGAATTCATATCCCTCTTCTACCACCTACCATTAGAATAAAGTATACAGTGGTGAGAATTCATATCCCTCTTCTACCACCTACCATTAGAATAAAGTATACAGTGGTGAGAATTCATATCCATCTTCTAACACCTACCATTAGAATAAAGTATACAGTGGTGAGAATTCATATCCATCTTCTAACACCTACCATTAGAATAAAGTATACAGTGGTGAGAATTCATATCCATCTTCTACCACCTACCATTAGAATAAAGTATACAGTGGTGAGAATTCATATCCATCTTCTACCACCTACCATTAGAATAAAGTATACAGTGGTGAGAATTCATATCCATCTTCTACCACCTACCATTAGAATAAAGTATACAGTGGTGAGAATTCATATCCATCTTCTACCACCTACCATTAGAATAAAGTATACAGTGGTGAGAATTCATATCCATCTTCTACCACCTACCATTAGAATAAAGTATACAGTGGTGAGAATTCATATCCATCTTCTACCACCTACCATTAGAATAAAGTATACAGTGGTGAGAATTCATATCCCTTTTCTACCACCTACCATTAGAATAAAGTATACAGTGGTGAGAATTCATATCCCTCTTCTACCACCTACCATTAGAATAAAGTATACAATGGTAAGAATTCATATCCATCTTCTACCACCTACCATTAGAAGAAAGTATACAGTGGTGAGAATTCATATCCATCTTCTACCACCTACCATTAGAAGAAAGTATACAGTGGTGAGAATTCATATCCATCTTCTAACACCTACCATTAGAATAAAGTATACAGTGGTGAGAATTCATATCCATCTTCTACCATCTACCATTAGAATAAAGTATACAGTGGTGAGAATTCATATCCATCTTCTAACACCTACCATTAGAATAAAGTATACAGTGGTGAGAATTCATATCCATCTTCTACCACCTACCATTAGAATAAAGTATACAGTGGTGAGAATTCATATCCATCTTCTACCACCTACCATTAGAATAAAGTATACAGTGGTGAGAATTCATATCCATCTTCTACCACCTACCATTAGAATAAAGTATACTGTGGTGAGAATTCATATCCATCTTCTACCACCTACCATTAGAATAAAGTATACAGTGGTGAGAATTCATATCCATCTTCTACCACCTACCATTAGAAGAAAGTATACAGTGGTGAGAATTCATATCCATCTTCTACCACCTACCATTAGAATAAAGTATACAGTGGTGAGAATTCATATCCATCTTCTACCACCTACCATTAGAATAAAGTATACTGTGGTGAGAATTCATATCCATCTTCTACCACCTACCATTAGAATAAAGTATACAGTGGTGAGAATTCATATCCATCTTCTACCACCTACCATTAGAAGAAAGTATACAGTGGTGAGAATTCATATCCATCTTCTACCACCTACCATTAGAAGAAAGTATACAGTGGTGAGAATTCACATCCATCTTCTACCACCTACCATTAGAAGAAAGTATACAGTGGTGAGAATTCATATCCATCTTCTACCACCTACCATTAGAATAAAGTATACAGTGGTGAGAATTCATATCCATCTTCTACCACCTACCATTAGAATAAAGTATACAGTGGTGAGAATTCATATCCATCTTCTAACACCTACCATTAGAATAAAGTATACAGTGGTGAGAATTCATATCCATCTTCTAACACCTACCATTAGAATAAAGTATACAGTGGTGAGAATTCATATCCATCTTCTACCACCTACCATTAGAATAAAGTATACAGTGGTTAGAATTCATATCCATCTTCTACCACCTACCATCAGAATAAAGTATACAGTGGTTAGAATTCATATCCATCTTCTACCACCTACCATTAGAATAAAGTATACAGTGGTTAGAATTCATATCCATCTTCTACCACCTACCATTAGAATAAAGTATACAATGGTAAGAATTCATATCCCTTTTCTACCACCTACCATTAGAATAAAGTATACAGTGGTTAGAATTCATATCCATCTTCTACCACCTACCATTAGAATAAAGTATACAGTGGTTAGAATTCATATCCATCTTCTACCACCTACCATTAGAATAAAGTATACAATGGTAAGAATTCATATCCCTTTTCTACCACCTACCATTAGAATAAAGTATACAGTGGTTAGAATTCATATCCATCTTCAACCACCTTCCATCAGAATAAAGTATACAGTGGTTAGAATTCATATCCCTCTTCTACCACCTGTCATTAGAATAAAGTATACAGTGGTGAGAATTCATATCCATCTTCTACCACCTACCATCAGAATAAAGTATACAGTGGTTAGAATTCATATCCATCTTCTACCACCTACCATCAGAATAAAGTATACAGTGGTTAGAATTCATATCCATCTTCTACCACCTACCATTAGAATAAAGTATACAGTGGTTAGAATTCATATCCATCTTCTACCACCTACCATTAGAATAAAGTATACAGTGTTTAGAATTCATATCCATCTTCTACCACCTACCATTAGAATAAAGTATACAGTGTTTAGAATTCATATCCATCTTCTACCACCTACCATTAGAATAAAGTATACAGTGGTGAGAATTCATATCCATCTTCTACCACCTACCATCAGAATAAAGTATACAGTGGTTAGAATTCATATCCCTTTTCTACCATCTACCATTAGAATAAAGTATACAGTGGTGAGAATTCATATACATCTTCTACCACCTACCATCATAATAAAGTATACAGTGGTTAGAATTCATATCCCTCTTCTACCACCTACCATCATAATAAAGTATACAGTGGTTAGAATTCATATCCCTCTTCTACCACCTGTCATTAGAATAAAGTATACAGTGGTGAGAATTCATATCCATCTTCTACCACCTACCATCAGAATAAAGTATACAGTGGTTAGAATTCATATCCATCTTCTACCACCTACCATCAGAATAAAGTATACAGTGGTTAGAATTCATATCCCTTTTCTACCACCTATCATTAAAATAAAGTATACAGTGGTTAGAATTCATATCCATCTTCTACCACCTACCATCAGAATAAAGTATACAGTGGTTAGAATTCATATCCCTTTTCTACCACCTATCATTAGAATAAAGTATACAGTGGTTAGAATTCATATCCCTCTTCTACCACCTGTCATTAGAATAAAGTATATAGTGGTGAGAAAGAAATGTTTCTGTAAACTAACTTGAAGTTAACATAAAAAGTTATTTCATTTAATAAATAATTGTGTGAAACAAAAACTGCTACTTCCTCTCTAAAAATAGCCTATTTACTACAATTGATATTTACACTCACTATTTACTACAACTGATATTTACACTCACTATTTACTACAACTGATATTTACACTCACTATTTACTGTATACTAGTTTCAGATCAGTTATGCAGTTAAGCTCAAGAAAAGTACAAAGCCTTATAACTTGAAAGCTTTTGAAAGTTGTATCTTTCTTAGTGAGGCAATTCTGGTAGAAAAATTCATATTATTTGGTTTTGTATTTTTTGAAGTTGTGTTTTTTCTAACGTCATGAATGAATATTCATTTCAGTCATGCTTGTGTAAAACAGAAAATGTTGAAAGTGAGCTGATGGTGTTCGTCCCAAAAATTAAAATTTTCTACAGTCATGAAAAAAAAAAAAAAACCAAAAAAGGAACAAAACCAAAACATATTAGAATAAAACTTTCACTGTAAAGTTAAGATCTAATCATGAGTGTTTTGAAGTATTTATGTACTTGTGGTCTTACTTCACTTTTCCATAAGTGTACATATTAGTATTGTGTATTATTTTGTTTTAGTAGATCGAGATGATTCCTTGGGAAGAAAAGTCCAACAAACACTGGTATAGAGTGTTTCATTATTAAGAAATAATGATACAGCTACAGCCTAGTCCTACGAGTACAAAATATAATGCAAATTATATATACAACCTATAGTAATAGTGTACTTAGTAGGTCAATCAAACAAACAGTATTTAGGTTTGATTCTCACAAAGCAGCTTCCTTGTGATAGACACAAATGTTAACATTTTTCTTATCTGGAAAGGTATTTCATTTAAACCCGTCTTTATGCCACTAAGAACTATTACCTTACTGATAACCAGCATGAGATCAGTGTATTGCATTAACCTGTGATGTAACTGCCATATAGCTACAGTTCTCCACCAATAGGGTGGTGACATGACCCCTAAACACAATAATCCCTGTGGGCACTAACACGTGATCATAAACTCACTTTTCCGCATTACTGCCTGTGTTCAGGGAAGAGAGTTTGTTCAAAGCTCATGACATGCACGGGAAATTCTATGACAGTTGCATGCAAGGTAATAGTTCTTTATGATGTAGAAAGGTTAGTACTGTTTCTAAACTTATACCTGTATCAAAATTACAAGAAAATTTTTAAATGATGAGAACTATTAAAGATATTTTCTGATAGACTAACTTGATGTGCTCTGCATATCAAATCAAGATCATGTTTATGTAGGAACTTGGCCACTACATCAGCACCAAAGGTGTAAGAAACACCACGGTCATTTTCTCCCCACCCCATAACATCTTTATCTGGATCTGACCAAAGTAAATCACACAGGAGGCCTTGATCTGGCACATCTGTTGGCCGCATGATACGACGGATCTGCTCCATGGACTGAAGATCTGGACTTAATCCTGTCAAGAAAAATCACCATTTGGCTTCACACAACAGAACAGTATCACTTTACACAACGGAACAGTGCATCACTTTACACAACGGAACAGTGCATCACTTTACACAACGGAACAGTGCATCACTTTACACAACGGAACAGTGCATCACTTTACACAACAGAACAGTGCATCACTTTACACAACAGAACAGTATCACTTTACACAACAGAACAGTATCACTTTACACAACAGAACAGTATCACTTTACACAACAGAACAGTATCACTTTACACAACAGAACAGTATCACTTTACACAACAGAACAGTATCACTTTACACAACAGAACAGTATCACTTTACACAACAGAACAGTATCACTTTACACAACAGAACAGTATCACTTTACACAACAGAACAGTATCACTTTACACAACAGAACAGTATCACTTTACACAACAGAACAGTATCACTTTACACAACAGAACAGTGTATCACTTTACACAACAGAACAGTGTATCACTTTACACAACAGAACAGTATCAGTTTACACAACAGAACAGTATCAGTTTACACAACAGAACAGTATCACTTTACACAACAGAACAGTGTATCACTTTACACAACAGAACAGTGTATCACTTTACACAACAGAACAGTGTATCACTTTACACAACAGAACAGTGTATCACTTTACACAACAGAACAGTGTATCACTTTACACAACAGAACAGTGTATCACTTTACACAACAGAACAGTGTATCACTTTACACAACAGAACAGTGTATCACTTTACACAACAGAACAGTGTATCACTTTACACAACAGAACAGTGTATCACTTTACACAACAGAACAGTGTATCACTTTACACAACAGAACAGTGTATCACTTTACACAACAGAACAGTGTATCACTTTACACAACAGAACAGTGTATCACTTTACACAACAGAACAGTGTATCACTTTCCAATCATTCAATTTTTGACATAAACGCCTTCTAAATGGAGACCTTCAAACCAAAATATATTTTTAAGCACATGTAGTAACTTAAATCTCACTCCAGACTTTGTTTGACATACTTTAATATATAACACTTTCTACCCACTTTTTATGATCTATAAATACAATTACTTGCATAAATAAAGTTTCTCTATTCAACTACACTAGTTGTTGTTGTTTTTATACTTCATATCAAAACTAAGTCTGTTCCAAAGCTCTGTATCGTAATTCAGAGTTAACTTGTTTACTTAGGGTATATTAAATACAGTAAGTTCTGTATTTTTTGGTGTATAACACACCCCTATTTTCTAGGCTATCTTCACGGAAAAAAAAAATTTTTCACAGTTATTTATTAATTGGTTCAATATCAACATAATCTTTTAATGTTCTTTAGAATACTTCAAAAGCAGTGTCCACAATAAAATAAAATATAGTTGTTTCATACATTTACATCAAAACATTGTTCATTCATTATGAAAACTTTCAAAATCTTATGCATCACTGAATTCACTGAAAACCAGTTCTGAAAGTTCACTCTCACTTGTCCTCAATGTCATCTGTGGTGCCATTAAGGCAACAGCTCACATAAATTTTTTTGAAATACATATATTACAGTTTCCACACCTTGAAGACAAAAAGGTTTAGTACTTTTAAACATTTAGGAAACAAAAACTTCTTACTCACTATAAACCCCTTAAAAGTCTTTAAAAGCAGTATTAGAAAGGAAATAATACAAGGTTGTTCTATATACTCAATGCAGAAACATTTGTTATAAAACTATTCAAAATCATGTGCATCACTGCATTCAGTCACTGAAATCTGGAGGTTCACTCCCACCGGCATTACCCCTTTTCTTAAACAGATTATCGTCTCCACTACTACCAAAGAAACTACTTATGCCACATTCCTTAAATGTCTATTACAATTTCAGTCTTAAATCTGTCCCATGAGTTTTTCACCCACTCACACACAATTGGAATGCTTGGTCTCTTCCTTCTTCCTGTAGGAGTCACTTCTTGGTCTCTTCCTGCTTCCTATAGGAGTCACTTTGTAGTTGACCATCTACATTCACTCCTCACACATGAAGCACTTGAAGGACTTACTGATTGATACATAGATACATCCAGTGGTTGTAATTGGCTTGTTAGCCCACCAGGTATAACAGATAGCTGGTTCTTCATTTGGGCAATTTTTTTTCTTAACTGCATCAGTCTCATGTGCTCTAAAAGAATACCATTCAAGCAAGGCCAGGGTTTTCAGTAATCCACCTGTATGTTTAGCCCACACTTTCTCTAGCCATGACTACACCCACGAACAAGAATATCACTTGGCAACATTTCTTTTGACAAGGTCTTTCTTTTAAATATCAGCATTGATGGAAGTTTTGAGAGATCGGCACAGCATGATAACACTACTGTGTAATGGGATTTCTCCTCTTGTTTTTACAGTTATGCTCTTTGTGCCCATCTTGTCAACAGTTTTATTACTTGGAACATCAAAAGTTAGTGGTACCTCATACATATATAATCAACACAAGAAAATCAAAAACTTTGAGCTATTTCAAATGACTAATATATAAAGTATAATACCTTGACTTCTCTTTTTTACCCAAGAGTACAATTCTCCTTCAAGTTCTGGCCACTCAATTTTCTTACCTCAAGTTGTATTTACTGCCCCAACCTGGCTGTAACTCATCTTCTTGCTTATGCCAAGTAAAAATCATTTGTTCAGTTGGTGGTGACCCAAAAATTCTTTCAGATGCCCTACTACCATGATTCCTTTGCATACTTTATGGCATCTACCATAAATTTTATATTGTAGCAATGTCTTTTCTGCTTTGACATGGTGTTCCACCCAATATTTTTTTTATATTTCCTAAAACAATGACTTTTTGTTATGTAAGGCTCAGTGTGGCCCCAAGCTTCTTCACAATACAAAGGATAAACTCACCAGGCCAATGAGAACAGCTGTGATGCACCTCACACCTTAATTTCCACCAATCAGGCAACTCACCTTCTGGTTGCTATGGTTTGTCCTTTGTATTCTAAATGCATCATACTCTACTGTTAGCCAAATAATGGCATCACCCAAAGAAGTTGTACGAGAGAAGGCAGCGTAAGCTTGTTTACATTCGCTCTGACCTGAAGCCACAGAGATGTATATTAGATCACGTGTTCCCTATCTCGCTCTGTGTTGATGGGTGATGCCAGCGAGCCTCACCTGGCAGCCATCTTGGTGTGTACACTCGCCTCATATTTTGAACTTGTGTTAGCTGCCCGTATAGAGTTTTGTGCTCACAATTACTACTAATTTCCACGCTTAAATGTTTTTATTGTGTTCTTTATGGATATGACTCTAGTATTGTTAGTACAATGTCTAATTTAAGTTAAAGAAAGGTCCCCCTAACAGAACACTGTTCTACAGTTGTTTCTCATAATAACCCATTCTCTTTAGCCTATAAGAGAAGGAAAACAAGCCCAGGAAAGTGTAAAGGTTGATCTCACTAGTTTCTAGTCCTTGCTGTATGAGGTACGGTATGCCATAACTTTTTACCTTAGGTGTGTAGGACATAGGGGGTGCATCTTATAAACAGAAAAACACAGTATGTACTATCTTTTGCATGTCCCTACTATGTGCTTGAATAGCAAAATTCATCACATACCAGTGAAAAGTTACACACAGAAAAGACACATTTTGTTTGTTTGCTGTTAAGCACAAAGCTGCAAAACGGGCTATCTGTTCTGTGCCCACTACAGGAATAAAACATGAATTTAGTGCTGTAAGCCCTAAAACTTACCAATGGGAGTAAGAGAAGACAATCACAAGCAAGGAGAAAACTTTTAATTGTCTCTTTAAGAAATGTTTTACCTTGTGTGTGTGTGTGTGTGTGTGTGTGTGTGTGTGTGTGTGTGTGTGTGTGTGTGTGTGTGTGTGTGTGTGTGTGTGTGTGTAGACTTACCGCTGTACTAATGGGGGGGCTACAAGTATTGCAATCCTACAAGTACAAGTAAAATAAGGCAACACAAATTTCATACAACAATAACAGGTTATTGTTGGCCCTTTGTAAACATTCAAAACAACTCAAATGTCCCAAAGAAAGTCGGAATTTATTTTTTGTTTCTCTTTTCCAACATGACTATCTTGGTTTTGTTTTGTTTTTACATCTGTTTTTCATTTTCTTCTGTTTATTCTTTAGTGATTCTTCAGAATTACCACAAAATCACATGTATTTATATACCACTAAATTTATATATATTTCTAAGATTATTTTTAAAATTATTTAAATGTTATTGACTAACTAGTAGTATGTAATATCTGAAGTATATTCACATTTTATGGTATGATAGTCACAAGCTTAGTCAAACTAACATGTACTAAAGGCTTAAAACTGCAATTTTCAAAGAGTTTCCTTGGCTTACACAAACATTTGTTTTTTTAAGACATTAATAAAGTATCCTAAGACTTCCCCACAAATTAATTTTTAAAATTAAACTTCAAGACTTTTCATGTATGTTCAAGCCCAATAAAATATTTACATTCATGAAAAAACATCAAATGTAACCAACAGTTACGTTTGGAACTTAACGAAATACCAACAACTTTATATTCAAATATGAACTCAATGAAATGATAGCAAACAACATTAACTATCTAATTACAAGATATTCTAACTACATCTGTTGTTAAATGTAGTAGAATTACAAAACAGTTTAACTCCAAACTGAACAATTATAATAAAGATGTGTATTTTTATATTCCATACATAAGTGGGTTACAAAAACTATTGCTTAAGTATAAGAAAATTAAAACTAGAAACAAGACAAAAATGTTTACCAACCTCCATGGCAACAGAATATTTTTTCATCAACAATAGCAGCTACTGGTAAACAGTTGAAACAGTCTGTGAATGTTTTCCAAAGTTTAATATTATACCTTCTTTTACCTGAAAGAGTAAAACACAGTAGAACTAACTTTATTAACTTGTAAACAAACTAGCACAAAATTGTAAATTTTGTTTGGTAAAAAAACTTAAACAACAATAACCTTTATACTCCAGATAATTTTAAAATAACCTATTTTAATCCATATTCTGCATTTGCAATTTCTTCAGGGTTACAACATACAAATGAAAGATAAACTTTATTTGAATCATGCAGTTTTCAAATATGATTAACAGTATACTAAATTCAACTTTCATCTTGTTAGTTCTAAACTTATTTGTTCCGAAAAATAATTTCTAATTTTTCAAACAAAATCTTTTCACATAATCGTGGTACGTACAGCACACAAAAACAATAAATTAATGTGTGTATGGTATGCAACTTGTAAAGGTCACTTTCACACACATAACAAATACTGAACGTGCTACTCAGTAATTGCTGTAAATAAATATCCCCGTGTTTCAATGTTTTCCACAAGAGATATTCTTCAAAGAGTCAAACCAACCAAGTAACAGTCATAGTTAAGTGTACTCTACTACCAAATTAAACTAACTTTCACAGAAAAGTTTATTTCTTTGATAACAATCATTGAATAAACCATCATGTGAATATTACCAATATACAAAGTATACAAACTTGCATTACTTTAGCATAAAGTTATCACATTTGTTCCTTAACTTATATCATACAGGTATGTTTTGAGTACCTTGTATACTTTTGTTGTTTTTTTAATAATATTACACCTACGTCTGTTGGAAGGTGCTATGTCATAATTCAGTGTTTTTAGATAGATTTATCAACAATGCATAACACATATCATAGCAGACTAACAACTGATGTCTTTAAGGTATTTGCATGATACCATACCATACGATACTATACCATACCATAATAACTGTGAAGGCTTCATGGTATTTATGATGTTTGAAGAAGTAAAAAAAACATCACTATTAATAACTAGAAAACCATAAAGATATTCAGAAAAGATCTCACAAAACAGTAATTACTAACACTGAACCAAAAAACTGGTGCACAATAGTTCAGTCATTACTATTAATTAAAACTGCATCTTTCAGTGCAAGGCATAAAATTAAATCTTGGAGGCTGGAGACGTTCCTTCAATTTAATGTGTTACTTGGAGCTGATACATACTTCAAGTGTATGATACTTAAAATACAATAACTTGTATTTACTCATGTACTTACACTCATCATAGAAACCATAAATCCTATTAATACTCGCACATTCATGGTTCCCTCGTAGAAGGAAAAAATTCTCTGGATATTTTATTTTGTAAGCTAACAAAAGGCATATTGTTTCCAAAGACTGCTTTCCTCTATCTACATAATCTCCCAGAAACAAATAGTTGCTTTCTGGAGGAAATCCACCATACTCAAAGAGTCTTAATAAATCATAATACTGGCCGTGAACATCACCTAAAATAGAAAAAAAAAAAGACATTTAAAGATAACTATTAATGATGTTACATTGCATGTAACTATCATGAATTTATGTTCTCTAAGGTTGCTAAAACTTTTTTAATTTCAATTCTCTCCAGTACTCTTGTTCTAATTACTTGCTTTATCAACAGACCACAATGTAGTCTTTGTTTTATCATATCTACAGTTTGACTTAACTTCACATCCTAATTACAGATAACACAATTTGATATATCTCCACATTTTATCACTAGACCACAGCCACACCCTGGTGCAACTTCATAATGCATCACCTGATCTCAAGTTATAAACTTTAAAACCCTTAAAATACAAGTCACATAAACAGTTGTTTTTGTAAATATTGAGTAATTAAAATAAATCACATTATTCCTTGTCATCTGATTTTTTCCTCTTGTGTATATTTTGTTTACCAGTTGGCATAAAGAACAAAGGCACATTAATTTTATCAGGTATCATTTGCAGCAGTTATCCAAACTGCATTTACAATGTAAAAAAATTCATATTATTTCTCTAAGATAAAATTAATACCTGTACCAAGAAGGGTCAGTTTTTGAGATGTTTAATACTAATCGTGCACATACAGCTAGACAAGTAATTATAGTTAGTTTTGTGTGTGTTTATATTGCTATATCACTTTGTGCATATATTTTTTCTTTATCTATATAATAAACATCCCACTCAAGTTTTATGAAACAGAGCTCAAACAATAATCAGGTTTTTAGTTTGATAACAGAATAATGTCTGCAGTCACAAATATAGACAGACAGACACACACACACACACACACACACACACACACACACATGTAACTTCTTTACAATAACATCACCAATAAAAATGCATTTGCAAGATACTATATATGACAGTTGTGATACTTGTTTATTTTCCACAAAAAGTTACAAACTGGCTATCTGTTCTAGCCATCTCTAATTTTGAAGTGTGTGTTTCTAAAAGCAAAGCCACATCGAGCTATCTGCTGAGTCCACTGTGGAGAATCAAACCCCTGATTTTAGCATTGTAAATCCATAGACTTACTACTGTACTAGTTGGGGACATTTTGAAGTGACAGACTAGAGAGAAAACAGCTAGTTGAAAACACCCATCACCAACTATTGAGTTACTCTGATCAAATAGTGGGATTTGACTGTCATCTTTACAACAAATCCATTAACCAAAGTAAAGGCTGTATTGCTGTTGTTTTAACAGTAATAGGGGGTAAATTACAGAATCTCAAACCCAGAGTCTGACACCCTAACCATTGGACCAAGTTAGAAGTTAGCATTATTCAAAACTGAATATGTATTGCCAATAAATACTTCATCTCACATCTAGCTTTTCCCAATTCAGTGCTGTTCTCCACGTGTGAACTTTTTTGCTCACCTCTAGCCTTAAGAATCATATCCAACTTCAAGCAGTGTTGCTACACTATTGCAAGAAAGTGAACATCCAAAACTTTTCACCAATATGATTGCAAAACTACCTTGTACTGTAGCTGGCTTCACTCTAAAATCCTCCCTTCAAAATTAGGCAGAGAGAAAGAATGGAAAGTGTGAAAAGTACCTCTCAGAAATAGTGTCAGTGTTAGAAAATGTTAACTTCCAATATGACACCTAACCACTTCATTCATCTAACTAGAATCCCATAATGAAGTGTTGGGGGGATCAGAATCCCACAATGAAGTGTTGGAGGGATCAATTCAAGCTTTTATCTGGATGATTCCCCTTTGGGAAGCATTCAAAAAGAATCCATGAAGTGTAACATCCTTTACTTTCAAATATTACTGGGGCACACTAGTGGGAAACTGTACTTCATTGATACCAGGGTACACTCTTTGCCTGAAAATAAGGGTAATGAAAGTATTTCAAATGCAGAAATATGATACAAGCATAATCCAAACCCTGCCTTTCAGAAGTTCTGTACGTGTAGTGTAACTAGGGTGAACATGACTGTATGTTAACTCAAATACAAACCAAATGGCACTGGGAATTCAGCTTCCAAACCATTATAGGAGAAAGTCCTATCATCTTAACCTCAAACTCAGTGAGAGTAACATATAGCCTACAGATGAATGAAAATATACATCACAATTCCTGCACCAATCCAACACCAGACCACCTTGAAACCTGACATCTGAGAAGCTTAAGGAAAGGCAGCCAGAGGGGGTGAACTGTACTACATGGACAAAACACCACCACCCTGCTCTTAAGATAAAGGAAAGGCGGCCAGAGGGGGTGAACTGTACTACATGGACAAAACACCACCACCCTGCTCTTAAGATAAAGGAAAGGCAGCCAGAGGGGGTGAACTGTACTACATGGACAAAACACCACCACCCTGCTCTCTGCTGAGTGGAACTGGTCACACTTAAGAGACATCTTCCATGGTTCATTGGAAGGCAGCCAGAGGGGATGAACTGTACTACATGGACAAAACACCACCACCCTGCTCTCTGCTGAGTGGAACTGGTCACACTTAAGAGACATCTTCCATGGTTCATTGGAAGGCAGCCAGAGGGGTGAACTGTACTACATGGACAAAACACCACCACCCTGCTCTCTGCTGAGTGGAACTGGTCACACTTAAGAGACATCTTCCATGGTTCATTGGAAGGCAGCCAGAGGGGTGAACTGTACTACATGGACAAAACACCACCACCCTGCTCTCTGCTGAGTGGAACTGGTCACACTTAAGAGACATCTTTCATGGTTCATTGGAAGGCAGCCAGAGGGGTGAACTGTACTACATGGACAAAACACCACCACCCTGCTCTCTGCTGAGTGGAACTGGTCACACTTAAGAGACATCTCCATGGTTCATTGGAAGGCAGCCAGAGGGGTGAACTGTACTACATGGACAAAACACCACCACCCTGCTCTCTGCTGAGTGGAACTGGTCACACTTAAGAGACATCTTCCATGGTTCATTGGAAGGCAGCCAGAGGGGGTGAACTGTACTACATGGACAAAACACCACCACCCTGCTCTCTGCTGAGTGGAACTGGTCACACTTAAGAGACATCTTCCATGGTTCATTGGAAGGCAGCCAGAGGGGTGAACTGTACTACATGGACAAAACACCACCACCCTGCTCTCTGCTGAGTGGAACTGGTCACACTTAAGAGACATCTTCCATGGTTCATTGGAAGGCAGCCAGAGGGGGTGAACTGTACTACATGGACAAAACACCACCACCCTGCTCTCTGCTGAGTGGAACTGGTCACACTTAAGAGACATCTTCCATGGTTCATTGGAAGGCAGCCAGAGGGGGTGAACTGTACTACATGGACAAAACACCACCACCCTGCTCTCTGCTGAGTGGAACTGGTCACACTTAAGAGACATCTTCCATGGTTCATTGTCCCAGCAGCTACAAATGACAAAGACTTGCAAGCTCCACCAAAAGAAAATTAGAGGAGGGGGGGGTGAAATTATGCTGGAAAGTCTGGAGAGGTGCAACAGGTGACCATGAAAATCATAGGTGAGGAAGAGATTCCCCTGCCAGCTTTATTCATGCTTGTCCATTAGGGGTTAAGGTCTGAGCCAGGCTTTATTAACAGTGCACAGCCATTCGAAGCAGTC
This sequence comes from Tachypleus tridentatus, assembly GCF_004210375.1. NCBI lineage: Eukaryota > Metazoa > Arthropoda > Merostomata > Xiphosura > Limulidae > Tachypleus > Tachypleus tridentatus. The sequence continues at coordinate 97,514,629 of NC_134831.1, forward strand.
TTGTGGAATATCCCATAGCATGGGTGATTACTGTGTTAGACTAGCATGGCCCTATAACATGTGGATTTTGGTTACGTATATCCCGGTAGGTACTGTTTACCACTGAGTAGGATACTGTAAGGGGTTAGAGAGCTTTGTTAAAAGAAGCTAAAAGAGAAAGACGTGCCTTATGAGAAATGAAGCATAGCAACCAGAGGCAGTTTCAAAAAGGAAAAAAAGCCATATGATGGAGACAGTATGCAACAAAGGTCATGCATATTCTAACCTAAATAATCTCCTCTAATGAATAATAGAGGTGAACAGCCAATGAGTGAGATATTTGATAAATTTGATGGGAGAACACCTGGAAGTACAAATATGCATCTAAACACAACAAAGCATACAATAAAAAATAAGCTGTTAGCCCCACCTAGTGAGAGTAACAGGAAAAAGATCTCATGTGAATAAAGAAATATAAGAAAGTGATAAAAGGTGACATACCCAAGAAGAAAAATCATAGAAGGATGCAGGTATATAGGTGCCTCCATTAAATGAATTGTTTGTAAATTGAGGCAGAAGGAAAGAATTACAAAAGTTCTTGTCATGGCCACTTAAAAAAGCCCCAGGCCAAGTGCAAGACTCTACCACCTACCAAAAAATAGCCATCACATCCACTGTCAGACAAAAAGAAGCAAATAATTCTATAGCAATAGTCTGTCTAGGGTGAACAAAGTTAAGATGGTCAGAATTAGACAGCATCAAGATACCATCTCTGTATAATCCATGTTGCAGAAAACAAAAGCCACAGAATCTGCAGAAAAAGATTTTTTTGAAAATAAAAAGAGTTCTACAACCAAATGTTTATGTTAAGAAACCTCACACGAGTGATGAGACAACATGCTCTAATACACGAGCATAAGATTGAGAAGTGACAGCTGAACAATCAGCACAGAGTGAGGCAGCTGTTCTAAGTGGTGATGTTCCTGTTGGTAGAGGGTCGTAACACACCCATTTGAATGCAACAATACACCAGAAAGGTTCATATATGTAGGGCAACAATAAATCAGAAAAACTAGATGTAAGCAGAGGTTAAAAGTTGTATTGGAAACATTTCTGAAGTGATATTCTGTATTTTTAAAATTATAAATGCTAGCTTAACCTGTACAGATACACTTTACTACAAGACTCCAGTTCTGGTATATACCATATCTAGTATATACAATTAAGCATAGCCATCTGCAAGGAAGAGGGGCACTTATCCTCCTTCCAGAAAATGAGGAACAATTATTTATTTATCCATTCAGTATATGCGAGTTTTTTTATTCACTTCACAATTTCACATGCTTTACCCTTCCCTGCTGAGAAAAAGTTCTGTGGACACCCATGCAACTAAAGGTTGAAATTTTAAAATATTTTCTCTTTACCAGTCAAACTGGTACTGCAATATTATCTAACACCTGTTTGTCAAAATTAAAAGGAATGGATACACAGCTGAGAAAAGTACTGTTAGTTTTACGCACTACTTAAGGAAAATGTCCCAAGATACTTTCTCAATACCTTTCCTACATGTTTATTTGAGGTCACTGAAATTTAAAGAAATTGATGTAAAGTACAAGGGAATGGGGAACACCAAGGTTGTTCTTCAAACCGTTCTTCAGATTTGAGCAGGTGTCTTAATATTAAGACAGTACACTGTCACATGACTACAAAAAAAAAAAAACATTGTTTCAGTCTGGTTTACACTGGGAGAATCAACTGTTTTTACAAATTTCATTTTTGCACATGCTGCTGGAATAATTTTCCTGATTTCCTAATTATTATCACTGTACTTTATAAAAGTTCAGTTTCCTTAGCTACGTGGATAGTGACAGGGTATCAATTAATTTTCAGCCAGGGGGACATGAATGTTATAGGACACTATTACCATCTGATGCGTAAATCAGTAGTTTCAACCAGACACTGGTAGTGTCTGCTCGGGTTTAAGGAGTTAACATTAGAGAAATACTCTGCGGCATTTTCACTGATAAAAGATAAATTAGTTTTTATGTGACACAATGTCCCAAAGTTTTGTTTTATATCAAAGACAAAACTTAAACTCAAAATACACTTTAGTCAAGACATTAAGTCTAAAAACAGTGATGATCGCTAAACGCATTATAATTAACAGACTTCACACATAGAATTGTGATTTGTTTCTTAAATAAACCAAATGTACTTAATGTAGAAAGACAGAAGTAACTAATTCAAATAAGATCATAAAAACAGACACAAAATATAATCTAAAATAAACCTTAAATCATAAGAAATGTTTTGACTGACATCACAGAAAGGTAGTAAAACAAACCTGAAAACATTTAACTGTTTAAAGTATTCAGTTGTTATAAAAATATAACAAAAACAGCCATTTCATATCTTAAAATGCAACTTTGGCAACATTAATCTTACAGTATATATTACACAACTTGTGAATAACATAACATGACATTGGTCATAAACAACGTAAACAAAAACTCAATCAAGATCTGTTCTCATTTGTAACTAGCACACTTTGTTTTCTGTGTCAGACACATTATATCCATACCTGTATACTTACGTTTGTATCATTTCCAAGACAGCATTAAGAATAAACATTTGTCATCATCTACTTATTTCACAGAAATTAAAACAACTGGTTTTCTTAATTACTTCTTAGAGAGATGTTTGAAACCTTAGATGTTTACTGAGTTCTTTTACAAAACTCATCTGACTTCACCAATTCTTTAATTAATTATTCTTTTAATTACACTTTTTACAGTTACATTTACCTTTCTGTAATTTAATAATACATGACGTACAACTATTCTTGATGTCAGTGTTTTAAAATACAATTTTTTTTCTCAACTACTTTAATTAGTACCTGCCACTGCTAATGTCCTGAAGTAACGACAAACTAGGTGAAAGGCAGTCCTCTACACATAATTACAGATTGTAAAGTAGATCAAACACACACAATGTAAACCTCTCCAGTTACTAAAGGTGGCATGTACACTAGCAGTACAATTTTTTTTCTTTTAAATTACAAAATAATTTTGCGAAAAAAACAAATTATGTACTAGTTTTTGAGAGATACAATGAACAAACAGTAACAAACTGACCAAAACTTTAAATATGCCACTTTTGTATTTTAAAAACTGGACACTTACTAAATAAAGCAGGATTAGCAGTAAATAAAAAAGCACCAGTAAGCAGGCAGAAGTAGATTTGGACCTAAAAATAATATTAATTTAATTCAATTTAACATGGGTACAGCGTGTAGGTTAGGGTGCTCAACTCACAATCTGAGGGTTGAAGATTTGAATCCACTTCACACCATTATGGGGGCATAATTTCAGTAAATCCCACTGTTCATTGGTAGAAGAGTAACCGAAAAGTTGGTTGTGGTTGGTGATTCTAGTCTTACAGTGGAAAATTAGGGACAGCTAGCACAGACACCCCCTCATGTAGCTTTGCACAAAATTCAAAACAAATGAACAACTTGACATTTAATACATTCATAAATACTTTAAAATAAAAGTTAACATCATCATCATAAGGTTGATTGATTGATTTAGTGTTTTATGGCACAAAGCAGCTAGGCTATCTGTGCCAAACGTCCGGTTAAAAGGTAAAAATAAAGTAAATGTAGTAAAATACAGAAAAGGAAACGAAGGTAAAACAAAACATCATTGAAAAGCAGAAAAAGCATAAAACCAATGTTGACACCTGGTTTACAATGTTAAGAGAGAAAGCAGAGTAAAAGAAGTTGTAAAGGACTTCCTGTAGCAGAATGGTAATGATCATAACCCACCAGGAAGACTAACAGGTAAGTACAAAAACCACCGTCAGTCACCTGAAGTTGGCCTTTCCAGTCCTGGTTCCAGGTTGTGTGTCATTATGGCCAGTACTAAAAGGTAAAGCAATAAAAGTGTTAAATGACATGCAGCAAAAGTGTAATAACAACACGCCAGGATGACTAACGAGTAGTTCAAACAAATAGTTTAAACAGCAGCGTTAGTCATCTGAAGTTGGCCTTTCCAGTCCTGGTGTCGAGTTATTTAATGTTCTGGCCATTTTACAATTTCAAACTGAACTAGAGAGAATGAAACTGTGAAAAGGGAACCACATAAAAAGGTGTAATGAATAAATATGCAACACTTAAATGAGATTAAAAAGATTAATGGCCATTAAAAAACTAAAAACTTTATCAAGGTGGACAGTGTCACTATCACCAATAACACTGTCCAATGTTACAGATAAACCCTGGGAAAAAACATGTTTAAAATAGTGCTGTCCTTGAAAATCGTAACGATGGCAAGAAAGTAAAATATGGCTTACAGTGATTTGAGTGTTACACAAACTACACATTGGTGCATCAGTTCCAGATAAAGGAAAACAATGAGTTAAAAAACTGTGACCAATGTGTAGTCTAGTTAGAACAACTTCCTCCTTCCGAACCTTATAGAAGCTAGATGGCCAAAGCCCAATATAGAGTTTTATGTGAAAAACCTTGTTGTCGCGTTGCTCACTCCAAGTGGACTGCCAGCTGACACGGAGCCGAGCCTTGAATACAAGACCATAGTCCATGCACAGTGGTGATAGTGCTGGAGCAGATAGATTTAGCTGCCGTGTCTGCAAGCTCGTTCCTGCAAATACCAACATGGCCTGGTATCCAGAAAAACTGGATAGAAGTAGCAGTTAATGAGAAATGGGTCAGTCGGTGTTGAATATCAGCAAGAACAGGGTGTGAGCCAACATGTAGCGATTCCAGTGCCAGAAGAGAACTAAGCGAGTCAGTATAAATAGTGCAGTTGGAGTACTGCTCAGCTTCAATATGATCCAGGGCAAGAGATATGGCATACAGTTCAGTAGTGAACACAGAAGCTGTAGAGGGGATTCTGCACGCAACTACTGACCCATAGCAAACCATAGCAGAGCCCACTGAATTACCTGATTTGGAACCATCTGTATTAATGGGAACGGAATGATTGTTTGAAAGATATTCATTAAATAAAAGACGGTACTTCCAATCTGGAGTATCTGACTTTTTCAGAGGACTGAAAGAAAGGTCACATTTGGGGGCTATAATAAGCCATGGTGGGATGAGTTGACCAGTGGATTCTGCAATGTTATCCAAGGACAGATTCAATTCATCCAATTGCACCTGGATGCGAAGGCCAAAAGGAGCAATGGCAGATCATCTGTTCTGAAAAAGTACGGCCCACTGAGGAAGGAAAACACATCCCTAGGTTGGATGCTTTGGTATGGAACGAAGTTTCAAAGAATATAGTAAAGATAGTTGCAAACGGCGAAGGTGCAGAGAAGGTTCATGAGATTCAATGTACAAACTTTGAACTGGAGAGGTGCAGAAAGCCCCAGTGCAGACTCGAAGCCCTTGGTGATGAATGGGGTTCAGCACCTTTATTGCCGAGGGTCTGGCAGAGCCATAAACCATTGATCCATAGTCGAGTTTCGATCGATTAAGAGCACGATATACCTTTAACATAAAACATCGATCTGCTCCCCAACTGGTAGTAGAGAGGACATGAAGGATGTTCAGTGCTCTTGTGCATTTGACCTGAAGCTGCTTTAAGTGTGGTATAAAGGTCATCTTACTGTCAAATATAAGCCCCAAGAACTTGGTCTCAGGGACCACTGGCAGTGAAACTTCATCGATATGAAGTTCAGGATCAGGGTGAATACCCCGTTGGTGGCAAAAGTGCATGCAAACGGTTTTAGAGAGAGAGAAATTAAAGCTATTCGCCATAGTTCACTTCAGTACACGATTGAGGGCAGTTTGTAGTTGCAGCTCAATATATCACATGTTCGACGACTGACATGAGATGTGAAAGTCGTCGACATACAGCCCATTCGCAATAGTGAGAGGGAGTTGTTCACTGATGGCATATATCTTTATACTGAAAAGTGTGACACTCAAAACACAGCCCTGAGGGACTCCAAGTTCCTGCACAAAAGAACGGGAAAGTGTCGAACCCACACGAACTTGGAATCTTCTGTCCATTAAAAATTTTTTAATAAACATGGGTAAATGGCCACGTAACCCATATGTATGGAAGTCTCACAAAATGCCACACCTCCATGTTGTGTCATAAGCCTTCTCTATGTCAAAGAATATTGATACAAGATGTTGGCGGTTGAGAAAGGCTTCTCTGATAGATGTTTCAAGACGAATTAGGTGGTCTGTGGTGGAGTGCTGTCGATGGAACCCACACTGGGTGGGCGAGAGGAGGTTGTTTGATTCAAGGAACCAAACAAGACGAGCATTAACCATCCTCTCTAAGGTCTTACAGAGACAGCTCGTCAAAGCAATTGGACGGTAGTTTGAAGGAATCCTGGGATCTTTCCCTGGCTTAGAGAAAGGTAAAATAATAGATGCCAGGCATCAGGAAAAACATTCTCCTGCCAGATCCGGTTAAAGACAATTAGAAGGACACCAAAAAAAGCAGGATATAGATGGTGCAGCATGTCATAGTGTACATCATCAGGTCCAACAGATGTACTGCCAGATTGATGAAGGGCCATTTTCAGTTTCACCAGTGTAAAGGGACAATTACAGTCAAAGAGACAGTCAGTTTGAAAGGAAAGAGGTGAACTCTCTGCCCGAGTCTTGATGGCCAAGAAGGTGGAGGAACAAGCAGAAGTACTAGATACACAGCAAAAGCTTTCACCTAGAGTATCAGCGATGCTCCGGACATCAGCCACCTCCTGACCATCAGAGAGTAAGATCAAGAGGGGGGCAGAATTGTAGTGCCAACTGACCTTTTGAATCCTTTCCCACATGACCTTGGAACTGGTGGTAGAAGATATGCTAGTAGTGAACTTAATCCAAGATTCCTTCTGGCTTTGACATCTTACCCACCTAGCATGTGCACGGGCCTGTTGGAATGTGATGCGGTTTGAAAGTGTGGGATATCTACGGAAAGTATCCCAGGCCCGTTTTTGAGCCTTCCGTGCTAAGTGGCAAGCAGGATTCCACTACGGACGAGGATATCGTGGAAAACGTGTCGAGATTTTAGGAATACACTGAGCAGCTGCTTGTATAATACAGCCAGTTACCGCTGCCACACAGTCGTCTATTAATGGCTAATTCACGATGGCAGGATCAAGTTCTGCAAGAGCAGTGAAAGTGGACCAGTCTGCCTGATCCAGCTTCCACCGGGGTACGAGGAAAGAGTGGCATCGACCACAGCCAGTCTCTCTCTCAAAGGTATAGGAAAATTATCACTGCCTAGTGGATAATTGTCAACCCTCCATGAAAAATGGGAGAATAATGAAGGGGAGCAAACTGAAAGATCAATACCAGTAAAGGACTGACAAGGTGCATGAAAATAAGTGGAAGAACCAGTATTGAAAAGAGAAAGATTGTGATCAGAGAGCATACGCTCTACAGAGCGACCCCTCCCATCAATAACAGCACTTCCCCAGAGGGGATGATGTCCATTAAAGTCCCCCAGGATTAGAAAGGGAGACGGCAACTGTTCAACGAGAGCATCAAGGTCTGATTGATCATATCTCTCACCAGGGGACAGTAAGAGAGAACAAACAGTGATGGTATGACCCAAGGAAACACAGATGGCTACGGCCTCCAAGGGTGTGTTGAGTGACAAGGACAGGGTGGGCACATGCTGATCAACCAATAGTGCTACCCCTCCATGTACTCGACCATCACACAACCTGTCATTTCTGTACAGAGAATACTGCCGAATGGAGACAGTAGCAGCAGTTTTGAGAAATGTTTCTTGTAAAGAAAGACAAACAGGATGGTAGGAAGCAATCAGCGTTTTGATATCATCCAGATTAGAACGTAAACCTCGACAGTTCCATTGTATCAAGGTGGCCATTTTTAAGAACGGGTAGGTGAAGTGGCTGGAGAACCCTTCGGTTTACGGCCACGTCTTTTTTCTTTACTGTCTTTAGTCGGAGGAGGTCTGTCAAACTCCATGGATCCTGCTCTGGGTCGGGTAGGCAGCTTTTTGTTATTGGAAGGGGAATCCAGTGACTGAGGACACGAATGAATGATTGTTTTGCCTCTTGGGATGGGAGAAAAAGATGTATCAGAAGAAATGCCTGTATTTGAAACTGAAGGATGTGGATCTTGAGGTTTGTTGGAATGTATGGGAGGAACAGAGATGGGTGTGGAAGTCGATTCATCAACCTTTTTAACCATGAAGGTCAAAAGGCTTTTCATTTGTTTTGAAAACGATTCTCTTGGAGGCACAGAGAAATCTGTCTGCACTCCCACTGTTGTTGTGGAATGAAGTGCAGCAGCATATGTCCGAGATTGAGTGGCAGGCAGCAATTTCCGAGCCTCAGGATAACTAATGTTATGAGTCATTTTCAAACGCTGCACCTCTTTTTCCTCCAACCATTTTGGGCAAGAACAAAAGTAGGAAGGGAGAAAACCATTGCAGTTGATGCAATGTGGGTCCATGTCACATTCATAGGCATCGTGGTCCTTGCCACCACAACGAGCACATGTCAGGGAACCACAACATGATGTCTTTGAGTGGCCAAATCTCCGACATTGGAAACGTCGGAGAGGGTTTGGAATGTATGGCCGTACCCTGCAAATTAGATAACCTGCCTTGATGGTGGCAGGTGCACATGATGATGTAAATGTCAAAACGAGGGTATTTGTTGGCAGTGTAACTCCATCTTTGCAAGTGGAGATGCACCTCACTGCAGAAACTCCTTGAGTGGAGAGACCAGCGAGAATCTCTGACTCTGGGACGTTCTTCAAATCCCTCTCAACAATAACTCCTCATGATGAATTCAAAGTAGCATGAGGGGTAACCTCAATAGGTATATCCCCAATTGCCGTTGAATTCAAGATGTGTTCACTGTGTTGGGATGTGGATGTTTCAAATAATATGTCCCCAGATCGAAGTTTCTTTACTGACTTTGGAGGTACGTGTGTTACAAATGTCGAAGATCGCTGCTCAGTCTTCAAGACGTGGTCGCTTACCTATTGACTGTTTTTTTACTATTTATTTACATTTTTTGAAGGAGGATCCATAGGAAAAAAGAAAATTTCGGTACCCACTGACCCCACCCACCATGGACCCCTACGAGGGGACGCACTACAATGTCACGCAAGGACAATGCAGTAATTCCAGGGTTTCGTGAGCACTATACCCAAACACCAGCATCAGGCACAATGTCCACAACACACATTGAGAACTTCCAACACTGGTACTTGGTTGACTCTTGCCCAAGTGGATCAGCCGATTGACCCAAGGGGGGCCACCCAAAAGCCGCCCATCTACAGGAATTCAAGGCCAAAGTGGTGTGTTAGGGTTGGACCCCTCAACCACCAGGATCCTCTCCTCCCCTTCACGGGTCGCCATGCATGGCAAACACGTGGGTGGATGTTTAGATCCCAGAGAAGGTATCCAGACAGAACAGAACCTTCCCTGAGAGATCCCCTCACCATGTACAGGAATCCACACCAAAGGGTCATCATAAGGAAAAACAATAATTAAGTATTAATTAATTAATTAATAATTAACATCTTGTTAATAGTACAATACGATCACTACTGAACCATGGATATAATTAACATCTTGTTAACAGTACAATATGATCACTACTGAACCATGGATACTAAAGTGATGAAAAGCAAGTAAATATAGTTAGAGCTTGGTGACTTCTGGATAAACACCATCAATGTTGTAACCATGACAATGCTCTTTCTTTTAAAGTAATTCTAATTGTTTATTCATATTCTTAAATATCAAAAACATACATGTTTGTGTTAATAATGTTTCTCTAATGTACTGTTAACTAACCTTCTCTCTCTCACACCCAAGTTTTCAAATTCTGTTTAAAATGTGACTAAGTAAAGGGAGGGCTGTCATTAAACTGTGAAGATTTTCCCCCAAGAGGTATTACTATGAACTGAAGACACTTTGAAAATATATATGGATACCCTCACGTATAAGAGAATTTTCATTAAGTGATGCTCTGTATGTTCATAAGTAGTTACAAAATAAAACCGTACATCAATGTCATTAGCAAAATCAATACTGACAGTTATTACCTTGTTAACATTTAATATAACACTCAATCAGCAATAAAAAGTATCTTTAGTGGATATGAATCATCAACTTATGATTTGTCTACCTAAATTAGAAGTCTGCAAGGGTTCTAGATATTACATGCTTTTATTATTTTCACAGTGCAACTACATATTGAACAAAAGGAATCTGTTTGGATTTTTTCAGCAGCTAGCAAAAAAATGTCAGAACAGAAAAGCTGTAGTTCTCCAAAACTATCAGTTTCAGTTAATTTCACAGATGAATAATACTATGGCTAGTAGCTGTTCATAAATCTGACACCAGGGAAAAAAACCACAACCAGCCATCATTTGCTAATACCTTCAAAAACTAAGGTCACAGCCTCTTAAACTTATAATAATGATAAAAAAACATATCTGTCATTTGCAACTTACTACATAAAACTTAATGCATACTTGTTAACATTAGAAGAAAAAAAAATGCTTTTAAACTAGCATTGATTCATTTAGGAGCCAAACTTCACATCCTAATGACAGTTCTCCTTTAAGACTATCATACATCCATGTATTCATTGTTTAATGAGAATCACTTACCACAGATTTTAAGTGGTGCTTCTAATTCTAGGAGAATGGGTTGACTAAGGAATATTTCTCGTGATTTTAAACACAACCCTCGAATTTCTGTTTCACTCAGTTGGACATTCTTACCTGGACGTGACCCTCTCACTGGAAGAGGATATATGAATATTAACACAAAATAATTTTTAAATTAACATCTTAAAAACACAAATACTGATATTAATATATATAAATATATCGCAGTTCTGACCAATAACAAAATTAGAGGACGGGGTAAAAGGAGGGTTGGTTATGATGCTATCCTCCATTGTTGAGCTGGAAATAACAGTCGAGAAGACAACTGCTTTCCACTCAGTTTTCAATACTTGTTGGGTTTCTATTCATGAGCATAAATCAAGTGAAACAACTGGCTCTGTTCTTCTTTGTTATGTATAACACTACTATTGAATGATAAATGTCTTGAAACTAAAATAGATTATTAAATGAATAACAACTTTTCATAAAACATGTTGACGATCACATAAATCTATCTTTTCATTTTAAAAAAGTTTGACTAGAGAAAAAATATTAACAAACAAGACTTAAGAATATGACATTATAAAAATGTACAAATTCTGTAAGTATAACTTTCTGTATTACATACATATTATACATACCCAAATGACTACAAAAATGGATTAAATATCTTACAAAACATATATTCTATAACGTAACTTACGTGTGAATGAATATTTCTAGATTGTTTAATATAATATTCTTCCAAATGTAAAACAATAAAACAAGTAATATTTTCAACACTGTAAAACAAGTAATATTTTCAACACTGTTTATCATAATTTAATTGTTTACACTGTATTAGCCCATGGCATTTATAAACAATCACTCACACACACACATGCAACGAAAACACTGCACTCACATTTTCTAATATAAACTAACCTCACGGCCTGAGGTACAGATAGAAAAACAGAATGAATATCCTCAAGTCTTCAATTACTGATAGCTCTGACAAACAATCTGGTAAGAGAACTAGTCTCAAAAAGTAGAACACTGCCTGCTCATTTACATTTTAAACACGTCTGAAAATATAAAATGAACAGGGCTATCAAGCTTATTACACCAATAACTAAGAATTTGAAGTGGACACTTGGGGAGTACTGTAATGGAGCCATAAGAAAGACATTAAAAACTCTGTGCTATTCAAAGCCATCCAGATGGTTGGACCTATGAAAGTTTCCATTGGTCTGAGAGCTTAAAATTTAGTGGACTTATCACCAGAGTAAAAAAATGACAATTAGAATTGGTTGGTTGATTTGGTGTTTTATGGTGCAAAGCAACTCGGCTATCTGTACCAAACATCCAGTAAAAAGTTAAAATTAAAGTAAAATTAGTAAAAGGAAATTAAGGTAAAACAAATCTGTGATGACATAAAAACCCACTTGTTGAAAAAAATATATATGTAAAACAAAAGTTTAAATTTTGAATTAAAAAACAACTAGCATTAAAAACAACGTTTACATCTAGTCTACAGTGGTAAGAGAAAAACTACAGTAATACAAGTTGTAAAGAACTTTCTGCAGCATAACTGTTATTATCATAACTTGCCAGGAAGACTAACAGGTAAGTACAAAACTCACAGTCAGTCACCAGAAGTTGGCCTTTCCAGTCCTGGTTCTGGTTCCAAGTTATTTGACATTATGGCCATTTTCAGAAAGTAATAAAAGTTTTAAAAAACTTGTAGAGAAATTTCAATTATAACTCGCCAGGATGATTAGCAAGCAGTTCAAACAGCAACGTTAGTCACATGAAGTTGGTCTTTCCAGTCCTGGTTTTGAGTTACTTACAGCAACGTTAGTCACATGAAATTGGTCTTTCCAGTCCTGGTTTTGAGTTACTTACAGCAACGTTAGTCACATGAAATTGGTCTTTCCAGTCCTGGTTTTGAGTTACTTACAGCAACGTTAGTCACATGAAATTGGTCTTTCCAGTCCTGGTTTTGAGTTACTTACAGCAACGTTAGTCACATGAAATTGGTCTTTCCGGTCCTGGTTTTGAGTTACTTACAGCAACGTTAGTCACATGAAGTTGGTCTTTCCGGTCTTGGTTTTGAGTTACTTACAGCAACGTTAGTCACATGAAGTTGGTCTTTCTGGTCCTGGTTTTGAGTTACTTACAGCAACGTTAGTCACATGAAGTTGGTCTTTCCGGTCCTGGTTTTGAGTTACTTACAGCAACGTTAGTCGCATGAAGTTGGTCTTTCCGGTCCTGGTTTTGAGTTCCTTACAGCAACGTTAGTCACATGAAGTTGGTCTTTCCAGTCCTGGTTTTGAGTTACTTACAGCAACGTTAGTCACATGAAGTTGGTCTTTCCAGTCCTGGTTTTGAGTTACTTACAGCAATGTTAGTCACATGAAATTGGTCTTTCCAGTTCTGGTTTTGAGTTACTTACTGCAACATTAGTCACATGAAATTGGTCTTTCCAGTCCTGGTTTTGAGTTACTCACAGCAACGTTAGTCGCATGAAGTTGGTCTTTCCGGTCCTGGTTTTGAGTTACTCACAGCAACGTTAGTCGCATGAAGTTGGTCTTTCCGGTCCTGGTTTTGAGTTACTTACAGCAACGTTAGTCACATGAAGTTGGTCTTTCCAGTCCTGGTTTTGAGTTACTTACAGCAGCGTTAGTCACATGAAGTTGGTCTTTCCAGTTCTGGTTTTGAGTTACTTACAGCAACGTTAGTCACATGAAATTGGTCTTTCCAGTTCTGGTTTTGAGTTACTTACAGCAACATTAGTCACATGAAATTGGTCTTTCCAGTTCTGGTTGTGAGTTACTTACAGCAATGTTAGTCACATGAAGTTGGTCTTTCCAGTTCTGGTTGTGAGTTACTTACAGCAACGTTAGTCACATGAAGTTGGTCTTTCCAGTCCTGGTTTTGAGTTACTTGACATTATGGCCATCTTCTAATTCCAAATTCAACTAGATATACTTTGATTCTTAAAAGGGAATCACATTAAAAAAGGTATAATGAATAAATTGAAAATCAGGACACGCATTAACCATCCTCTCTAACATCTTACAGAGACAGCTCGTCAAATCAACTGGATGGTAGTTTGAAGGAATCTTGGGATCCTTCCCAGGCTTAGAGAAAGGTAGGACAATAGCCTGGAACAAGACATTAGGAATAACATTCTGCCAGAACCGGTTAAAAACAATCAGAAGAGTAGCAAGACAAGCAGGAGATAGAGGGAACAGCATGTCATAGTGTACATCATCAGGTGCAACCCCAGACCGATAAGGGGCCAGTTTGAAATCCACCAGTGTAAAAGAACAATTATAGTCATAGAAACAATCAGCTCGAAAGGAAAGAGGTGATCACTATGCCTGAGTCTTGATGGCCAAGAAGGTGGAGGAAGAAGCAAAAATGCTAAATACCCAACAAAAGCTTTCACCAAGAGTACTGGCGATGCTCCATGTATCACCTACTTCCTGGCCATCAGAGAGCAAGATTGAGAGGAGGACAGAATTATATTGCCCACTGTCCCTTCAAATCTTGTCTCATATGACTTTGAAACTAGTGGTAGATTTGCTGGTTGTGAACATAATCCAAAAGTCCTTCTGGCTTTGATGTCTTTCCCACTGAGCATTTGCACGGGCTTGCTGGAAGGCAATGTGGTGCGAGAGTGTGGGATACCTACAAAAAGTATCCCAAGCTTGTTTTTGAGCCTTCCGTGCCATGTGACAGGCAAGACTCCACCACGGACAAGGATATCATGGAAAATATGTCGAAGTTTTAGGAATGTTTGAGCAGCAGCCTGTATAATACAGTCAGTTACTGCTGCCACACAGTCATCTACTGATGACTTACAGACGATGACAGGATCAAGTTCTGCAAGAGCAGTGAAAGAGGGCCAGTTGCTTGATCCAGCTTCCATTGGGGCACACGGGTCGGGTGGCATCGACCACGGTCAGTCTCTCTCAAAAGTATAGGAAAATGATCACTGCCTAGTGGATTACTGTCAACCCTCCATGAAAAATGGGAGAATAATGAAGGGGAGCAAACCGAGAGATCAATAGCAGTAAAGGACAGAATAGGGGACCCACTACAATGCCAAAAAAGGGTACTCTAGTAATGCCAGGGTTTTGTGAGCACTATAGCTGAATCAGTTACAATGTCCACAACACCTGTTGAGAACATCCAACACTGGTACTTGGTTGACTCTAGCCCAAGTGGACCAGCTGATTGACCCTAGAGGGAGCCACCCCATGGCTGCCCATCTACAGGAATTCAAGGCCAAAGTGGTGTGTTAGGGTTGAATCCCTCAACCACCAGGATCCTCTCCTCTCCTTTACAGGTCACCACGCACGGCAAACATGTGGATGGATGTTTATATCTGGGAGGAGGTAAACTGAGAAAACAGAACCTTCCCTGGGAAGTCCCTTCACCACATACAGGAATACACACTGAGGGGACAATTAGGAATTGTTCAGTTTACAAGCTTTAAATAAATGGCAGTGAAAATACAGATGAGGGTGTCCAAAGGAAATCCAAGGTGGGACATAGGAATTAAGTGCAGTTTAAGAACACTGAACAATCTTAAGAAGTCAAAACATTAATTTTAGATGGGATTCCCAACACAGGTCTAAATGGTTCCTATAAAGATAAATGTATGTAAAAGAATATTGGCATTACTAAGTTAAAGGAGGAGCCATACTGAACTACCTAGACTAAAGGCTGAGAGCCATCACTATCTATCTAGCTGATAAATTTGCTGACAATAACAAAATATTGAAACATCCAAAAGAACCACTACAGACTAACTGAATGTGCTGAAACTTGTATAACATGAATTGTAAAGTTGTGCACTAGAAAAATACTGAAATTTTGAAAAGACAATTAATAGCTGTGTGAGATTATCCTTGGAGAAACAAAGACAGAAAAGGATTTGGGTGTTATTACCAATAAAACTTTACAGCTTTCTACTGAGGTTTCAGTTGTCATTAAAATAGAATTCATTCTTGATTCTATTCATCAGAATTTTGAAATTAAGAGAAGGAATATTACTGTAGCTTGTGGTGAGAATTCATCTGTTAGCAGCTTTAACCTCATTACTGAAGATACTGAACTAGTGAAATATGAGATGAAGAGGTCAAAGTTCAAAATTTATTTCTTAGTGAATAAACAGAATAATATTCTTAATTGATAAACATAGGGCTGTAGGTATACAAAACTTAGTGTTGAAATCAATAATACTTATATTTTAATTTAAGAATATTTAGAGAGGTCATTTGAAAATATCAATTACGGGTAAAAATCATTAAAAACAATTTAATCTTACACTTCAACATACACTATCTGAATTCCAAACACGATTAATCAACAAGTTATTCTGGATAAAATAAACACAGTCAAGAAATTAATGCTTTAGGAGGAAAAAAAATCATAACTTTCTCAATTTTTTTAAGGTGTAGAAAACTATTTTGAGAGTCACATGAAATCTGTGTAAAATGTGATTAAGCAGCTTTTGTTTTCAGTAATAACGTATTATTAACACAGTTTGAAATACAAAAATAACAAAGCTTTTTATTTTCAAATGACTTCATCCTAACTGATAATAAATAATATATGTATACCTTGGTTTATGGTAAGTTTTTATAATATTCCATGCAAATATTTTAATTATGGTAAACTTGCTTGGGAAAATGTTATACTGTTCATGAAAGGTTTTGTTCTGAACCATTTTTACTCATTAAGTTTAGTACTGAGAAAACTACAAAAACGGCATACAAGATATCCACCAGCTTTAAACATGCTATCTCACCTATTTCAGTACTTAAATAGTTGGAATTTCTTGAGATGTTCCACAAAATAAACATATTTTTTATCATGTGAATATATGGATGTGAAAAGTTATATTTTAAGACTGAACAGTTATTTCACTGGAAGTTTCGGTGAGTGGAGAAATATTATCTCAAATACCTGAATGAAGTTATACTGCATTATTTTATTATCTTACTTTGGGTGAGCCAACTGGGCTTTTTTCTTAAATTATGATCAGTATAAAGTCTAACTTAAAGTTTTAAGGTGTATTAAAGAAAAAAAATGTATGATTATATATTTGTATACCAAATTAATGTACAAAATCTGAGTAGGAAATTCAGTAGAATTAACAATTTAAGTTACCCATAAAAAGTATACAATTCTTAACTTTATTATTTTAAAAGTATTGGAAATTAGTTTTCATCAATTTTGTGATGTAATTCATATTAATGATACATATATATATATATATATACACACACACACACACAAAGTTAAATTTTATTAAAACTGATAGATAAATGCATCAGTTTCTAGTTCGTTACATTTATTTTGCCATAATGCTACTTACTTCAGTTATCAAACTTCCTAGATTAATTTGTAATAAATATTATATAAAAATTTACTACCAATTAATCACAATGTTTACACTCTTTTAGTTTCGGGGTCAGCATGTGAAAGAACAGGCGAATGAAATTTATCTGCATTCTAAAATAGAACTTGCAAAGTCAGGAAGATAACAAAAACTGTTTATAAAAATACATAAAGTAATAATAAAGCTTATCAGCTTCGCAGAAAATAGTCAAAATCCATAAAATCATAACAAATCTCTCCGTGTGACAGTGACACAGTGTGAATGACGATTAATATTATGACTGGCGGTAACCTGAAAAATTATTCTATTTTTACACTTTTTGTTCGTATCAACTTATTATTAGCATTTTCAAACATAACATAATTAGAAAATATACTAACCTTCTAAAAGTCGAGCTATTATACTATCAATATTTAGTTTGTCTGAATCAGCCATTTGTTTAATTATTCAACCTGAGTTCGTAGTTTTTGTCTCTACAAGAATGCTGATTCCTTACATCTACCGGTTCAATACATCATCACGACCAAACCCCTAATCGTAGGCCAACACACATAAAATAAATAAATGAAAAAAGAAACAGGTAATAAGGGAGTGTCCATCAACTAGCGCTACCTATTGGTCGTATGATTAAAACAAAGTTGAGAGATTTTCATCGTAAGATATAATTATTACATATTTATTTTCTTTACTGCAAAGCCAAACAATAACTCATAGTCTGCTCATAGGAGGTATAATTATAAAGCTACACTTTGTTTTTGTAAGTCGACTAGACAGTTACATTCTTCAGTTGTGAGTTAGATGATATTTTGAAATTATAAATTCCATTATTCTCAATTAGGAATTACCAGTCACATGAGTAGCACCAGTCACTCTGAAAATGTTTGATATTACGTAACGTACATTTTAGTTAGTCTGCAACAATATTTCAAGTGAATCCTGACTTGCTTTTTAGGGAAAACCAGTTTTATTTGCAATAGTTAGGAAATAAAAATATTTTTTACTGTAAGCATAAGATACTATTGAGAAATGTTCTGCTTGTGAATGTATTGTTTTTACTTAAACCTTGTGTTTTCAAATTTAAAGAAATGCTTGCTCAAGAAATACAATTTTCCTGGAGTAGAAGAACTCTTGATCAATAAAATTAGTTGTTGAAGAAAACAGTTTTGTAAATAAATTTTCAAGCCTAAGAAAATTCTTTTCCTGGGCTTTTGATTTTCGCCAGTGCTGTGAAAATCTATGACTTTGGTTTCTTCGCCACCGAGGGTTTAGAAAGATCAACTTGTACAGGACTCCAAGTCATCACCACTACGAGTAACATAATCCCAACACTGGTTAAGGCCATAAAAGACTGGTTGAGAAGGACTGAAAGTACTGAAAAAGTCCACTAGTCAGAACTGTTTTTATAGAAGATGAGACAGAGGGCATCAACTGATGTAGCCCATGTCCCATAGACCAATCGAGTGTACTTTTTAACAACTATGTTTATTGTTAAGGTAAAAAACTAGAAAAAATGTAACTGAATTAATTTGCAGGGGAGCTGGAAGCTTTCTATTTTAAATTACTAAAGCATGTGGTAAGCTTTAAAAGTAATATATGCATATGACAAAATACGTAAATAAATAAATATGCACATTGAAATATGTTATAAGCAGGCACACTTATGAATATACATGTATTACCTTCATTTTTTAAGTCCAAAATGTAGTTGAAATTGAACATGAAACTGAAGGTTGTGAGCGCATTATCAGAGGCTGAAAGTAAAACCTATACAGTAAAGGTTTATAAGTCACGCAAAATTTTTACTAAACTTGTAACTGGAAAAATATCCTTAAGTGAAGGCAATGTAAACATTAATGAATTCTAAAAGTCAAAATTAGAAGTTTAGTTGACATCAAATAGCCTAAGTCAACTCATGTGTGTTTGAAGGAAGCAATTATTATGGTATTGGCTAACTTGTTTTCCTTCTGAATCTGGACTATATCCACATGATAACCAGACTGTAATGAAAGAAGTATGCTTGAATTGTACTGTAAACTCTGTTGTCTTAAAAGTATGATAGAAGGTAGCATAATTATGGTTATTGGCAAGCTTTTTCTTGTCTTTAAATGGAAATGACCAGCTATATTGATAATTTTAGGCGCTCTGATGTTGTCGTTTTAATTAATTAAGTGTGTGCAAGGTCAGCCTCTAAGACATGTTTCGTATTGTGGAAGGAATATTTACCATAATTCCGAATTTACTTTATGTACCTAAACAAAATGTGGCAAGTTTTTAGTAATTCTGAGAAGTATTTGTACAAAAAAATCAGATGGGTCATAAAACTATTTGTACTTGAGATTTGTCTGTGGTATTTATGCTTCCAGCTTGACTCATACTCTCATAAGTTGGAGTGCAAAGTGATATCCATATGAAGAATGAAAATCCTTTTGTGCATCATACAGTTTGCATATTGCATAACCTATAGAACTCCTAAAGTGCATATATACAGTTTTTCGGTACCACTGTATATTGTATCTGATATTTACTCTTTTCTAGCATAAAACTTTGCTAAATCGGCAATGTAGAGTGAAATGAATAGTTCGTAACTTTGACATCAAATACCATGTTAATGGAACCTTATAAAAGGCTGTGGCATGTGTATTCACCTCCACACGTGCACATAATGCTAGCTAAGTAAGATCATTTTAAGTGAGTTAATCAGTCTGCAATAAATCTCAAAGAAATAACTCCACTCTAATTAATCTATTTCTCCATTATCCACAGGTGATATATATATGTGTGTGTGGGTGTTATTTTGATTATATTTTTATTTAAATTTAATATATTTTATATGCTTATGCCCAGTCCCTTTAGTCATTGTACATATTTAGTTACCTTTATTGGTATTCACTATCATTACTTTTTTTTTTTTTTTTGAATTTCGCACAAAGCTACTCGAGGGCTATCTGTGGTAGCCGGCCATAATTTAGCAGTGTAAGACTAGAGGGAAGGCAGCTAGTCATCACCACCCACCGCCAACTCTTGGGCGACTCTTTTACCAACGAATAGTGGGATTGACCATCACATTATAACGCCCCCACAGCTGGGAGGGCAAGCATGTTTGGTGCGACCGGAATACGAACCCGCGACCCTCGAATTACGATTCGAACGTCTTAACGCACTTGGTTATGCCGGGCCTATCATTACTAAAATTTCTATTATAAAGAGGAATTATCTGATTTACAGTTCAGAGAATCTGCTTTTATCTCACAATATCACAAATTTAAACCAATCAGTGAGAAATGAGCTATTAAAATAATTTGTAATACGATTTAAAATCATAGAAATAAAACAATTATTTTATCATTAATTGTTTGTTTTTGGAATTTTGCACAAAACTACTCGAGGGCTATCTGTGCTAGCCGTCCCTAATTTAGCAGTGTAAGACCAGAGGGAAGGCAGCTAGTCATCACCACCCACCGCCAACTCTTGAGCGACTCTTTTACCAACAAATAGTGGGATTGACCGTCACATTACAACGCCCCCACGGCTGAAAGGGCGAGCATGTTTAGCGCGACGGGGATGCGAACCCTCAGATTACGAGTCGCACGCCTTAATGCGCTTGGCCATGCCGGGCCATTTATTATTAATACTTTGCACTTTTCGTTTTACCAGACAATCCAAAAACATATCAAACAATAGAAACCATCACAACAGTAATTACAGGACTAGAATAATTTCGATAAAGTAAACCAGAATTCAGAATGAACTTTAAAATGACAGCACGTACTTTAAGTAAGATCGAAAATTTGATAGAAATGCTGGAAAAGTAGGAAGATGATTGAAAAGAAATAAACAGAACGGGAAACAGAACATTCATACAAAATCAAAAAAGGAAGAGGGAAGAAGTTAAGAGAAGACCCAGAAAAACAAGAAACGAGATTTAAAGATGAAATGATATTAGAAATCAACGTGATTAAACTCAACATATAGTATTCCAAATAAATTGTACGGAGGGATTATAAAATAAAACAGCGATAGAGATTATTTTCAGCTGAGACTATTTTATTTAAAGTGATTTTTGATTTAGTTTAAACATACACACAACAACTGTTTCTAGTTACAAACCATATAAAATAAAAAATGAATTTATTAAACATTACGAATAGAACAGTACTGGGAGCATCAAATTCGCATCTTTTTGGCAAAATTGGTAATTGCAAAAGCGCCTTCTAGCAGTTAATCGCAAAGTAAATTTAAATAGTAGCCGAATAGATTGATCCAGATTTAGTGAGAGAGGTAACATGAGTATTTTGTGTGTTTGATGTAATATTTCAGTGTATCATCAACTATTAATTTTATAATAATCGAAGTGTTTTTTTTTTTATATTAGGGTTGATGTTAAGTATTTAAAATGAAAACTCGGGTTGACAATTCTTGGGTTTTCTAAATTTGTTGCACTTTTCAAGTAAGAATACGTCAAAGTAACGGATAATTTCGGTATTACATGCTAGTAATAGTAATACTTTTGAGTAAGAAAGTCCTAAGAATAGAAAGTCGACCTATTACTAATGCAACAAAGCACTGTTGTAACGTTACGCAAAGTACGGATTTTAAGTTAAAGTTTCAGTCTTTTTTCCGTTTTTGTTTTATTAGTTCAGTATTTATTATAATACACAATAGAAATCTACAGATAGTAGATATTATCTACTTATTGCATATAATTTTATGTATATGTTCAAAAGTACATTTGGACCACCGTTAACAGTTACTAGATTTTTAATATAATTAAAAATATATATGGGGAAAAAAAGCTTATAAACTGGCATTAGAAGTTGAAAATTTCTATTAACGTTCATAAATTAAATAAAACAATTCCTAGAGAACAACAATTTTTAATTTAAATTTAATACACGTACAAAATTACTGTAAATCTACAAGTCGTGAAACATTGTATTATTATTTTTGCATAGTTTCGATACACCATGCGTTACGTTGCTGCCTATCTTCTGTCGGTTCTTGGGGGAAACAAAAATCCTTCATCTGAGGATATTGAAAAAATATTAGGAAGTGTGGGTATTGAGGCAGAAAAACAAAAACTTGACAAGGTTATTAAAGAACTGAAAGGAAAAGATGTAAAGGAAGTGATGGAACAAGGTTGGTTTAAATATCTTTTGTTTGAACTAAAGAGCTAGTCAGTGGACTAAGCACTTGCATGGGCAGCCTGCATCCAGAACTAATATTTTACAGTATTTGGCTCTTAATTTAGTTAACTTCATGATGTTGCCTCTTAAAGTTTAGAAAAATGCTTAAAATTCACTGTTAAACTGCCATATTGTTCCTGTTTAAGAATGTTTGTTCTCTCTTTGAATGAGCAAATTTTGTGTATTAGGATAGCAAATATCTTGACTTTCAATGTTGAAAGAAGTTGAGTTTCTCTGTTCTCTTTCAAAGTAAGATATGACATTCAGTTTTTAAATTATTACAAGTTGTATTCTACTCAAATATCTCATTTAATAATTTATTATGATCACATTTAATATGCAAACCTCTTTAGAACTTAGGAGACTTATCATGCATTCTTGTATAGTCAGGAAAAAAAATGACCAGTAGTATAGTCCAAGTAATTTCTGTCATTATTTGGTATATCCAAACTCACCATTTTAAGTTTTTGTACTGTAATTGTGAGATTAACTTAACCTAGGAGGGGCCTAAGAAATATTGATAACATTTGATAGAGGAATGTGGGTAGAACCCCCAGAGGTCCAGTTTAAATCAATGAGCAACTAGATAAAGGTTTGAGTTTAAAGGTCATTCCAGTTTCTAATACTTTAAGTTGTCACCATACAAAGAAAATGTTTAATACTGGAAGTAACAGAGGCTCATTTGCTGATACCTATCATTATATATACAGAGTGCATGACATATGATGTTTACAAAAAGCCTAAGGGTACTCTATACATTTCTCATATAGTGGTGGCACTTGTGTGTTGTTTGAAATTATTAATATGAACAATTTGTTTCTGTATTGTTTCAACTATTTGTTTTACTTCATTCTATAAAGATTCAAGTATCTGCAGTTAGTATATTTATTTTAAGACAGAAGTAATTCCCTTCTGACTAGAATTTTGATGCTAACATAAATTTTAGAACCAAGCTGTGCTATTACCTAGACTTGGAAGAAATCCACAGTGAATGAAGCCCTTTTCATCTCTTCAATTCTGCCAGTTTAAAGAAACTTACACTTCTTGTAACTAATTTCACACAAGCCAGGTAACTTTATGTTATCCTGTTTTCAGACTCCAACTTTAAAGAGAGAGCAATCGTCATGTATCTGTTTTTTTACCCTTAAACACAGCATGATCTTAGTTATTCATTTCATAACAAATATTGTTTTTTCAAGATTATTATGTCACATCATTAAAATGCCTTAAGTTATTTTAGATTTACCTACACTTAACTGATGTTACATTTTTATATTTTCCACATGACACGGTAATATATATAAAACTAAAGTTGACTTGTTTTAGCTTTAAAATATTGATGGTTTTGGACTCTCATAAAATATCATAAAGCTTATTTCATATGGCACCATTCTGAGATTATTTTAATCACATGTGTAAAACATAATTATTGTCTTGATACAGGGGTGTAGATTTTTTTACATCTGATGGGGGGGGATGATTTTTGCAACCACTTATGTGGACTGTTCAATTTGCAAATTCGTAATTTCTGATTACGTGAACCTGAAAGCTGTAAACATGCAGTCACAGAGTAATCTTGTTGCCACGATACTTGCATGTATAATTAGGCCTACTGACTGATACTTACAAACTATCGCTTACATCAAAATGTTTAGAAGCACTCTTATATTAAAGATGTACATTTCAGCTACTGAAAAAGCCTACATCTAGGCCTAATTATGTAATTCGATTGGTAAGAACACGAGAATCACAAGAACATACACACAATTTGTAGGCCTGTCATGCAATAAAACAATTCAATAGATGAAACTGTAGGGGAGGATGATTGTATGCACCATACCCCCCACCTAAAATGTTTGGGGGTGTATACCCTCCATCCCCCCAGGATCTACACCCCTGTCTTGATAGCATGTATTACTGAATTTTTATATTTTTATGAGTTTAAGAAGTGAATGGATGTAATGTTTGACAGAATGAGGAATTTGTTTTTAGACCTTTGAACTCTTATACTTAAGTTGTGTTGTTTGCTGGAAAATGGTAACTGTTCAATAGAATTAACCTGAATAATCTCTTGAATGATTTAAATCAAAATAATTTATGACAAGGTTTAACAATAAGAAAACAACTATTTATTCAGTACCCAAAAATAAGTTGCTGAATTCAGACATATTCACAGAAAAAAATTATTAAATAATCTACTTTAAATTAACTTTTCCTGGACTGTTATAACCAAAACTGGACATAGTTAAATGTCTATTATTGAATTTGTTAACTACTAGCACATCATTCTTGTCATCCATGTATTATCTGAAGTTGTACACATGTTATAGGTCATGTCCTGGGTTCAGTCTGTTGTCAGTT
This sequence comes from Tachypleus tridentatus, assembly GCF_004210375.1. NCBI lineage: Eukaryota > Metazoa > Arthropoda > Merostomata > Xiphosura > Limulidae > Tachypleus > Tachypleus tridentatus. The sequence goes on from NC_134831.1 coordinate 97,539,194, forward strand.
TAGGTTTAGTAATGGTATAGGTATGGCTTGAAAGTAATTAAAAACTTATATTCTCGGGTTAAAACAAAACCCCACATCTAGACTCGGTTAAATTCGTCTTTGTTTATGTAAAATGGTGTGTGAAAGTAATTCCAAAATGGAGAAAAAACACATTGTATTAACAACCATATCCTAAGCTTAAATTATGTCATTTTAGGTTTATCAGCACTTGACAATACAAATAAAATTTGGGATAAAAATTCAGATAATTTTCAGATGGTGTTCTTTTTGATGTTCGTCCAGCCCAACTGATGTATTCTAGTATTAAATAAGACTTTTGCTAGAGAAAAGATAACCTGTTGTTAAGTATCTTCAATTTTAAATCTCAAATTTTAAGGTCCTTTCATTTGTAATGTTCTTCCTACAGAATTTGTAACTTGATAGTGTGTTTTATCAGTTAAGTTGTTCACTCATATGAAAGTGTCTTTTTTTTTTATCATTATTCTGTGGTGTTTGCACTAATTCCACTAATGTATCATAAATAAACAAACTAGGAAGATCAAAATTGGCTTCTGTGCCAGTAGGAGGTGGAGTTTCTCCTGCTGTTGGTGTTGCTGCTGATAAGCAAGAAACGACAGAGCCTGCAAAAGGTAGGAGAATGCAGATAAACTGGTTAAACTAATGTGTGTGTGTGTAGACAAAAATTAAGATGTGTTGTGACTGAGAAAAAGTTTATTTTTTAATATCCTTACTGGAAGAAGATGGTCATCCATGTTTTTGTTTCAGAAGGTTTTAATACATATACTATAGTTTACCTATCACACTTAAAAACTCGTTAGGCATAATAAGTGTGAATAGCCGTAACAAGATGCAATTTGTTTGTTTAAGAAGCTTAGTCTATTTAGAGACAAGAACAGACCACTTATATATACAAGTATTTAGTGAAGTGATTGGATATTTCAGTGCCAGTAAAGTTGTTTATTGTTAGATGTGGAAGTTATCACATTCGTTTAGTTACTGGAATGATAAGTGAGGAGATTCTATAAGTGTAAGTTATTTGAACTTACCATCAATCAAGACACTTTGTGTTGAAGTGTTGGCACACTTAAGCCTACAATTACAACTGAAAGTAGCTTGTCGGCAAACATTAAAGAAAAAAATGAAACCAATTTTTACTAAGATATTCAAAAGAATCAACTAAAAGATCGTATACATCACAATACTGTTGTTAAAGTAGGATTACTTTGGTGAAAATAAAGTAGAACTGGGACTGAATTTCAATTTTTAAGATAACCACAAAGTAAGATTGGAAACCTGCTAGAGATGATAAAACAATATAATGAAGAACCAAGAGAAGAAGATATTATATTAAAAAAGGATAAAGAAGATAAGAGATGTAATACTTACAGAAGACTGGGGAGGAGATGAGAGGCATAATACTTAAGAAGACTGGGGAGGAGATGAGAGGCATAATACTTAAGAAGACTGGGGAGGAGATGAGAGGCATAATACTTAAGAAGACTGGGGAGGAGATGAGAGGCATAATACTTAAGAAGACTGGGGAGGAGATGAGAGGCGTAATACTTACAGAAGACTGGGGAGGAGATGAGAGGCGTAATACTTAAGAAGACTGGGGAGGAGATGAGAGGCATAATACTTAAGAAGACTGGGGAGGAGATGAGAGGCATAATACTTAAGAAGACTGGGGAGGAGATGAGAGGCGTAATACTTAAAGAAGGTTTAAAAACAAAAATAAGCTTGATTGAAGAGGAGATTGAAGAAATCAGTTTGAGTTTATAGATGTGATGATGTAAAACATCTGGAAAACAAATTAGTAAATTCAAAACTTGAACCAGTAACAACAACACCTGCATCTGTACCATAATTCCAACCTGAAACGCTGTCTAGTGGAAAATATAATATTACTATCACTATTGCTGTTCCATTTGTAAGTGCAGGGCCTTGCTGGAGTGCTACATCATTACTAAATCCAGTTCTGGAACTTAGCAGTGTTGCTCAGTTAAGTAACCAATGGACTTTGTGAATTTGCCACATGTGACTTATGAAGCTCAATTCGAAATAATTTCCACAGTGACAGGTAGACTATTGAAAAGGATGAATTTTGAAAACATTAAGTTACCTTCTAGCCAATAGCCATAATAGTTATCAAACATTGATAGCATCCTTATCCAACAAAGATGGAGTGACAAACCAGGAAGAAGTATCTAGAGCAATGTTCTGAAATAGAGGGAGGAGAAAAGAAGAGGACTGAGCTAAGCTTGAAGAAGATTTGGGAAGACTTATTCAGTTATCTTTCCTGGATGCTGCATGTAAAATGATGGATTCAAGATATATGAGAATTAGGTTAAACCAAATAAAATCTACATCTTAAAGGAACTTCTGTAATTAGTGTTGGATCTTGAATAATTACAGATATCCCACTAAAGACACCATCTCAAAATTACAGGATCATTGTATTGTAATACTGAAATAAAAACTTCTAATGACAGTCTAGAAGACTAAAAGTGTTAGTTATACAACTTAAAACACAGGTTGGAGGAAGTAAACCTAAGATAGTAGATGGTTTTATCAGGAGCTGCAGACATAACTCTGTAGGGAATAACTCTAAATGATATTAGAAGGAAAATGTTAGCTTTAGGAAGCCTGGTCATTTCAGCCGAGGATCTGATGAGAAATCAAATGATGTTATAGAGACAGTATCCTAAGGGTGAGTTCTTGAGCCCAACCTGATTAAACGAATGACATTGGAAAATGAGAATTAGCTATACATACACTTATGCATAAGCTCAGTTGAAAATCCTCCATTTTACATAAATGAGATGTTTGTAATTTAAAGAAAAGTCCACAGATCTGCAGATGTATTTAGGCATGCAGTATATTGATCAATACAGGTTTTACAGTTCAACTGGCTTGGTAATGGAAGGCTGGATATTTCCTCCAGAGGTGAAGAAAGGAGACGAATTGATGTGAACAGCAGATGTGCATCAATTTCTAAACAGAATAAAGTTGGAATCATCTTGATTATTACATCATTATAGTTAGTCAATGACAAAATTATAACATTGAAATAGAGCTTACAACAAAGAGTATGAAAAATACACTTTACCAAACCTGGAAGGTTAAAATGCTTAGTTATCATGGAGGCATCATGTTAATGATTTAATCTTGAAATGAAAGTGTCCAATTTACAGCTCTGTTCTTTTAACTCTGTGTTCTTTCATTCAAGTACCTTTGAGTGTCTTATTGTTTAATGTATTGAGAAGATAACTTTTTCTTGTGGACATGGTTGCTTGTTGATGGTAAGTTTTTACTCTGAATAATGTAACATGCTTTTCCTTTTATTGCTGAATTTCTCTCAGATTTGAATGAAACTAGTTTACAGTTATGCGAGTCTTAAATTAATCACAGTTTATGCAAGTGATTAACATAAAAAATGTTAGATTTTTTTTTGTAATATTTTTTAATGAAACTTTACAGGTAACTGTGTGCACTTTCCTTTGGTACTATATATGTATTTACATGATCTATCATTAGGACTGAAATGCAAGAACAGTTATATTACAAATAAATAAAACTCCTTTGTTTGATCTAATTCTGATCTAATGTGCTTTCTAGTTGCAAGTAAAAAAACTTTGTTAATCAATTCTAGTGTTAGTAAAGCAGTTAATGTAATATTTGATCAGTGAACACTAATTGAAGTATTTACTTTTGTTTTTACGGGATGTTCTATTATGTAAACACAGGGATGTGCGTACGGTAAGGGGCACCCAGAGCAGGGGTTAATTTTTGGAGCTCTTTTGGTACTTCTATGCTTTCCATGTGATATGCTACTTGATCATATGATCTACTTCTATGCTTTACATGTGATATGCTACTGATCATATGATCTACTTCTATGCTTTACATGTGATATGCTACTGATCATATGATCTGCTTCTATGCTTTACATGTGATATGCTACTGATCATATGATCTGCTTCTATGCTTTACATGTGATATGCTACTGATCATATGATCTGCTTCTGTGCTTTACATGTGATATGCTACTGATCATATGATCTGCTTTTTCCAAATTTAATATTTGTTTTTGTAGAGATCTAAGTGGGGTAGAAAAACATGACTTCACAGACACGGTTTTTAACTTTATCTTTAAAAATATGTCTCTTTTTACGTTTTACTATATCTATTTTTTTATATACTTTTATTTTTCATTTCTTGGGAGCTCTGCCTTTGATTCAGCCCTGAGTCCACAGTTTACTTACCATGTATATTGTAAAATTCAGGGCTGAATAAAATATTTGAGGCACTGCTAGGCCTAATATGCTAGAGGTATGTCTATTGTAACATTACAAAACAAGTATGAACAACTGAAACAGAATGTAACAGAAATACTTTGTAAAGTAACATTTAATTTAGTTTTTCTTTTACTCTAACTAGTTGGGGCTCTGTTAAAGAAGCAAACACTATATATATGTCAATGTTAGATGATCTCTATCTTGTTATTCAATTCATGACCTTATTTAGATGCTGATTGCATGTTCTGCTTTATGGAAAGTGATAACTGACAGAGTTGAATGGCTTAATACTTGGGTCCTTGAAAAAAGTGTGCCCTATTTTAGATCCTTTTAGGTTGCCCTTCTGAAGAAATCCTAGATGGCCAGGTGGTTAAGGTGCTCGACTCATAACCCGAGGGTCACGGATTTGAATGCCCGTCACATCAAACACGCTCCCTTTTTCACCCATGGGGATGTTATAAAGTGACAGTCAATTCTACTATTTGTTGGTAAAAGAGTAGCCCAAGAGTTGGCAGTGGATGGTGGTGACTAGCTGCCTTCCCTCTTGTCTTGCACTGCTAAATTAGGGATGATTAGGACAGATAGCCCTCATGTAGCTTTGCACAAAATTAAAACAACCAACAATAAATCCTAAACTGTTATGCACACTATTGCACATTACTACTGCTATTGATTATATATGAACATATGTTTCTTTTATTACAGTTGAAACAAAGGAAGAAGCTAAGAAAGAAGAATCCGAAAGTTCTGATGAAGACATGGGCTTTGGACTCTTTGATTAAAGTTCTCTTGTTGTTGCTTATTATATATAATTATTTTTAATAGTTTTTAAATGGCTTTCATAAAGTGCAGATTTCTATTGAAAATTGTTTGAAAATCTAGTCGCATTTTATCATGTTTTCTAGTTTTGCTTAACCTGAATAAATACATCTCAAAACTTAATTATTCGTAATTTTAATTAGTTTATTAGAAGTTAAGGTAAACTAGCATTTCATCACGATGTTGAAATGTTTTGTTCTTTCAGAGTAATGTATAATTAATCAATGTTAATGTATTTAAAAAATAAAACTAAGTTAAATGATAAGTAACTTACTAAGCCTAATCACAGAGTTTAAGGTCACAAGAGTTACTGAATTTTGAAATGTTTTAATTTTAGTTTCAGAGCTGTGAAATTATGTTTAAAATGTATGATTAGCTGAATAACTACTGATAATTAGTTATTTCATGGAATAGCATGAGCTGACTACTGGATTTTCTAAAATGAAAGCAGTTATTCCAGTGTTAAAACTGAAAATACCAAAAGCAGAAACTGTTTGTTTCCAGTTAAACATTCATTAGAAAGATTTTCTGACACATTCATATAGTACCTAAATAATGTTTACACTATCTGTCCAGAACTATAACAGACTTTGTCTATATTGTTCAGTTTGTGCTTATTTTCACAGACTCTAAGTCCACCCCAACTTATCTGTCTTAGTTTTACAATGAAAATGATTGCTTTTAATTTATTTAATAAAGCTAAATTTTACGGTTGTAAGATAAATTTTACGAGTCATTAGTTTGCAAAATGTTCATCCCGAATCAGATTTCATCAAATGTCGAGATATTCTGAGCTCAAAGAACTCTGTTTTCAAACCCATTTGCTTAGGTGATAATGTGTTTCTCTGTGTTTGGTGTACTTTGTAAAAAAATAGAAAAGAATAAATACAAATTTAATTTTCTGTCAAACAGTTGTAAAGGGGAAGTTGTATATGGTATCTCATACATTGTTTGTACATAAAAAGATTCTATCATATTCTCTCTCTCAGAGCGGTGCAATAACAATCATTGCAGGCATTATCAGTTACATTCAAGTAATAAATTATCACATGATTAATTATTCTTTAAAAATAGCCGTTAGATTTTGTGTTAAAACTGCTAAAGATTATTTTTACACAGTACAATAGTTAATATATAGTTCAATGAAAATAAATTCATTTCCAGAAATGCAAAAGAAGTACAACATATGATAGTTGGCAAAAATTGTGATTATATGAGATGATCCATTTGCTGAGAAATCAATAACCCGAATCCATGACAACAGTCACTTGATTTCCTTTTTCAGTAAGCCCAGCATGGCCATGTGTTTGTCTCACCAAACATGCTCGTCCTTTCAGTTGTGGGGGCATTATAATGTGACAGTAATCCCACTATTCGTTGGTAAAAGAGTAGCCCAAGAGTTGGCGGTGGGTGGTGATGACAAGCTGTCTTCCCTTTAGTCTTACACTGCTAAATTAGGGACGGCTAGCGCAGATAGCCCTCATGTAGTTTTGCACAAAATTCGAAACAAACCAAGCCTTTTTCAGTGCTTCCAATCTAGCTAGTCTTTCATACAAACAAGTCAACGATGTTAAATGTTGTCAGGTATTCTATGTCTGGTAGTTTTTGACAAACAATTAAAAATGAAGTTACTTGTCAAACCGATTTTGAGCAAATAATATTAATTTGCTGCAACATTTTCTAAATCAAAATTCGCACCTTAAATAACACTGCATTGGGTGATACCTTTTAATGATATATATTGGGTGATACCTTTTAATGATATATATTGGGTGATACCTTTTAATGATATATATTTTAATGATATATATTGGGTGATACCTTTTAATGATATATATTCCAAATATAATTAAACTTTTTGTTTACATTACACCGATAAGTATAGCATGAAATTGTAGCTAATCATATTTTAAGAGTAAGTTTTAGGTTCTTAATTTTGTAAGGCAATACTAAAAAAAATCCCCAATATCTCCTAGTGAGACTTTTTTCTTCAGGCATCCCCCTCTTCATTTATTCACCAACCCTCCAATAAGTATGAAATGTAACATAAATTACTCTAATATCGTCATCGCTCTGGCAGCGCGTAATTTTTGTAGTCTTCAATCTTGTTTGGTTACAAGCTTTGTTTCCACGATAAAATTCTTACGTGATCGGTCAATTTAACCCAGCCTGAACTACTTTACCAGGCGTAGTGTACTACTGTACTACCAATATGTGTTGTCTTTTCAAGATAGCAAAGGATGTAAACACCCTTTAAGAAAACTTTAAAATGAGAATACCGAATTTTTGCAGGACCGCATTACCCGCGTAATACATCTAAAGATTGTGGTGCTTGACATGGTTCCAGATGTATGTTCAACTTTCCAGGAACGCATAACGACGTTTAATTGGGACTCCTTGTAGTTATAGCTTGTAATAAATAAGTAATCTATTAAAATGAAGCTAAATTGTTATTTAGTTAAAACCTGGTAAACTTGAAAACAGATGTCAGTATTGTAAAACGGTCACTTGACCAACCCTCATGTGACTGACCCTTAATCACTGAGCCATACTGACCCAAAAGTGAACAAACTTAAATCATTCAGTAACGAGAACTCGTAACAGCAATATTTCGATTAATTCGTGATGACGAAACACCCACTTGAAGTGATAATGTATTTCAGGACGGCTGGTATAGGTTTTAACACTTTTACTAATAATGCAGTGAACAACGTTTCGACCTTCTTAGGTCATTTTCAGTTAATAAAAAAAGGATTTGTTACCATGAAGATGACTTACGAAGGTCAAAACGCCCTGAGATACAATATTTCGATTAGTTAATTATTTTCTTCAATTTACCTTTTAATCGATCATAGGTAATCGATTAATCACCAAACTATTATCAAATCTCTAATTCTCTTATAGTGGCACAGCGGTATGTCTGCGGATTTATATCGCTAAAAACCGAGTTTCGATACCCGTGGTGAGCAGAACACAGATGGCCCATTGTGTAGATTTGTGGTTAATTACAAACAAAACAAAAACGCATTACTACGATAATAGTTTTATGTTTCCTTTAATAAAACCTTAACTCTACAGTTTCGGACAGTTGTAACAAATTTATGAGCTGTTTTGAAGCAAGAGGTAACCAGAATCGGTAACACGTGTGTAAGTAAATAAAAATAACACAGGTAAAATGTTTAAAAGACAAGCGACAGGAAATACACGATAATGTAAATTTATGGAATTTGAATACAAAATTTTACCGCTCTGTGGGTGGCGGGCTCGAATCCCCGTCGCACCAAACATGCTCACCCTTTCAGTCGTGGGGACAGGTAGCCTTCGTGTTGCTTTGCGCGAAATTCAAAAATAATTTTTTGTTGTTATTGTTCAAAGTAAAATCAGACTACAAAATGAAATAACGTATGACAACTGTTACATAAGATTTAGAAATACTTCTAGGGTATAGTTATCACTTCTCTAAAATCATTAACACTGAACACTATAACTTACGTTATCGAATAAAACAGCCTAGCATTCTGCGTTGGTGATGCATTGTTAATGGTTTCGTATTATTAAGTAAACCTGATTTCCAGAATATTTGAGAAGGTGAAGTTAATACTGTGGTATAGGTAGATATGTGTTGTTCTTTTTTAACTTCTAATTTTAGTAATTTTATATGGTACCCATTTTTTCTCTTGCTACTTAACATAAACGAGTTAAGTACATTTTTTCGATAATATATTCATAATTAATTTAAGCAGTGAAAAATAAGTGGTGTTCGATATATTTTCTTTATTTAAACATAGAAAATAGATTTTGAGTATGGGAACTTTAATCGGATAGTTACATCACAAATGTTAGCATGGCTCGGGCACTATCACATTTAACACCACATCACTGATTATGTGTTTATAAGTTACAGCTATCTTTGTTACAAAACGCCCCTCAGTGGTTCACGGGAAAGTTTGTCACAACGTTATCACTCTGGTTTCAGTAACCACAGTGAGCAGAACAGATAACTCATTGTGTACTTTTGTTCTTAGCAATAAACAAACTTTCCCATGGGAAGACAAAAGTCGTTATCGTAGGTGAGGATAAATACAAATATGTTTAACTGTATTTATCGGTATTTGAATAGGTCACAATAGCGACTTGTGTTTCATTGCATGACCATAACCTTTATTTCGTGATTGGCTTCACCACGTGACATAAGCGCAGATGATTTAGTTATTTTATTAACACGATACAAGCTTTTTTGAAAGTTTAATCGTAATATTAGTAACTAGTTAAAGTACCCGCCCCTTGAAGGTGCGAAATAAAAACTCGTTTGTACCAAAGGATAGGAAATTGTGCTTCTATTTGTTCTTAATATTATAAAATTAAAAGTACAATACATATACATAAGGGTACCATTTCTGAAACGAGGAACACTGTTTTAAATAATTCCATTAATATGAAATTAGATGGGGGATCCAAGTTTTAAATATATTCAACAAAAAATATTTGAGACTCCTAACATTAGAGCAAAATTAAATGCACATATAACTTTCCTCATTTCATCCTGTGTCAAGTTTCGTGCGGATTAATCAAGAAATATGAAAACGTATAAGGAACAGATATGATATGATAGACCTTGTATTCTTTCCGGACACACTTTTCTTTATATGGCAAATAACAATTGTTGGAGAAAGATCCTGTAGCTTCAACCAATGGTATCCACAGGTTTTATATACCTCTCTCCAACCAACACCGATGAAGATGGATTAAGTGTTGTGACAAATTTCACTATGTGACTGAGTACGACTCATACGTTGTTTTTACAATTACATTGTTGTCTAGGCTTTACTTATGTTGTTGACGTCACCTTACTCGAATCTTCACTATTTTTATTCTTACTTTGCAGTATTACTTCACAATAGCGTTCGAGTCATTTAGAGAAAGTTGGAGGCCTCAGTAAAGAAAGTATAAATGCAAGTTAAAGAAAGGTAAAGTGAAAGTAAAGTTCAGTCAGAAAAAGTAAGAACACTGGACATTAATCGGTATATCTAATTAATCTTTACGAGTGATTTGTGTTTTACAACTTCTTGTATTAACAGGAAAATTAATTGTTCTTGTCAAAGGGTGTTCTGAACTAACTGATCCCGCCTGTTTAAGATTCAGAATATAACTGTGGCAATCCACAGGGTAACGTAAATGAATTATTCACTGATACTGCTATTATACGAGTAAAAAAACAATAACAATTGGTCTTCTCAACTGGATTCCAAAATAACTGAACGAACCTGCGTGGACTTGGACAAAAAAAGATAATTATTTATACAAAACTATGATATTTTACAGTGGAAAGACATAAAGTTAGTTTACACAGTACAAGTATATCCTCCTGCAACAGACAGTATTAAGTTAGTTTACACAGTACAAGTATATCCTCCGGCAACAGACAGTATTAAGTTAGTTTACACAGTACAAGTATATCTTTATGCAACAGACAGTATTAAGTTAGTTTACACAGTACAAGTATGATTTCATGCAACAGACAGTATTAAGTTTGTTTACACAGTACAAGTATATCCTCATGCAACAGACAGTATTAAGTTAGTTTACACAGTACAAGTATATCCTCCGACAACAGACAGTATTACATTAGTTTACACAGTACAAGTATATCCTCATGCAACAGACAGTATTAAGTTAGTTTACACAGCACAAGTATATCTTTATGCAACAGACATTATTAAGTTAGTTTACACAGTACAAGTATATCCTCATGCAACAGACAGTATTAAGTTAGTTTACACAGTACAAGTATATCCTCATGCAACAGACAGTATTAAGTTAGTTTACACAGTACAAGTATATCCTCATGCAACAGAAAGTATTAAGTTAGTTTACACAGTACAAGTATATCCTCATGTAACAGAGGGTATTAAAAACATAAAAAAATCAGTCTCACTATTCTCGTTGATAAAGATAAACTGTAGGTGATATATAAAGAAATTCATCTTTCCTGACTATCACTTGTAACGGACTTAATGTTATTTGTTTTTCAGTATACGCTGGCTTCAGTTTACTGCATGTGACGTATATTATTGAAATTATATTGAGAAAGTCGCACGTGTTCTCGAAATTTGTAGAAGATTTTCGAGTGTAAGAACCAGCAATATATGTTTTACCAATGGAGTAGTGTATCTTGAACTATTGTTTCCAAGTGAACTTTCACGAATGTCGCCTTAAAATTTATAAACCTACACGTCGAGAGAGAGTTATATGTAATAATGTTGGTCTGCTACAGTCAGTGTACTACAAGTCCAGAAACTTATAATTGTGACAAACGTTTAATCGGAAAACTAAAGATACTTGAATAGGAACGTTTATATATTTCTAATATTACAAACTTCAGTGAATTAACTTCAGATGTTAGTATTTCTACGCGGACATGAGATATTTTCGTCGGGGAAAAAATTCACGTGTGAAGGATAGAGACAGCTAGCATTCTCGTCAAGTGTGTCAACGTAAAGGTAACGTGCACCTCGTTAACCGTTGAAAAAAGTATTTAGTTCCAGACCAAATAGGTGACTTATTATTGTTTGTAAAAGTTGTGTATATAACCCATTATTTGTAATAACTGTAATTATAAATCATATTGTTGTTTGTATAATAAAATATATTTATATTAAGGAAGGAAACTGTGTGTATCAGTCTTGTTGAATGATACATAACTTTTATGTATGTCGACATTTAATTAACTTTAAGTTAAAATCTCCAGCTATTTGAAATCATAATACGTAACATAATATATCGGAAACTCGTCCAAAAAAATAAGTTATTATACGAAACTTCAAAACTAAGGATGACTGTTACAGGTAGACCCAGCATGGCGAAGTGTGTTAATGCGTGCGACTCGTAATCTGAGGGTCGCGGGTTCGCACCCCAGTCGCGCCAAACATACTTCCCCCTTTTAGCCGTGGGGGCGTTATAATGTGATGGTCAATCCTACTATTCTTTGGTAAAAGAGTAGTCCAAGAGTTGGCAGTGGGTGGTGATGACTAGCTGCCTTCCCTCTAGTCTTACACTGCTAAATTAGGGACTGCCAGTAACTGTCTTCCCTCTAGTGTTACCCTGCTAAATTAGGGACTGCAGCAAGGATAGTTCAAGTAGTTTTCTGCGAAATCCAAAAAGAAACAAAACAGACTATTACAGGTAGTTCTCAAGTTGCTTTGTGCGAAATCCAAAAAGAAACAAAACAGACTATTACAGGTAGTTCTCAAGTTGCTTTGTGCGAAATCCAAAAGAAACAAAACAGACTATTACAGGTAGTTCTCAAGTTGCTTTGTGTGAAATCCAAAAACAAACAAAACAGACTATTACAGGTAGTTCTCAAGTAGCTTTGTGCGAAGTTCGATAAAAGATATAAATCGTTGTCAGTAAAGCTGTGAAATGAAAATTTTGAAAACGGTTCACTAACCACTATTATTTAAACAATGGGATGTGCGTGTAATTGGTTTATCATTTCTTGTAGTTTGAAAATTCTGGTTATTATTAATATTATTTAAAACATACCAAGTGGAACAATTCGTCAATATAGTAAGATAACTCATTGTTTAATGATTATTTTCACAGCATTGGTTTTTTAAAATTTTGCGCAAAGCTACATGAGGGCTATGTGCGTTAGCTGTCCTTAATTTTGCACTGTAAGACTAGAGAGAATAAACAAACAAACCTTTACTTTTGTTTTAACAAACTGGAAAGTTTTATTGTTAATTTCGATAATATTTATTTGAGCAAAAAGAAGTTTAAATATAATTTTATAACACTATGTAACACAAATATTGTTCCTGGATAGTATGTGTTATCTCTTAATTACTTATGTTGTAAAAGTACAGAAAATGGCCATTATTCCCTTCAAACTTTCCTTTTGTGACCTGGATAACGAAATTTAGAAATTAAACTATTTTCTATGTAAAATCAGGCAAATTTGCACATTTTCATTTACATGAGGTCTGAATAAAACAACATATGAATCAAGATTTACATGTATTTGTACTAAAGTTATACTAAAATGAACAAAAATGCTTAGAAGTGAATAGTTTTTCGAGATTTGCGACTGTAATGTAAATCACTTTCACGTATCAGCTCACAAATATAGTCTCCCATCATGTTTTTGTTATACGTTCCTTGGTAGCGGCGTTCAAAGTCCAGTGTATCTTGGTGGAAGCACTCGCTCCTCTGAGTATGCTTCCATGTTCTGCTTGAACTTATCAAGATGAGCATCAAGGATATGGACTGCAGGGACATCCTGCAGCCCATTTTGTTGTAGTTCTTCACCAGAGCCTCAACCAGTTCCACATAATTTTCGGCCTTTTCATTGCCCAAAAAGCCCCAAACCATTGCGACAAAGCCGCCCTAAGCTATTTTACCTTCCTACTGAGCTTCTTGAGGAATTATGTGCACTCCAGGATCTTCTTTATTTGTAGTCCAACGAAGACATCAGCTTTGACCTTTGCCTCAGACAGCTTAGGGAAGAAGTCTCGAAGGTACTTGAAGGCTACAGGCTCCTGATCAAGAGCTGTGAAAAATTGCTCCATAAAACCCAATTTTATGTGCAACGGTGGGAACAACACCTTCTGGAGCTTTACTAGTGGCTCACACTTGACATTGTGCCTCCCCACAGAGAACTCGGTCCGTGGTAGCCAGAACTTCCTGTTGTAATGCACTTTGGTGTCCCTGCTGTCCGAAAGGCAAAGATAACAGGGAAAATTGGTAAAGACTCCTTGGAGGCCCATCAGGAATGTCACCATTTTGAAGTCTCCGATAATCTCCCAGCCATACTCATCATACTTCAAGGCTTGTAGCAAAGTCTTCACGCTGTTGTATTCCTCTTTGAGGTGCACCGAATGAGCCAGGGGAAGAGACGGAAACTTATTCTCGTTATGGAGCAGCACAGCTTTGAGGATTCTGGATGAGCTATCAATGAAAAGGCGCCACTCGTTCTGGTTACAAGCAATTTCAATTGCCTCGCACAGACCGGATACATTGCAGCAGAAGCAGAGCCCACCTTGACAAGTGAAAAAGCTTGAAAAATGTTGGTGACGCTTCCTCTGATTTGCGACTTGCACACTTTCATCTAACAAATTCCACTTCTTGAGCCTAGATATCAAAAGCTTTATATTCGACTTTGTTAGACCAAGATCTCTGATCAAGTCATTGAGGTCTCTTTGGTTGGGGTAGTATGGGTTTCTCTCACCAGCTGTACCTCTGAAATTGTAAGCTGGATTTTCCACGTCTACCTCTTCTTCTGATTTGCTGCTCTCTTCTGGGGATGGCTGATTTCTCTCTGGAGGAGTGGGTACAAGGAGCTTAGGGCAGTGCGGCACTGGGGCGATGGATCATGGAAGGCCCGGATACATGATAGCAGATGCATTCTTTACAGCCCGACTTTTGGAAGGGTCCACCATACAGAAGTAGCAGTTGCTTGAGTGGTCAGTAAGTTCACACCAAATTTTTGGAATAGCGAATTTCATGGCTCTCTTTTCCCCTCTGTATCATCTTGCAAAAGAGCAAAATAAAATTGTTATTATGAAGAATAAATTTATTTCATCCACAACTAATGTGTAAGAGGTTCATGCAAAATATTTTATATGTGATATTTTTTCTACACTAATAGAAATTAAAAAAATTAAAGAATTTAAATTGTAAAAGGTCTAAAATTTGTATAATACAAAATCTTACTATTCAAGCAAGCAAACATTGTCCGTCTTACCTTCTAGAGTTTTCTTACAGTACTCGCAGGTAAAATGAGGTGCCCAGGGTTTGTCTTGATCTCCGAGAGGCATGCCTAAATATGCCTTATAGGCTTCACACATTTTAGCAGATGCTGTCACGGAGTACTTTTTCGCTCTTGTCTTGGTAAATTGTTCACATACATAGCACAATGCATCTGGAGAATGCTTGTAGCTTCTTGACGCCATCTCTGATAAATTCAGATAGGTCTATGTGTTCATTGAGGCAGCTAGAACTAAACTGAAGTGGTGAGCCCCTGTATATATATATTATGGAAAGTTCTAGAAAATTCTCGTAAGTTTTACAACATTTTAGAAACTTCGTGTAAATTGTACAACATTCTAGAAAATTCGTGTAAGTTCTCTAACATTCCAGAAAATTCTTGAAAATTCTCTATCAGCTACACAGCACTGAATCTACCTGGAATGTTCTGAAAAATGGGTAAATTTGAAAATTCATTACCCAGGTCACTAAAGCAAAGTTTGGAGAGAAAAATAGGTCTTTTCCATTTACTTTAGGCATAAGTAATTGGAAAATAAATCTTTGTGTCGAGGAACAATAAAAGGTAAACATTTTGCTGCATGTTGTAATTGTCTTGTCAATCTGCACCATACTTATTTTCTTGCAATTGTTTAGTTTTAGTTTTTCACTGAAAAAATTGTAAACCTCCTTGAAATTTACTTAAATTAGTGTGAAAGAATTGAGTGTACATCTTATTTATCATCTGAAAAAAAAAACAACATTTCATATAAGTAGTGACACAAATGAATGTAAAAAAAATAGTTTTCGAAGAATTATTAATATTAATATTTTTTGAAATCGTTTATTTGGTTTATTTTATTTATTTGTTTATTTTTGAATTTCGCACAAAGCTACACAACGGCTATTTGCGCTAGCTGTCCCTAATTTAGCAGTGTAAGACAAGAGGGAAGGCAGTTAGTTATCACCACCCACTGCCAACTCGTGGGCTACTATTTTACTAACGAATAGTGGGACTGATCGTCACATTATAACGCCTCCACAGCTGAAAGGGCGAGCATGTTTGGTGCGACGGGGATGCGAAACCGCGCTCCTCAGATTACGAGTTGGGCGCCTTAACACGCTTGGCCATACCGGGCCCAGTGGTAACCTAACAGCCTTTATGTATTCAGTGGAGAATTTCTAATTCGATTATTACACATAAAACAACCTATGATTCTATATTCTCGACAAGTGGACTTTCACGAGAGATTCAAGCCTAAAATATGATTTTTTAATGATTTATTTGATAAAAATAATGATATTTATATATATATAAACTTTCAATGCAATGGAAGCCCAGCATGACCAGGTAGTTAGGAAGCTCAACACATAAACTGAGGGTCATGGGTTCGAATCCCCGTCTCATCAAACATGCTCGACCTTTTAGCCGTGGGAGCGTTATAATGTACGGTCAATCCCATTTTTGTTGGTAAGGTAAAGTAGTAGCCCAAGAGTTGGTGGTGGGTGGTGATGACTAGCTGTCTTCCCTTTAGTCTTACACTGCTAATTTAGGGACGGATAGCGTAGATAGTCCTCATGTAACTTTGCGCGAAATTGAAAAACAAACAATTTAATGCGTGTGATTCTATAAAACTATCTTTCGTAATTTCCAAGGAAACAACTTGGCCTTATTCTATAACTTTAGCATTTGACACAAGTGTTTATCGTGCAATAATCAAACAGAAATAAATATTAACTTAATAATCACGTTTCGAGTAATATTTTCCTTAAAGTACAGTTACACGTAAAATAATTTAAACTTTTAACGTTCATACTAAACTGAACCAAAACGTTTGATTAAATATTTGTGTATTTTTCATTTTTTTCCTCGAGTTTTTACAAATGCGTTAATATTGTCTTATTTTTCTTTCCTTTTATTTGAGTAATTTATCGATAGATGACACTAAAAGATTTATTATCGTAATATAGTACTGGTAGTAATGATAATATTTGTAGTTTGCCTAGTCTGCTAATGCTAATAATACTTACAACGGTTGTGGGGAATAGACGTGGAAATTTTCTTAACGCAAAGTTGAACCAAAAGTTTCGTTTTTTCAATAGATTAAATTAATATGCATATTTAAAGATGGAGAAGATATTATGTTTTGCTTTTACGCTTTTACTGGTAGTGATATCCGTGAAAAGCCAGTACTGTGGTAAGTACCTATATTCTAATCTGTGACAATTTCTAAGTGATTAGCGTCATGTTAGTGTTACATAAAATAACCGTTCATTTTAAATAATGATACTGAGTCCCGAGATAGAATTAAGCAATTTTATTAATTAATTAAGAATAAACAAGCACAACATTAACAACTTGCAGTGACTTCTATTTAAAACTGACAAATTTAAATGTTGTATAAAAACTGTCGTGCGTAAAAAGGCTTAAATTTCAATCAGTTTAATTATCAGTTCGTCAGTGGCTTAATTACGAAGTGAATATGATTATTACTTATAACGTAAAAGAAATTTATATTAACTATCATATTGCTTTATTAATTAAATACTCTTTGAATCAGAATAAACAGTGTGTCTATCTGTCATGCATATTATTTTATTGTAGGTCATAATTAAACAATTTATTTCAGTCATATAAAAATTAATAAAACAAAATGAACTCTTTGGATTTTCTGTGTCATATATTAATAGTATTTTCTGTGTCATATATTAATAGTATTTTCTGTGTCATATATTAATCTAAATTTGTGTCTGTGAATTATGTAAATAAACGTTGATAATGTAAGTAGAGCTTGTTGGTCTGAGATCACTGACCAATGTTCAGGAAAATACGTTAAGCTACATAAGCGAATCGGAATTTAAAATAAGCTAGATTAAATACCATATATTACATAAGTTAGTTGGAGCAGTATGTTATCACGTAACCTGAGAGTTTCTGCAACAGTAAAAACATTAAAACTACGAAAGGAACCTAAATTATAGTAATATCTGGTACTGTGTCAGAACCTTAAAATTAATTAAATATTTTACGATTGACAAAGGCAAAAGAGATACGAGAAGACTGCCTTGGAATCGTGTGGAGGAAACCAAAATTCTCTCAGCATGAAATTTAGAGAGATTAGGAAAACTGTAGAAGGACAGATGAAACATACATAGAATTCACCAGGTACATGATAAGCTAGAAAGAGTTTGGATCTCTGCCACCATGGAAGCCTAACAACGTGAATATTTCAGGCACCCAACCAACCAAACGAAAGTGGGCATCAATCTAAACGCAACATTTACGTCATTTGAAGTAACAGAGAAAAACTTGTAATTAATTACGAAAACTTGAACTTAGGTAGGATACACAAACTTGGTGTTTTTGTAGAACTTATCCCGGGGATTTGGTGTTGGCCTGCCATTGCTCTCGGCCTTTACCATCTGTAAACAAAGTTGTTAAGGAAATATTAAACACAAAGTAGTGAGGATTGCCAGAGATTGAAGAAGAGAGGTTATCTTACTTGTGGGATGTGTGGATTATCAAACGACGATCATTGGGGGTAAACTATTGGAAGTTGATTATAATGTCGTAAAGAAAGATCAAATAACATTAAACCCTGCGTCTTTGAACTGATGAGTGGATTTTAATTGCTAAGAATAGATAAGGAAAACATAAAGAGGGCAGTCCCATAACTTCTGGATATGATATTATTTTAAGGACATCATAATAAATGGAAAATCATCAGAGGTGTTTATAATGATCTACAAAAAGGAGAGAGACATTTCGTACGTAACTAAACGTCAAATATTTTAATCTGGTTTCTCTTCTGAGCGTATTATCATCAATAAAAAGGGATTTTTTTAAAAAAAGTATCTAAAAAAATTTGTACAAACTGATCAATACCAACAAGCAAATTATTCTTCTGATGGGCCTATTTGATTCACAATCCCCAGTTCACACTTCAGTAGTTTATTGGCTTCAAAAGCAAGCGACGTTCGTACGTAATTAATTTATAAGGATAGAATTTATCAAGCAGTTATTAAAATTGATGTGAGGAAAAGCTAATATTGTGAGCAACATTTGACCAAATTATTGACCGTCCAACCGTCCATTTTTATCATCTGTACAGTTTATAGCTATTAGAACTATTTGTCTGTATTTTGAGACTTTAGTATGCTACAGTGTGCCCCCCACCCCCCTTATGCTGCGGTAAATCTTCGGATTTGCATAGCTAAAATCAAGGGTACGATTCCCCTCGTTGGACATAGCAGATAGCCCGATGTGGCTTTACTGTAAAGAAAAATACACACACACATATTATGCTGTACTTATTATTATTTTTATCATTCTTATTAGTTACTCTTATGGATTCTTTGTAAGGTTCGGTTTTTGTTTCTAACATTCCGGTTTGTTGTGCCACCCTTAAAAATTTACTTATTTTTTAAAATCAGTCCTGAGATTTATGAATGGCATATCTCGGTGGTCCTAACCTAAATTCAATATCGCTTACAAATGAAGTGAGAACCAAGACTTAACGACATTCAGTAGGCCTCTGTATAAAATAATTGGGTTAAATATTTGTTCAGCAAGTAATTTCTAGTTCAACTCTTAACCGATCTCAGTTTTTTTTTTTAATTGTACGTGTTAGCTTTAAAATTCTAAGTTTTTAAAGAACAGGTTCAAAAATTTTAGGTTAAATACATGGAAGTTGTCGTACAATGTTTGTTTGTTTTCGAACTTCGTACAAAGACATACAAGGGCGATCTGCACTAGCTGTCCCTAATTTTGCGGTGTAAGAGTAGAGGGAAGCTAGCTAGTTATCACCACCCACCGCCAACTCTTGTGTCACCCTTTTATCAACGAATAATGGGATTGAGCGTCAAATTATAACGCCTCCACGGCTGAAAGAGCGAGCATATTTTGGTGCAACGGAGATTCGAACCCGAGACCCTCAGATTACGAGTTGAGCACCTTAAGCACCTGGCCATGCGGGGCCTGTCGTAAAATGAAAGTGTTAAAGAAAGGTTATTTTAGAAGATAATTGTTCATAGAAGTCCACAGATAAAGCTGCGTTTGTTTCAGTAGGATGAGCTGGTTGTGGCCAAGTCGTTAGCACGCTGGTCTGTGAACCCGAGGGTCCTTTGTTTGCGTCTCGTTGCTGCAAAATTTAGTTTCGTACTTTCCAGTCTTAAATGCGTTATTATAAGAGTGACCGTCTACTACTATTATTCGTTTAGGGTAGCCCAACAGTTGGCGATGAGTGCTTGCTCTCTGGCCTAACAGTTCAAATTTAGGGATTGATAACCCTTATGAAGCTTTACTAGACAAGCAAACTAAACAGAGTCAATAGGACTTCATCAGACTGTGTGGCGATACTGTTTACAGATGTAAGGAGTCACAAAGATGAGTTGTGGATAGTGGTAACTCAGTCTGCAAATAGAAGTTGTGGTTGGTAGTAATTCAGGTCAACAAATAGAGACGAGTTTGTAACATCATAATGTTGACATATCTTCTTTAAAAATTAGAATATTAACTACTTTTCACACTGCCCTTATTTTTATATTAACTACTTTTCACATTATCTTTATTTTAATATTAACTACTTTTCACACTGTCCTTATTTTAATATTAACTACTTTTACATTATCCTTATTTTAATATTAACTACTTTTCACACTGTCCTTATTTTAATATTAACTACTTTTCACACTGCCTTTATATTGATATTAACTTCTTTTCACACTGCTCATATTTTAATATTAACTACTTTTCACACTGCCCTTATATTGATATTGACTACTTTTCACACTGCTCATATTTTAATATTAACTGCTTTTCACACTGTCCTTATTTTAATATTAACTACTTTTCACACTGCTCATATTTTAATATTAACTTCTTTTCACACTGTCCTTATTTTAATATTAACTACTTTTTACAGTCCTTATTTTAATATTAACTACTTTTCACATTATCTTTATTTTAATATTAACTACTTTTCACACTGTCTTTATTTTAATATTAACTACTTTTCACATTATCCTTATTTTAATATTAACTACTTTTCACACTGTCCTCCATATTTTAATATTAACTACTTTTCACACTGCCTCCTTATTTTAATATTAACTTCTTTTCACACTGCTCATATTTTAATATTAACTACTTTTCACACTGCCCTTATTTTGATATTAACTACTTTTCACACTGCTCATATTTTAATATTAACTGCTTTTCACACTGTCCTTATTTTAATATTAACTACTTTTCACACTGCTCATATTTTAATATTAACTTCTTTTCACACTGTCCTTATTTTAATATTAACTACTTTTCACAGTCCTTATTTTAATATTAACTACTTTTCACACTGTCCTTATTGTAATATTAACTACTTTTCACACTGCCCTTATTTTAATATTAACTACTTTTCACACTGTCCTTATTTTAATATTAACTACTTTTCACACTGCTCTTATTTTTTTAATATTAACTACTTTTCACACTGTCCTTATTTTAATATTAACTACTTTTCACAGTCCTTATTTTAATATTAACTACTTTTCACACTGTCCTTATTGTAATATTAACTACTTTTCACACTGCCCTTATTTTAATATTAACTACTTTTCACACTGTCCTTATTTTAATGTTAACTGCTTTTCACACTGTCCTTATTTTAATATTAACTACTTTTCACACTGCTCATATTTTAATATTAACTTCTTTTCACACTGTCCTTATTTTAATATTAACTACTTTTCACAGTCCTTATTTTAATATTAACTACTTTTCACACTGTCCTTATTTTAATATTAACTACTTTTCACACTGCCCTTATTTTAATATTAACTACTTTTCACACTGTCCTTATTTTAATATTAACTACTTTTCACACTGTCCTTATTTTAATATTAACTACTTTTCACACTGTCCTTATTTTAATATTAACTACTTTTCACACTGCCCTTATTTTAATATTAACTACTTTTCACACTGTCCTTATTTTGATATTAACTACTTTTCACACTGCCCTTATTTTAATATTAACTACTTTTCACACTGTCCTTATTTTAATATTAACTACTTTTCACACTGCTCATATTTTAATATTAACTACTTTTCACATTGTCCTTATTTTAATATTAACTACTTTTCACACTGTCCTTATTTTAATGTTAACTACTTTTCACATTGTCCTTATTTTAATATTAACTAGTTTTCACACTGACCTTATTTTAATATTAACTACTTTTCACACTGCCTTTATATTGATATTAACTTCTATTCACACTGCTCATATTTTAATCCTAACTATTTTTCACACTGCCTTTATATTGATATTAACTTCTTTTCACACTGCTCATATTTTAATATTAAGTACTTTTGACACTGCCCTTATATTGATATTAACTACTTTTCACACTGCTCATATTTTAATATTAACTACTTTTCACACTGTCTTTATTTTAATATTGACAACTTTTCACACTGCCCTTATTTTAATATTAACTAGTTTTCACACTGTCCTTATTTTAATATTAACTACTTTTCACACTGCCTTTATATTGATATTAACTTCTTTTCACACTGCTCATATTTTAATATTAACTACTTTTTACACTGCCCTTATATTGATATTAACTACTTTTCACTGCTCATATTTTAATATTAACTGCTTTTCACACTGTCTTTATTTTAATATTAACTAGTTTTCACACTGTCCTTATTTTAATATTAACCACTTTTCACACAGTCCTTATTTTAATATTGACTACTTTTCACATTATCCTTATTTTAATATTAACTACTTTTAACACTGTCCTTATTTTAATATTAACTTCTTTTCACATTGCCCTTATTTTAATATTAACTACTTTTCACACTGTGCTTATTTTAATATTAACTACTTTTCACACTGCTCATATTTTAATATTAACTTCTTTTCACATTGTCCTTATTTTAATATTAACTACTTTTCACACTGTCCTTATTTTAATATTAACTAGTTTTCACACTGCCCTTATTTTAATATTAACTACTTTTCACACTGCCCTTATATTGATATTAACTTCTATTCACACTGCTCATATTTTAATCCTAACTACTTTTCACACTGCCTTTATATTAATATTAACTACTTTTCACACTGCTCATATTTTAATATTAAGTACTTTTCACACTGCCCTTATATTGATATTAACTACTTTTGACACTGCTCATATTTTAATATTAACTACTTTTCACACTGTCTTTATTTTAATATTGACAACTTTTCACACTGCCCTTATTTTAATATTAACTAGTTTTCACACTGTCCTTATTTTAATATTAACTACTTTTCACACTGCCTTTATATTGATATTAACTTCTTTTCACACTGCTCATATTTTAATATTAACTGCTTTTCACACTGTCCTTATTTTAATATTAACTACTTTTCACACTGCTCATATTTTAATATTAACTACTTTTCACATTGTCCTTATTTTAATATTAACTACTTTTCACACTGTCCTTATTTTAATATTAACTACTTTTCACATTGTCCTTATTTTAATATTAACTACTTTTCACACTGTCCTTATTTTAATATTAACTACTTTTCACACTGTCCTTATTTTAATATTAACTACTTTTCACACTGCTATTTTATATTGATATTAACTTCTTTTCACACTGCTCATATTTTAATATTAACTACTTTTCACACTGCCTTTATATTGATATTAACTTCTTTTCACACTGCTCATATTTTAATATTAACTACTTTTGACACTGCCCTTATATTGATATTAACTACTTTTCACACTGCTCATATTTTAATATTAACTACTTTTCACACTGTCCTTTATTTTAATATTGACAACTTTTCACACTGCCCTTATTTTAATATTAACTAGTTTTCACACTGTCCTTATTTTAATATTAACTACTTTTCACACTGCCTTTATATTGATATTAACTTCTTTTCACACTCCTCATATTTTAATATTAACTACTTTTTACACTGCCCTTATATTGATATTAACTACTTTTCACTGCTCATATTTTAATATTAACTGCTTTTCACACTGTCCTTATTTTAATATTAACTACTTTTCACACTGTCTTTATTTTAATATTAACTAGTTTTCACACTGTCCTTATTTTAATATTAACTACTTTTCAAACTGTCCTTATTTTAATATTAACTACTTTTCACACTGCTCATATTTTAATATTAACTTCTTTTCACATTGTCCTTATTTTAATATTAACTACTTTTCACACTGTTTTTATTTTAATGTTAACTACTTTTCACATTGTCCTTATTTTAATATTAACTACTTTTCACACTGTCCTTATTTTAATATTAACTAGTTTTCACACTGTCCTTATTTTAATATTAACTTCTTTTCACACTGCCCTTATTTTAATATTAACTACTTTTCACACTGTCCTTATATTGATATTAACTTCTATTCACACTGCTCATATTTTAATCCTAACTACTTTTCACACTGCTTTTATTTTGATATTAACTTCTTTTCACACTGCTCATATTTTAATATTAACTACTTTTCACACTGTCCTTATTTTGATATTAACTACTTTTCACACTGATCATATTTTAATATTAACTACTTTTCACACTGTCCTTATTTTAATATTAACTACTTTTCACACTGTCCTTATTTTAATATTAACTACTTTTCACACTGTCCTTATTTTAATATTAACTACTTTTCACACTGCCCTTATTTTAATATTAACTACTTTTCACACTGTCCTTATTTTAATATTAACTACTTTTCATACTGTCCTTATTTTAAGATTAACTACTTTTCACACTGTCCTTATTTTAATATTAACTCTTTTCACACTGTCCTTATTTTAATATTAACTACTTTTCACACTGTCCTTATTTTAATATTAACTACTTTTCACACTGTCCTTATTTTAATATTAACTACTTTTCACACTGTCCTTATTTTAATATTAACTACTTTTCACACTGTCCTTATTTTAATATTAACTACTTTTCACACTTCTTATTTTAATATTAACTACTTTTCACACTGTCCTTATTTTAATATTAACTACTTTTCACACTGTCCTTATTTTAATATTAACTACTTTTCACACTGCTCATATTTTAATATTAACTTCTTTTCACACTGTCCTTATTTTTAATATTAACTACTTTTCACACTGTCCTTATTTTAATATTAACTACTTTTCACACTGTCCTTATTGTAATATTAACTACTTTTCACACTGCCCTTATTTTAATATTAACTACTTTTCACACTGTCCTTATTTTAATATTAACTACTTTTCACACTGTCCTTATTTTAATATTAACTACTTTTCACACTGTCCTTATTTTAATATTAACTACTTTTCACACTGTCCTTATTTTAATATTAACTACTTTTCACACTGCTCATATTTTAATATTAACTACTTTTCACATTGTCCTTATTTTAATATTAACTACTTTTCACACTGTCCTTATTTTAATGTTAACTGCTTTTCACACTGTCCTTATTTTAATATTAACTACTTTTCACACTGCTCTTATTTTAATATTAACTACTTTTCACACTGTCCTTATTTTAATATTAACTACTTTTCACATTGTTTTTTTTTTAATATTAACTACTTTTCACACTGTCCTTATTGTAATATTAAATACTTTTCACACTGCCCTTATTTTAATATTAACTACTTTTCATACTGTCCTTATTTTAATATTAACTACTTTTCACACTGTCCTTATTTTAATATTAACTACTTTTCACACTGTCCTTATTTTAATATTAACTACTTTTCACACTGCTCCTTATTTTAATATTAACTACTTTTCACACTGTCCTTATTTTAATATTAACTACTTTTCACACTGCCTCTTATTTTAATATTAACTACTTTTCACACTGTCCTTATTTTAATATTAACTACTTTTCACACTGCTCATATTTTAATATTAACTACTTTTCACACTGTCCTTATTTTAATATTAACTACTTTTCACACTGTCCTTATTTTAATGTTAACTACTTTTCACATTGTCCTTATTTTAATATTAACTACTTTTCACACTGTTCTTATTTTAATATTAACTAGTTTTCCCACTGACCTTATTTTAATATTAACTACTTTTCACACTGTCCTTATTTTAATATTAACTAGTTTTCACACTGTCCTTATTTTAATATTAACTACTTTTCACACTGTCCCTTATTTTAATATTAACTACTTTTCACACTGCCCTTATATTGATATTAACTTCTTTTCACACTGCTCCTCATATTTTAATCCTAACTACTTTTCACACTGCCTTTATATTGATATTAACTTCTTTTCACACTGCTCATATTTTAATATTAACTTCTTTTGACACTGCTCATATTTTAATATTAACTACTTTTCACACTGTCTTTATTTTAATATTGACAACTTTTCACACTGCCCTTATTTTAATATTAACTACTTTTCACATTGTCCTTATTTTAATATTAACTACTTTTTCACACTTGTCCTTATTTTAATATTAACTACTTTTCACATTGTCCTTATTTTAATATTAACTACTTTTCACACTGTCCTTATTTTAATATTAACTGCTTTTCATACTGTCCTTATTTTAATATTAACTATTTTCACACTGCTCATATTTTAATATTAACTTCTTTTCACACTGTCCTTATTTTAATATTAACTACTTTTCACTGTCCTTATTTTAATATTAACTGCTTTTCATACTGTCCTTATTTTAATATTAACTACTTTTCACACTGCTCATATTTTAATATTAACTTCTTTTCACACTGTCCTTATTTTAATATTAACTACTTTTCACAGTCCTTATTTTAATATTAACTACTTTTCACACTGTCCTTATTGTAATATTAACTACTTTTCACACTGTTCTTATTTTAATATTAACTACTTTTCACACTGCTGTTATTTTTAATATTAACTTTTCACACTGTCCTTATTTTAATATTAACTACTTTTCACAGTCCTTATTTTAATATTAACTACTTTTCACACTGTCCTTATTGTAATACTAACTACTTTTCACACTGCCCTTATTTTAATATTAACTACTTTTCACACTCCTTATTTTAATATTAACTACTTTTCATACTGTCCTTATTTTAAGATTAACTACTTTTCACACTGTCCTTATTTTAATATTAACTACTTTTCACACTGTCCTCCTTATTTTAATATTAACTACTTTTCACATTGTCCTTATTTTAATATTAACTACTTTTCACACTGTCCTTATTTTAATGTTAACTGCTTTTCACACTGTCCTTATTTTAATATTAACTGCTTTTCACACTGTCTTTATTTTAATATTAACTACTTTTCACACTGCTCATATTTTAATATTAACTTTTTTCACACTGTCCTTATTTTAATATTAACTACTTCCTTTTTTTTAAATTAGTCCTTATTTTAATATTAACTACTTTTCGCACTGTCCTATTGTAATATTAACTACTTTTCACACTGCTCATATTTTAATATTAACTTCTTTTCACACTGTCCTGATTTTAATATTAACTACTTTTCACAGTCCTTATTTTAATATTAACTACTTTTCACACTGTCCTTATTGTAATATTAACTACTTTTCACACTGCTCTTATTTTAATATTAACTACTTTTCACACTGTCCTTATTTTTAATATTAACTACTTTTCATACACTGTCCTTATTATTTTAATATTAATTATTTTCACACTGTCCTTATTTTTAATATTAACTACTTTTCACACTGTCCTTATTTTAATATTAATTTACTTTTCACACTGTCCTTATTTTAATATTAACTACTTTTTCACACTGTCCTTATTTTAATATTAACTACTTTTCACACTGTCCTTATTTTAATATTAACTGCTTTTCACACTGTCCTTATTTTAATATTAACTTTTTTCACACTTGTCTATTTTAATATTAACTACTTTTCACACTGCTCATATTTTAATATTACTTTTTTCACACTTCGTCCTTATTTTAATATTAACTACTTTTCACATTCCTTATTTTAATATTAACTACTTTTCACACTGCCTCCTTATTTTTAATATTAACTACTTTTCACACTGTCCTTATTTTAATATTAACTACTTTTCACACTGTCCTTATTTTAATATTAACTACTTTTTACTGTCCTTATTTAATATTAACTACTTTTCACACTGTCCTTATTTTAATATTAACTACTTTTCACATTGCTCATATTTTAAATAGTTAATCTTCTTTCACACCTCTTATTTTAATATTAACTACTTTTCACACTGTCCTTATTTTAATATTAACTACTTTTCACACTGTCCTTATTTTAATATTAACTACTTTTTCACACTGTGCTCATTTTAATATTAACTACTTTTCACATTGTCCTTATTTATTTTAATATTAACTACTTTTCACACTGTCCTTTTTTTTACACTGCCCTTTATAACTACTTTTCACACTGTCCTTATTTTAATATTAACTACTTTTCACACTGCCCTCTTATTTTAATATTAACTACTTTTCACATAACTGTCCTTATTTTAATATTAACTACTTTTCACACTGCCCTTATTTTATTATTTTCAATCTACTTTTCTAGCCACTGTCCTTATTTTAATATTAACTACTTTTCACACTGTCCTTATTTTAATATTAAACTTTTCACACTGTCCTTATTTGGCTTATTAATTACCTTTTCACACTGCCTTATTTTAATATTAACTACTTTTCACACTGTCCTTATTTTAATACTAACTACTTTCACACTTATTTTTTAATATTAACTACTTTTCACACTGTCCTTATTTTAATATTAACTACTTTTCACACTGTCCTTTATTTTAATATTAACTACTTTTCACACTGTTCTTATTTTAATATTAACTTACTTTTCACACTGCCCATCTTTTATTGATATTAACTGCTCTTATATTGATATTTCTATTCACACTGCTCATATTTTAATCCTAACTACTTTTCACACTGCCTTTATATTGATATTAACTCTTTTCTCACACCGTTCTTATTTTAATATTAAGTACTTTTGACACTGCCTCTTATATTGATATTAACTACTTTTCACACTGCCCTTATATTAATATTAACTCTACTACTTGACACTGCAAGCATATTTTAATATTAACTACTTTTCACACTGTCTTATTTTAATATTGACAACTTTTCACACTGCCCTTATTTTAATATTAACTACTTTTCACACTGTCCTTATTTTAATATTAACTACTTTTCACACTGATATTAACTTCACCCTCAATTGCATATTTTAATATTAACTACTTTTCACTGCCCTTTCATTGATATTAACTACCTGCCCATTTTAATATTAACTGCTTTTCACACTAGTTTTCACACTGTCCTTAGTTTTAATATTAAACTAGTCCTTATTTTTTTCACATTGTCCTTATTTTAATATTAACTACTTTTCACACTGCTCCTTATTTTAATATTAACTACTTTTTCACACTGTGCTTATTTTAATATTAACTACTTTTCACACTGCTTTTATATTGATATTAACTTCACCCTCCACTTCGCATTTTAAACCCAACTTTTACACTGCCTTTATATTGATATTAACTTTTCACACTGCTCTGTATTTTAATATTAACTACTTTTCACACTGTCCTTATATTTAATATTAACTACTTTTCACACATATCCTACTTTTGGCTAATTGCTTATATTTTAATACAATTTACTTTTCACACTGTCCTTATTTTAATATTAACTACTTTTCACACTGCCCTTATTTTAATATTAACTACTTTTCACACTGTCTCTTATTTTAATATTAACTACTTTTCACACTGCCTTTATATTGATATTAACTTTTCACACTGCTCATATATTTTAATATTAACTACTTTTGACACTGCCCTTTTATTGATATTAACTACTTTTGACACTGCTCCATATTTTGCTTATTAACTGCTTTTTTCACTCTGTTCTTATTTTAATATTAACTACTTTTCACACTGTCCTTATTTTAATATTAACTACTTTTCACACTGTCCTTATTTTAATATTAACTACTTTTCACACTGTCCTTATTTTAATATTAACTACTTTCTCACACTGTCCTTATTTTAATATTAACTTTTCACACTGCCCTTATTTTAATATTAACTACTTTAAAAGAAAGCTTGCTTAGTATTTGATTGATAAGAACCGGCTTTGAGTGTTGTTGTTGTTTTTTTTAACACTCCTACGAAAAGACGTTTCTAGTCCTGATTTCTCCAAGCCCGTTCCCCTGGCTGTGGTTTCGCTAGATAGTAGATAGGGACAGTGGGAATCTCGTTAATCCATTCATTAATGGATTTAAATGGCAATTTCATTTAAATACAAAATTATTAGCCTCATATTACTAACCTTTGAAGTTGCTCTGGGGCCTATTAGGCCCCACTCTTTCGTAGGAGTGTTAAGTTTAGTTTTGTGAATGGGACAATTTAGATAGACTAATAGGCCCCTTATTGTCTTTAAGTTAATGTTACAAGTTCGGGTAATGTGCCAGGAATTCGTTATGTGATAGACTATGAGTGAAGACCGCTGCAAACATTCTGTTTATCATGAAATAAACAAACTGTTTCTTATTACCTGGTGTGGAATCAACGATTATGTTTTCGGTTAACCCTGAACAGTGAAGTTAAATTAAACAAAGAAAGGACGGCGTTAAAAACAGCAAATCTTAACCTCTAACTAATTACAATTTGTTATAAACAAAAACAAGTTCAAACAATGATAATAATAAAAAACTTTGTACTAATCGAAAAAATCCCCAGGGTACAGGCTATAATGTGGGATATAAAATGTATCCTAGGTTTTGGAGGTGACATGGAAAGTAGGACTACACTGCGGTGGGGACACACTGTCTGTCATTCTTAACCTCCGTTCGCCAGTCTCAAATGAAGAATAATTAAATAATACAATAATTAAAGGAATACAAATAGAATTCAGGAGAGCGAGATGTGGGTGCTTGAGCCTACATCGTTCCACCCTTTACTACCTGCAGACAGTTGTGGGAAGGCAACTACTCCACGAAGTAAAGAAGAACAAATAATAATAAAGAAAAAAAATAAAGTATTACCACTTGGGTTTAAGTAAGTTAAACATATAAATAGTCCCTCCTCCAACTGAGACATGGATAAACTGTTATATGGTAATGTATATTACTCAACTTTGTAGAATTGTATTTTATCCAGTTCGATGTTGATTGTGTTAGTTTCCTTCAGGTCTCACAGGAAGAAATTGACCGCAGGTCAATTAGCACTGTACGTGAACGGAATCTCAGCGACCTGTGGAAACCCTATGAACTTCTTTGGCATCGATCTGACCAAAAGGCTCAGGCACTTCCAATATACAAATTCGGAGTTCGAATACGCGTTGGTTTCTTTATCTCTCTGTCATGCCAGGAAACGCCTGTCGAAGAAAAGAATTCTGCATCTTTTGAATCAGTTGCGATCTACAACTGATTTCAATTTTTGGGCAGGTATTTGAAACGGTTATTCCTCATAATAGCTTACATATCACCGTTAAGTTTCTAGCTTTAAGCTTAAGGCAAAAGAAATAAAAACGTAAGGTAACTTCATCCGCACAAAAAAGAAGTTCTTATAATTTACAATATTTTAAACTGAATCAATGTGCATATTTGGAATTTATGAGATATTTCCATAACGGTTTTAAACTGTAATAAACTTCATAACAACGGTTTCGTTTTATCTTATCTGACGTGTAGGTAACTTTCAGAGGTAAAAGTAAAATACGGTGTTTTTTGTTTTTTTAATTCAATAGATACACAAGCAGTAGCAGTGATGGCTTTATCGTGTCTTAGGAAAACGAAGCATATGCATTTGTTCAAGGCGATATATATCAGGCTTTGAAGGGCTTCAAAAAGTTGCAACTACGAGATGGAAGTTTTGGAAATCTTTATACTACAGGACTTATAGTGCAGGTGAAACTTTGTACTAAGTACAGGGTGTTTCAAAAATACCATCCCATTTTAAACTTTGATAAAAGTCATTATCCATGAATATAAATAACTGAAACTTTGTATAGGTAGAGGTACCACAGTCAAGATGGGCTTAGGGCAATATTAACACTAATTTCGGGGTGTGAAGTTTTATTAGTGATTTACTGGTTAATTGTTTATTAACATGATAGTTTTCATGATAAATGGTTAGTGCGGCTTCCTTTGATGGTCGTAAATGTCCACAAACATGCTGGGACGTTACATGTGGAAAAGCGGCATGTCTGCGGGCTTACAACGCTTGTTTGTTTGTTTTTTTTAATTATAGCGCAAAGCTACACGAGGGCTATCTGCGCTAGCTATCCATAATTTAGTAGTATAATAAGACCAGACGAAAGGCAGCTAGTCATCACCACCCACCGCCAACT
Source organism: Tachypleus tridentatus (assembly GCF_004210375.1). Lineage (NCBI taxonomy): Eukaryota > Metazoa > Arthropoda > Merostomata > Xiphosura > Limulidae > Tachypleus > Tachypleus tridentatus. The sequence continues at coordinate 97,571,468 of NC_134831.1, forward strand.
CTTGGGCTACTCTTTCACCAATAAATAGTGGGATTGACCGTAACATTATAACTCCCCCATGGCTGAAAGGGTGAGCATGTTTGGTGTGACGGGATTTGAACCTGCGACATTTGGATTACGAGTTGAACACCCTAACCACCTGACCATGTCAGGGCACTTTCACTACTAGAAACCAGGTTTCAATACCTGTGATGGGCTGAGTACAGAAAAACCCATTGTGTAGCTCCGTGCGTAACTGTAAACAAACAAATATTCCATGTTGTTCATTTATTTTAGCCTAAAGCTAAACAATGGGCCGCCTGATCCTAAAGTTGTAAGTTCGTTAAGTTACCGCTGAACCATCGAAAGATTGACGCAGTAATCCCCACATTTGTATTATTACCAGAGCTATATCATTTTTTTACATTTTAATATTTTATAACCGTGTACAATTAATTATTCATAATTTGCAATTAATTTTGGTACTGTCGTAAACTTTATAGTCAAATTGGTAGGTGTACAAAGTTTAATTTTCTTACGAATACCAGTAATGGTTTTATAAAGGTTTAAAATAGAGATGTTGTTTTTGAAAAGCCCTGAAGATATTTTATATAAATGTTATTTTTAAAAGAAAATTCCTCAGCAGTGTAGTGTAGCCCCAGCCCTCAATAAATCGCGTCATCTAGTGTTATTAAAAAGTGATTTAAGTTTTTTAATATTGTGAACTCTACTTTTAGAACTGTGTTTCTTGTTTTTGGTGTTAAAAAACACGTGCTGTGGGTTTTCTCTCACGACTGAAGACTTGGAAACTGATAAAAGATTATTTTCGAATATTCGTGTAAAGGTACACGAGGTTAGGACTATCTCCGTTAGCTGCCCCAAATTTTGGGCTAATAGACTAGAGAGAAGACAGATCTATGAATAATACACACCGCCAACTCTTGGGCTACTCTAATCAAATAGAGCCACAAAGTGGTGCGATTTTGTGACGACGGGACGTGAACCATGGACACTTGGACTCTCAGTCCAATAACAACTTTATAAGGTAAAATAAACGCAGGTTACTTGGTAATACCAAGTGTGCACTGTTTTTCATCTGTTATCTGGTTTTGTTCAATTTGCAAAACTATTTTGAGACCGATCACGGGCCTACTGATTAACCTGCTGGACTTCGAATCTAAGAGTTCGTGGATCGAATCTCGTTGCCGCAACATGACGCTCCTTCCTTTGACGTTGTAAGCACTTTATAAAAGTTACGATGAATTTTACTATTCAAGTAAAGTACCCCAATTGTTGGCGGAATGTGCTATAAACTACCTGCTTTCTTTTATGTTTATAAGTTCAAAATTAGAAACAGTTAACAGAGACCCTTTGTATATCTGTGCAAGGATATTTACTCAGGTGGGTTAGCGACAAGTTTAATGTTTAAAATCCGGGGTTCGATTATCCGTGATGGACAAATCACAGATATCCTACAGTTTAGTTTTGCGTTAAAACAACAACAGTTTGGATTTCCAAAACTTTACTTAAACGTACAACTTGAACAATGAAATCCGGTGTAAATTTGTTTAACAACAGATGTCACCCGCTAGTACAGCGGTAACTCTTCGAATTTACAACGCTAAAATCAGGTGTTCGATTCCCTTCGGTAGGCACAGCAGATAGCCCATTGTGCCTTTGCCATAAGAAAACAAACACACACATTAACCGCAGATGAAATTCAACCATTTTGTAAATGGTCGTGGACAGCTGTCTTTATTTCTTCTGTAAGAAGGTATTTTAACAAATGTGGACATGTTATATAAAGATACGTCACTCTATAAATTACAAATATTCAAGTCTTTAGATTACGAAGCAAACTGAACGTAACGGTTGCACGTGCCAGCTTGTTTATTTATACTTTACCTTATTTTTGGTGTTTCTTGTGTTACGTTTCTCCTAATCGTTCCCAGTTTTAAATCAAACACGAGGGAATGCAGCTAGTCAACACATCACCCACCGCCTACTTCTGAGCTATGTTTTAACAACGAATAGTGAGACTGACCATCACAGTATGACCACTCACATGGGTTAAAAAGGGAGAACGTTGGGTGACGAGCTCTGATCTGTTTCTAGAATTTCGTGTTTTCTGCCATCAGAGATTATGTTCTGCTACCTTTAAGAGTATAAAATTCTCTAAGGTCGATATTCCGAAGCTCTAAACGCAAACAAATGTGTTAACATTCGATAATTCGGAAATAGAAACTGTGATGAAGAGGGCAAAAAATGAACAAAATGTTACAAACGCCGAGTAATATAATCATAGGAAAACGTGAGCCTGTTCATAGGTGTCGCACTTAGCTTAGCCAATTTGTTCTCACAGTCAGCTAACTTCAGAGTGCAGTTATTCGAGTGACCGGTTAAGAATTTATGTTTCTGAAAATGCAGATATTGAAAATGTTGTCAAGAAGGAAGTTTCCTAAATAAATTTTCTAATATGATTTCCAAAGTCAATACAGTTTGTCAAATTTCTTTTCGTTCTAGTAGCAAAATAACAGCACTTAGAAAAACGGTTTGTTTTGAATTTCGCGCAAAGCTACACGAGGGCTATCTGCGCTAGCCGTCCCTAATTTTGCATTGTAAGACTAAAGAGAAGGCAGCTAGTCATCACCACCCACCACCATCTCTTGGGCTACTATTTTACCAACAGATAGTGGGATTGAGTGTCACATTATAACGCTCCCACGGCTGAAAGGGCGAGCATGCTTGGTACAACAGGGATTCGACCCCGCGATCCTCAGATTACGAGTCGAGTACCTTAACCACATGGTTATACCGGGTCTAGAAAAACTGAGTTCTCTTCTTCCATTACATATGAATATAAAGAAATACAAAAGCAATTACTCTTGTAAATGTAAGACCATTTAAGAGCGACCTTTATGGGTGCACATTATTTCTATGTGTATGTGTCGTTAAAGTTGAACATAAAATGTCTTTCCAACTGCAACATTTGTGAGAGACAATTTTTCAGAGTATTGTTTATACTAATAAGAAGTATTTTTTTATATTTTAAATGAAATGTTGCTGTAATAAGCATGCCTGAACATCTTTATATTGCGTTTCAGATAGGATTACTGAGCAGTGTTCTTTTTTAAATTTTTTTTTTTACAAATTCATTGTGTCATTGAGTTCTGCGAACTTTGTTATCGAGTATATCACGCGGATGAATACCTCACACTTTTGAAGGAGTGGAGTGTTATAAAGTAGTTCCGCTGTTAACAAGCGCATAAACCTTTGAAGGTGGATTCAGTACTCACGATTTATGTTGATTTGCAGTTAAGCAGATAGCAACAGAACTGCCTGTCTGTGCTCTGACCACCACGAATATCGAAACCTGGTTTATAACGGTACAAATCCGCAGACATGCCACTGTGCCAATGAAGGCCACACTGATGAATTTTTGTTTATTTTTTTTAAGTTTAAAATAATTTTAGATATAGCAGATAATCCAGTGGCCAAATATTTCATCTCATGATGTCATATAACAATAACTGAAGGGAATACCACAACTCTGAATATTTTGTTGAAGTTTCAACTGGTACATATATAGTAGAAATAAACGTTCGTATATTCACTTTTGCTACACAGTTAAGAGACGGTAAATATTCGAAACATTGAAACCAAATAAACAGCGTATCTGAAGTTCACATCGACCACTGACAAGTTGGATTTCTTTTTGTTGCCATCCGTTATATCGCTAAGAGATCGGAGCTACGTACGACCTCGACTTCGCACGTTCCAAAGGTCGTAAGAAAACGGATCGTTTCAGGTTCTTGTGGCCGAACCTTCAGAGATTATTAGTAAAATAGTTGAATCAGTTCAAGGTTCATGACATGCTCAGAGAAAGTGTTTGATAGCAACATTTGGAAATGCAAGGAAAAACAACAACTTAAACAAAGATTTAGGAACCACACAAGTACTATGTAATTTAATAGTGGTTAATGCAAATGAAAAGACAGTTTGTCTATGGCTAAAGCAAGTAATGTAATATTGCGGTTTATGTATATATGTATATATTGAATGTCTTCGTGCTAAAATAAATTTTTTGTTGTTGTTTCTATGATAGATAATTTAATCTGAACCTTCACAAGGAACTTATCAATTACTCACCTATTAAAGTTCTTTAGTTATTTAAGACTTTCTTCATAAGTGCTACGCTGTACTAGGCAGTTGTTGCCCATTTCACCCATGTTTGTTTATCGATATGGTATTTGTTAAGGGTATTACACGTAAAACACGCTATCGTATACCTATTACAATATTTATTACAATATAGTAAAGTCATTAAGTAATCTGTGTGGATAATCGGGGCTCTATTTTGTGCTATTTTGTCTGGATTTTATTATTAAATCGTTAGTATCAGCAATATTCTCTATTGTTATATGTATATACACACACACACACACACACACATACATATAAAGAGCTATGGTTTTAGCGCCATCTATTGCTGAAACTTCGGAACTGACGCTGAGATTTGTAACTCATTGACTCTTTGTTAAAACGTATGTAACACTTTGCGTATACAGGCCAGTAACTATTCTTGATTCCTGTCTCGTTGTGATCGATAAAAAAAAAAAAGACAAGTTTTGAAATTGTAACAGATATAGTTATTTTTTAATGCTTGTTTATATATGTTGGTCCCCTGTCTGTTTTCACTCTATGGCGCTTCTGTTCTTAGGGATAAACTATATATTCAAGATAAAATATTCATGTTTTACGTATACACGTGCTATAAATTTTAAGCGTATTGACTTATACGTAAGTAATTCATAATCTTTGTTTTTTTATGAATTTTTGTTTCTATTCACTTTATGAGTAGACAAGCAGGGTGTTTGTTACTACACTCAAACTGTTTTAAGTTTTATCTTTACAGTTATACCTCATAATTATAATACAAGGTCTAATTACCGGGCTTTTATTTTAAGTTATAATATATTACCAGTTGCTTTAACTATAACCAGTTGGCCCCCGTTGGCTCGATGGTAACTACGAAGGCTTTTACAATTAAAATCCGCATTTTATTACTTGTGATGGCTACAGAAAGATATGGCCAACTTTAACAAGTTAGGCTTAGGAAATACCCCATTTTAATCATCGATTTTTTTTGTAACGTTTATTCATCGAATGCTGAATAGAGGTGTCTAGGTAGAGGTAAGCCACATTAAAATATGCATTACATTTATATAACAATTACGGAGTCGGTTTCTATTTAGAATCGAATCAGAGTTAACAGGAAATTGTGCTTAGCACTGTCAAAAAATAGAAACTTTGTAACGTATAAATATATTTGTAATCATCCCCCAACAACGATAGCTTTCCAGTTAGGGGGGAGGTGTCTTAATAAAACTGAGAAATATTACTTTAGAACACAATCAAGAATTGAGAAGATCTTAGATTTTATCTCATTAGTGTGAGTCTGTTCATAGTTCTTTCTTGCTAGCTCTTACAGCCGTGGGGGCGTTATAATGTGACGGTCAATCCCACTATTCGTTGGTGAAAGAGTAACCCAAGAGTTGGCGGTGGGTGATAATGACTAGCTCCATTCCCTCTCGTCTTACACTGCTAAATTATGGACAGCTAGCACAAATAGCTATCGTATAGCATTACGCGAAAAAAACAAACAAACTCTCCACTTCATTATTGTAGTTATTCCAGATATTTGTGTGTATTTTATGGCAAAGCTACTATCGCCATCTGCCGCCGTTTTTAATTTTAAATTATTAACAAAAGGAAATGTAGCCTGTGAGCAACACTCTATCACACATACTCAAGGATTTGCTGTCGTTCTTATAACGTACCCACAAATTAAAGTTCTGAAATATTTTGAGGAATCGAAGAGACTCGAATCCGGTGAGCCAGCTCCGAAATGTAGAGCTCTATCACAGAAACATTCTTCATCCTTGATAACTGTGTGCTTTTTTGCACTCAAATTGTATTTTCTTTGTAAAAATATATTCTTTTTTAACGTATTTTTGATCTAAATTATGTAATGTTTATTTCAGTGAAAGGAAACGTTTGCTAACACTGCACATGAAGTGGTTTTATTTCATTTATTTAGCCTTATCCAATTAAAGTACACCAATGGAACAGTGGTACGTCTACAAGTACTAAAATCCGAAGTTTATGTTATTATAGTGGACAAAATGTAAACAGACCCTTTTGTAGCTTTGCACTTAAAAAAAACAAACAACACACGCACGAGTATTCATTTAATGATGTCAAGATATTTTAACGCAAATAAAACCCAAATTTTAGCTTTGTAAGTCCGTAAACTTACCGCTGGGGGATATGTGGAAATACTTACTTTTTTATCAAATAAATACTCTTGTGGTATTTCCTTATTTCTACGTTTCAGAGCAAATAGGTAACGTGTCGAGCTGTGTATCGATAGGTCCAAGATTCGAGACGTAATATCATCCAATACGCACAGTACTTCCAGCTGTATACGTGTTATATAAATAACAGTCAATCCTATTATTCGGTTGGGAGAACTGGATTAAGCTCTCAGCATAATATCCCTTCACGTTTAAAATTCGATTTCCTTTACCTATAACTTTGTACGCAAAGCTCCACGAGGGTTATATGCGCTGGCCCTCCTTAATTTAGCAGTGTAAGATTAGAGGGAAGGCAATTAGTCATCACCACCCACCGCCAACTCTTGGGCTACTCTTTTACCAACGAATAACGAGATTGACCGAACATTATAACGCCCCATAACTTAAAGGACGACCATGTTTGGTGTGACGGGGATTCAAAGCCGTGACCCTCAGGTTATAATTCGAGCGCCCTAACCACCTGGCTTTCATGAAAAGAAGCATTTATATCATTGAAATGCTCAAAGAAATGTTGGCTTTAAAACTGACATTTGAAACGATAACAGTTGAGAATACTGTTTGGGAATGAATGTACTTTTGATAAATAGAAGGAAAAGAAAACGTTGTGACAACCAGAACTCAGAAAACGTTGTGACAACCAGAACTCACCCCTTGAGGAAAGGCTACTGAATTATAAAACAAAACGCATTTGAAATAACATCTCTAACTCGTCTTTTCATCATACTTAATAGTTTCGAATGCACTGATAGAAAAAGTACTTTTCCAAACCCACCTGCGACCCGGCATGCCCACGTGGTTAAGGCATTCGACTCGTAATCCGAGGGTCGCGGGTTCGAATCCCCCTCACACCAAACATGCTCGCCCTTTCAGCCACGAGGGCGTTATAGTGTGACAGTCAGTCCCATTGTTCGCTGGTAAAAGAGTAGCCCAAGAGTTGGCGGTGGGTAGTGGTGACTAGCGGCCTTCCCTCTAATCTTACACTGCTAAATTAGGGAAGGCTAGCGCAGATAGCACGCGTGTAGCTTTGCGCGAAATTCAAAACAAACAAACAAATATTCCTCATGATGGCGCTTTAATAATTTTTATTATTCTTAATCCAAATGTGAGTTTCTTTCATTGTTACAGCAGCTTCATGTTTTTGGTTTTTAATAAATAAATATCCTTCTCATAATGTTTTATCTTTCATAGTTGCATTTTTAAAATACTGTTATACTGTTGTACTCTTCGTTGGAATTGTTAGTGGAACATTTCTGGACTATAAATATTTTTAAAAATATACATTTTTTTAAATATTGTATTCGCAATATGAGGGTTGGAGGTTCGAATTCCGACAACGAGCATGCTCACCCTTGCATATGTGGAGGTATCATAAAGTGATAGTCAACTCCACTATTCGTTGGTAAAAGAGTAGCCCAAGAGTTGAACGGCGGCTTGCGCAGATAGCCCTCTTGTAGGTTTGCGCGAATCTTATAACAAACCAAACCAGTTCTACCTTCACTAATACTGCACTTATTGTGCGTTTGTATAATAAATATTACTGTGCTTTCTTTACGTATTTAATGTTAACGTAAGCTGTGTTTCACGTAGGCTTTATTAGCGGCTGAAGACGATGGAGTTGGCTGGGATTTCCTTCAAACCTTGAATTACCTGATATCAAAACAAGAATCAGACGGATCGTTTGGTGATATTCTCGCTACCTACTTCATACTCCCAATTCTCTACTCTCAGAACTGCACGGAACCAACGATGTTGAACGATACAGGTGTGTATGTAAACCTCATTAATAAGAAAGTGAGTGTAGTCTTCAATTCTTTCACTGATATGTTACCATCTGAAGTCAAACCATGGGAGTCTTGAAGTTCCTATCACCATGAAGAAAAGTGGTTCTCCGCCAAACCACCTAAAGTTTACTGTTTTCAAGTAACGGAATATAAAAATATGTGTTTTTCTGTTGTGTATCTAAATATAAATATAATATTTATCTCCTTGATTTTCTCCTGTATTTATTAATCTCCTTGATTCCATGCTGTATTTATTAATCTCCTTGATTTCCTCCTGTATTTATTAATCTCCTTGATTTCCTCCTGTATTTATTAATCTCCTTGATTCCATGCTGTATTTATTAATCTCCTTGATTCCATGCTGTATTTATTAATCTCCTTGATTCCATGCTGTATTTATTAATCTCCTTGATTTCCTCCTGTATTTATTAATCTCCTTGATTTCCTCCTGTATTTATTAATCTCCTTGATTTCCTCCTTTATTTATTAATCTTCTTGATTCCATGCTGTATTTATTAATCTTCTTGATTTCCTCCTTTATTTATTAATCTCCTTGATTTTCTCCTGTATTTATTAATCTCCTTGATTCCATGCTGTATTTATTAATCTCCTTGATTCCATGCTGTATTTATTAATCTCCTTGATTTCCTCCTTTATTTATTAATCTCCTTGATTTCCTCCTGTATTTATTAATCTCCTTGATTCCATGCTGTATTTATTAATCTCCTTGATTTCCTCCTGTATTCTACCAACAAAATTACTCAAGTGTGGTCACAGTACGGACATTTAGTGCATTTGTTTTTTGTTTCAACAATAATTCTGCTTATAGCATTAAATCTGGTGAACTTACGTGTCTCATAAACCTAACATAATAAAACACAATCGGACTGAAAATGAAAACATACAGTTTAATAATTAAATTTACATTATTTTAAAAGAACCGGCATGGTTAGAGGGCGCTCGACTCGTAATCTGAGGTTCGCGGGTTCGAATCCTCGTCACACAAAATAACTTTTTCTGATATTCTCAAGTACTTAACCCTCACTGTCAAAGTAGACGTACTACTGATATAACCTTCACAGGATTGTACCCTCACTGACCTCAGGGCGACACAAAGTAAATGTAGTACTGCTCTTTTAGAAGGGTATAACTTACGCATAAAACACAAGTGCGGACCGTTGCATGCAAATAAGATTGTAATTCAAAATTGATTTGGTTTTCACGTAAAGCTACACAAGGCCTATCTGAGTTAGTTATCCCTACTTTAGTAGTGCTAAACTCGAGAAAAGGCAGCTAGCTGGTCAACACCATTCACCGCCAACTATTGGACTACTTATTACCCAAGAAAAGTGGGATTGATTGCCACTTTATAGCGCCTTATGATAGAAAAGGCGAGTATATTTGTTGACGGTGTTTCGAACCTCCGACCTTCGGATTGCGAGTCATGCGCCATAACCCTCAGACGCCCCTTATTAGTGAATGGTACGGTAACACATTACCAACACGAGAAATGAAATGATAACATGACAACATTAATTCAAGATAGCAACTATTATTTCCTTTGTTACAATTTCCATAAAGTTCACTTTGTATTCTGTTGGGAAAATTTGTATTTAGTTCATTTACAAATTGTCGAAGTTGGTTTATAAACCACCAGTAGCCGAGAAGACTAAAGGAAATCTAATACTGTGAGAAACAGAAAACAACTTTGTTTTTGTAGCGAATTTAATCTTCGAGCAGCTCTCGCAGATTCTAAACGAAAATTGTAAGATTGTTTATTATACGTCGAATACGCCACCTATTTCCCAACTTTACTTATTCTCTAAAGCTGTAAAAAACAACAACTAATCTTGTATGGGAAAAATCTAAGTTTTGAAACTAAGACTGTCAATAATTAGTTTTGAATTTCGCCTAAAGCTATAAAGCAGAGATAGCTAGTTGTTCCTAATTTAGCAGTGTAAGACTAGAGGGAAAGCAGCTTGTCACTATCACCCAACGCCAACCCTTGGGCTATTCTTTTACCAACAAATAATGGGATTGACCAATACATAAGCTGACTAACCACTTAGCCATGCTGGGCCCACAACTGGTAAGAAAAAGTGTTTCCCAATTTTGTGCTAGTGGCGGGCTACGTGTTTTGTGTGTGGGGCTGGACACTATCTATCAATAGATAAAAGAAAATCGTCGCCAAAGAAATCCAGTAACAGGCACAAATATGAAGTCTGACTCATCGTCACAAAACATAAGTTATATTTCTGGATTATTTACTAAGTTTTTGTCTGGTGGTTATCGGGTCGCAACTTGGAAAATGTGGGCCTAGAATACAATATTTCGGAGAGAAGTCTCGTTTAAACAAATAGAAAAAGAAAGAAAGAGAGATACATTGCTATATATTAATTTGAAATACCTTCCTCAAGATAATATTTAAATTTACCTCCTGGTTTAATATAATTTTTACTTAATATTCTACAATTCTCCGGAAGAGGGCTCTTCTTTCCAACACCGTTTCGTTTTGCTAAGGTTTTTGTTGATATTGTAAATGTTACTGACAGTAAATTATTGAATTATATTTAAGTTAAGCCTTCTTCCATTCAAATAGTGAAAGAAAACTTTACTCAGCTTAAAGAACCTGAGGTCAACGACCTGAAATGGTTCAAAGAAATCGAAGTTCGATACTCCCTGTGGATTGGAGACAATAAAGAAGAAAATTATTCAGTTAAAGTGAACACATCTTCCGTCACTAAATTTCTTGACGTCATGAAATATTCAGCCAACCATAACCCAGTTTACCAGTAAGTAGTAACAAGTGTGTGTTTTCGTGTAGCAAAGCCACATCGGGCTATCTGCTCTGTCCATCGTGATAACAAGTATTTCTTGTTTAGTTATTGTCAGATTGGCCTAACAAAGAAATTTAAAGATCGGAATATATACCCTTGTTTGTTCATGTGTGAGTGTGTAAGAAAATAAACATTTATAACTAGTACAAACACCAGAAACTACATGTATAAATGTTCAAAACATATATATTCTAATCAAAGGCTTACCCAAAATCTAGGTAAGATGTTGCAAAACATAAAATCGCATATTATGATAAACACATTTCTTAAATTACCAATAAAAATATAATTAAATTTGTATTAATGGCAAAGCTAGTCATTTTGAGCTACTGACCTAACAGTCAGTACCTGACAGTACACCCATCACCCACAATAACGGACTGAGAGTCACTCTTATAACGCCCTGGCGTGGAGAATATTTTATAATATACCACGGATTCGTTACCAGTTCCTACATTTACAGCTCTACGAAAGGGCTAACCCGCGCCCAATTAAAGTTCAAGAGAAAAAACGTCTGTTTTTTTAAATTAATATTAAAAATAATCATCGCATCTAATTTAAATATTATAGTTTCGTGATTTATAATAAAAAGCGACATTTAAATATAGCAAACTATTTTTATTTTTTGATTGAAATTTTAATTTCTAAAACATACCAGCAGAACAAATCCTTTAACCGTCGAAACACCAATAGAACAAAATTATTACCCACTAAATACGAGTCACCCGGTTGGATAGCGGTACGTTTGTAGACTTACGACACTAAAATCCAAGTTTCAGTTTCCCGAAGCGAACACAGTCTATAGCTCAATGTGGCTTTGTTACAAAGCAACTAAAGGCGCTAACATAAATATATTTTGGCCCTCTATGTAGCTTGGTGCCAAATTTTGAAACAGTTTTAATTTTTGTTTTTCACAAGAATTATTCTTGAATCTGAGAGAAGAAAGGTTAAGGTACCTGTCGTTCAGATGTACGAATCGTGGCCTGACTGCGATAATTATAAATGTCATCATTTAAACACGTATCAGTTAGAGGCATTTTGATAAATATTCATTGTTTTTGTTCAGATTTGAACTGGATGAAACATCTTGGGGACCATTTGTCTATAAGATTGCTGGTATGGCTAATGACCCTGTTGGTCAGAGATACTGGATTCTTTACATCGAAAACCAAGTTACCCATGAACTTCAGTTCTCCGAATATGGTAAGAAATGCCATTATGATATAAATTTCTGGACAGGTAAAAAGACGTCTTGAAGAAAAGAAACAAAACATGAACAAAAACCAGTTGTCAAAATGTATCACGAACATTAATTCATCATTTATTATAACACAAGTATTTTGTAGTAGATATTGAAACATTAACGAGTTAATTGAAATCCGTTTCAGTATTTTGTATTCATACCTTAAGTACCACAACTATCTCTACATTGTAAATATTTTAAAGTTCTAATTTGATATTAGCCTTCGATTAAAAGTGTGGCCATATTAGAGTGTGAACTGGACCATGACTACAGTGTATCATTGAAGGACTGGACCATGACCACAGTGTATCATTGAAGGACTCGACCATGACCACAGTGTATCATTGAAGGACTGGACCATGACCACAGTGTATCATTGAAGGACTGGATTATGACCACAGTGTATCATTGAAGGACTGGACCATGACCACAGTGTATCATTGAAGGACTGGACCATGACCACAGTGTATCATTGAAGGACTCGACCATGACCACAGTGTATCATTGAAGGACTGGACCATGACCACAGTGTATCATTGAAGGACTGGATTATGACCACAGTGTATCATTGAAGGACTGGACCATGACTACAGTGTATCATTGAAGGACTGGACCATGACTACAGTGTATCATTGAAGGACTGGACCATGACCACAGTGTATCATTGAAGGACTGGACCATGACCACAGTGTATCATTGAAGGACTGGACCATGACTACAGTGTATCATTGAAGGACTGGACCATGACTACAGTGTATCATTGAAGGACTGGACCATGACCACAGTGTATCATTGAAGGACTGGACCATGACCACAGTGTATCATTGAAGGACTGGACCATGACTACAGTGTATCATTGAAGGACTGGACCATGACTACAGTGTATCATTGAAGGACTGGACCATGACCACAGTGTATCATTGAAGGACTGGACCATGACCACAGTGTATCATTGAAGGAAAAATATTTTGTTTTACGAACTGAAAAAAGTTCGAAAACTGAAAAATCACAAATCCTTACAACTGTAACAAAGTTGGTTTGTTTCTCACAAGACCATATAAATAAACCAGTTTACTGATTATAGGAACACATTATATTTTCATATAAATAAACCAGGTTACTGATTATAGGAACACATTATATGTCCACAAAAATAAACCAGTTTACTGATTATAGGAACACATTATATGTCCACAAAAATTAACCAGTTTACTGATTATAGGAACACATTATATTTCCATATAAATTAACCAGTTTACTGATTATAGGAACACATTATATTTCCATATAAATTAATCAGTTTAGTGATTATAGGAACACATTATATTTCCATATAAATTAACCAGTTTAGTGATTATAGGAACACATTGAATGTCCACAAAAATTAACCGGTTTACTGATTATAGGAACACATTATATTTCCATATAAATTAACCAGTTTACTGATTATAGGAACACATTATATTTCCATATAAATTAACCAGTTTAGTGATTATAGGAACACATTATATTTCCATATAAATTAACCAGTTTAGTGATTATAGGAACACATTATATTTCCATATAAATTAACCAGTTTAGTGATTATAGGAACACATTATATGTCCGACGATTCTGTTGATTTTTTCTCCACATAATTAAATCAGAATTTTTAATTGCTTGTTATACAAATTTTGGTTCTCGACAATCAGAAATGGATATGTTGTGGTATTATTTTTAGAAATCCCAATTTTGTGTGAAAGTCCGTGCATTTTATGCTTGGAAGAAAACACTGTTAAACTATTTATAACTCGTATTGTTAGTTAGATATAAAATTTTGAAGATGTTAAAAATACCTATTTAAACATTTTATAATTCTGTTTTTGTTTTCTTCCTGTAGGTGTCGGCAAACTTTGTCTTCAGAACGAAGACCACGTTGTGTTCTGGTATAAAACTGTAGTGAATGTTATATAAACGTTTTAAAAACCTTTTTAAGGAATGTTTCTCGTCAATTTGTAGTCCTTGTTTTAGCATGAGTGTAGTTAGACTTTGTTTTACCGTAATTTTTAGTATTAGTCATATTGCAATATAAATGTTGTTAGGCCTTGTTTTAACGTAATTTTTAATATCTGTCGTATTGCAACGTGATTGTATTTAGGCTAAATAATAAAATAGATGTGATTTCTAATTAAAAGTGAACAAAAAAGTCAGTTAATGTTCTTTATTAGTTTACAAGTATATATATATAGAAGTTCAAGAATTATTAACGTTATAACGACATTGGTGTTGTATTTTTATTTAAAGGAAACTAATTTATTGGAAAATGTTTAGAAGCGCGGTACTAAAATAATTCCAAAGATGGAAGGGTTATTTTAAAGGTTATCTTAACTTATTATCTCTCGAGGAAAGGAACGTAAGAGGTGACCTTAGTAAAGTTATTAAGATTACTAGGGAGGAGGTAGGATAGAGACATCTAATTTGTCTTGCCTTCTGAAGACAATAGGACTAGAACACGTTTAGGATTTGGAAAAGACAGGCTAAACTCCAATTAAGACTTTTATTGTTTATAACAAGATGGTGGGCATATTGAATGAGTTGGTCTTATCAGTAGTAAAGGCTAGCATTTTTCAAAATTTTAGGAATAAATGTGTTATTTCCATAAAAATAAAGTGAGACGGAGTTTAAATGTGTATTTCTCTCAGGAATGGGTGTACAAGGACAGCCTTGTAGGATCATATATGTTGCCCGTCTGTTTTGCTGTTTTTATAAAGCATATACTTTTATTAGAATGAAGATACGAGACTGATGTAAACCCTAGTTTTAACACACAAAAAAACGAACACAGTAGTGAAAAAAAACGCGTTTACTCTGGTCCTTTCTTTTAACTGAAGTGATAACATAATGTTATTTTCTTAATGCATCCTGCTATCAGATGGGACAGCGATAAGTCCGTGGAATTACAACGCAAAATCTGGAATTCGATTTTACGCGGTGGACAAACCAGACAACCCAATATGACTTCTATCTTAAAAACCAAAACAAAAAAAAACTAGTCGGTGATCTTGGGTGTCGTGGGTGTTATTTCTTGAAATGATTTACTCTTAAAACCTTTTATTCAAAAAAAAAAGTTTGCAACTGAATTAGACTCGTAGCAGAGGATTGGTCAATCAGTATATTGTTTTCATCTGAATGCTCACAATTGCGCAAAACCTACGTGAGGGACTGCGCAGAAAACTGAAAACAAGGCAAAGTGATTTAAATACAAAGCCATGAGATTTTCAAAGAGCTTGGAGGGTACCAGAGACCATATCTATTTTTGTATTTGGCCTTTTGTTTTATTTGTGAATTAGAATCCTGAATGAAGGGGCTAGATAACACAGTCTGACGAGATAATACAAGTCCTAGAAGCGATTGAATTTAAATCGGTTTCTATTCTTCAAACCTTAAAGGTCACCTTTTGAGAGGTTCGCTGACTTTGTTAGTATTATCTAGTAGCGTGTCACATGAAAATACAATCCAAATGTTTATTGTGCAATATTTTGAGAGGGATGTTTAGTTTGTTTAACGTGGGGGTCATCAACCCTTTCTGTATCATGAGAATTGAATCTTTCGTTCCCTCGTTGAAATATTCGCATCCGTTGTTAAAATTTTCCAACTTAAAAGAAACTTACGAAACGGTGAATTGAGTTTAATAGCTATTATTTTTACCTACTGTTTTATCATAACATATTATAAATTTGATTTTAGCAATGTTCGTTTTAGTGTATGTGTTAAATTACCATGGTAATATTAAAGTTATTAGTGTATTTTCTATATTACCATGGTAACATGAAAGTATCACTGTATTTGTTATATTACTATGGTAACATGAGAGTTTTAAGATTAGTAAATGTGGTTAACAGAACCTAACATTGCTTATATTGATTTAGGTTTTGTGGTTAATTGATATATATAATATTTTTTCAAACTATCTTACAGAAAGTAGAACATGTTGTAAAGCCTGAAGTCAATAAAGATTAATATAAATAGAGTTCTGATTTAATGGTGATGTAAATCGTATCGTTTCTAGACAGTAATTCAAGGCTTAAAGTAAGAGGTTTTCATTGGTGGGACAGATTAAAATGAAGAGCATAATATTCCCTAAACTATTTGTCCTATAAAAACAACTTCATTACAAGCAGTTATACTTTAAGTACACACATTGCAAATGAGAGGTGGTACAGTCACACTGTAGTTAGTTTACAAGTCAGAGAGAGGTGGTACAGTCACACTGTAGTTAGTTTACAAGTCAGAGAGAGGTGGTACAGTCACACTGTAGTTAGTTTACAAGTCAGAGAGAGGTGTTACAGTTACACTGTGCTTAGTCTCCAAGTCAGAGAGAATTGTTACAGTTACACTGTGCTTAGTCTCCAAGTCAGAGAGAATTGTTACAGTTACACTGTGCTTAGTCTCCAAGTCAGAGAGAGGTGTTACAGTTACACTGTAGCTAGTCTCCAAGTCAGAGAGAGGTGTCACAGGTAAACTGTACCTAGTCTCCAAGTCAGAGAGAGGTGTCACAGTTAAACTGTAGCTCGTCTCCAAGTCAGAGAGAGGTGTCACAGTTAAACTGTAGCTCGTCTCCAAGTCAGAGAGAGGTGTCACAGTTAAACTGTAGCTCGTCTCCAAGTCAGAGAGAGGTGTCACAGTTAAACTGTAGCTAGTCTCCAAGTCAGAGAGAGGTGTCACAGGTAAACTGTAGCTAGTCTCCAAGTTAGAGAGAGGTGTCACAGGTAAACTGTAGCTAGTCTCCAAGTCAGAGAGAGGTGTCACAGGTAAACTGTAGCTAGTCTCCAAGTCAGAGAGAGGTGTCACAGGTAAACTGTAGCTAGTCTCCAAGTCAGAGAGAGGTGTCACAGGTAAACTGTAGCTAGTCTCCAAGTCAGAGAGAGGTGTCACAGGTAAACTGTAGCTAGTCTCCAAGTCAGAGAGAGGTGTCACAGTTAAACTGTAGCTCGTCTCCAAGTCAGAGAGAGGTGTCACAGTTAAACTGTAGCTCGTCTCCATGTCAGAGAGAGGTGTCACAGTTAAACTGTAGCTAGTCTCCAAGTCAGAGAGAGGTGTCACAGTTAAACTGTAGCTAGTCTCCAAGTCAGAGAGAGGTGTCACAGGTAAACTGTAGCTAGTCTCCAAGTCAGAGAGAGGTGTCACAGGTAAACTGTAGCTAGTCTCCAAGTCAGAGAGAGGTGTCACAGGTAAACTGTAGCTAGTCTCCAAGTCAGAGAGAGGTGTCACAGGTAAACTGTAGCTAGTCTCCAAGTCAGAGAGAGGTGTCACAGGTAAACTGTAGCTAGTCTCCAAGTCAGAGAGAGGTGTCACAGTTAAACTGTAGCTCGTCTCCAAGTCAGAGAGAGGTGTCACAGTTAAACTGTAGCTCGTCTCCAAGTCAGAGAGAGGTGTCACAGTTAAACTGTAGCTAGTCTCCAAGTCAGAGAGAGGTGTCACAGGTAAACTGTAGCTAGTCTCCAAGTCAGAGAGAGGTGTCACAGGTAAACTGTAGCTAGTCTCCAAGTCAGAGAGAGGTGTCACAGTTAAACTGTAGCTAGTCTCCAAGTCAGAGAGAGGTGTCACAGTTAAACTGTAGCTCGTCTCCAAGTCAGAGAGAGGTGTCACAGTTAAACTGTAGCTCGTCTCCAAGTCAGAGAGAGGTGTCACAGTTAAACTGTAGCTAGTCTCCAAGTCAGAGAGAGGTGTCACAGTTAAACTGTAGCTCGTCTCCAAGTCAGAGAGAGGTGTCACAGTTAAACTGTAGCTCGTCTCCAAGTAAGAGAGAGGTGTCACAGTTAAACTGTAGCTAGTCTCCAAGTCAGAGAGAGGTGTCACAGTTAAACTGTAGCTAGTCTCCAAGTCAGAGAGAGGTGTCACAGGTAAACTGTAGCTAGTCTCCAAGTCAGAGAGAGGTGTCACAGGTAAACTGTAGCTAGTCTCCAAGTCAGAGAGAGGTGTCACAGTTAAACTGTAGCTAGTCTCCAAGTCAGAGAGAGGTGTCACAGGTAAACTGTAGCTAGTCTCCAAGTCAGAGAGAGGTGTCACAGGTAAACTGTAGCTAGTCTCCAAGTCAGAGAGAGGTGTCACAGTTAAACTGTAGCTCGTCTCCAAGTCAGAGAGAGGTGTCACAGTTAAACTGTAGCTCGTCTCCAAGTCAGAGAGAGGTGTCACAGTTAAACTGTAGCTAGTCTCCAAGTCAGAGAGAGGTGTCACAGTTAAATTGTAGTTAGCTGGTTCAAGTGCTGGATCAAGGCGATTGTAGGGTCCAGCTACATTTTGTTCGTAGGCCCTACCAGCCGTATAAGTTAAATCAAAGGTTGGATAAATGATAAATTCTGGTTTGAAATTTATATATATGCATATAACGTATGCTTGCTGTTCACGTATGTTAATACACTATAATTAAATGTCGGCTGTATGTTTACGTGGAAGATGTATCAAAGGTTGTACAGTAAAATGTATATTTCATGTTGTTGTTTTTTTCGCCCTCTAATATTAACTTTCAAGGAAAATTTTCATGGACTCAAAGTTTTCGTAGGCACTAGTTAGTTGTACTTGACACAATACGAGATGGCTTTTAATCTCACACGTTAGAAAACACCATATAAATCACCTGGAATTTTCAGTAAAAGGTTAAACTTGACAAACAATGAGTGGTAATTCTCATATTAGAGTGACGTAGTAGGTAGCCTCGCTATAGGGAAGAAACAGTTGAACTTTAGCGCTGGAAGGATTAACCAGATATCGAGTGTAATCTGTACAATTATCCAATAAAGTCAAACAAAATAAGCTTTTATATCAAACTTTAATAACAGTCTTTTTACCAAACATCTGGTGTAGAGGCTATATTTTACGTCACTTTAACGCATTGGCTCTTTATCACTTACTGGTAATCTGAGGTCATAATAGTTGTGTGTAATAATTATGATATATTTAACTAGTTTTGTGAATAAAAAGATGTTTTATTTTCGTAATGCAAGTTTCGTAAATCGGAAACCAAAACCTTAAGTATAATGTTCTACTTAAAGATGTAGAAAGTTATATTGATACTTGTTATACGACATTAATATTAACGTACAATAATAAATTTCTACCACACTATTAGTTATATCCATATCCGACAACGACTATCGCTCATTCCAGGCCATCTGAGATACAACAAACAGTAGTTTGTTTGTAGTTAATCCTTTTGTTTTTTACTTGACTTTTATACTTTAACATGAAACTTATTTCCAAAGACATGAAATTAGTGGTGACTTTGAGATTTAAAAAAAATGACATGAATCTTACGCACGTTTCACCGAGCGGTTTCCACGTGTGGTCAAGCAAAAGACATTTTGAAAATGCACGGCCTAGTAGTTAGAGTACACAGACAGTGAATCCAAAGATCCGTAGTTTTACAAACATGCAATCGATTCGTAGTTTAAAGACGTGAGTGCATTATGAAGGTGGCGACCAAAGATCAAAATTTGAAACGAAGAATAGCTCAAGAACCGAGTCGATTTGCAGGTTCGAATTCCCGTTACACCAAACATGCTCGGCCTTTCACCCTTGAGGGCGTTAATGTAACGCTAAATCCCACTATTCGTTGGTAAAAGAGTAGTCCAAGAGTTGACGGTGGGTGGTGATGACTAGCTGCTTTCCCTCTAGTCTTACACTACTAAATTAGGGACGGCTAGCACAGATAGCCCTCGAGTAGCTTTGTGCGAAATTAAAAAAAAAAAATGAAAATAAGAAAGGGAAATAAAAAACTTTTTAGCATTTAATAGGGAAGATGTGAACACTGTGAAATTAGTCTAAATACTAGTTAGTCAAAAGTTTAAGACCATACGGAAACAAAGCGTTAATCTGTAAACATGTAAAGAAATTTAGTCATTTGTGTTCAAGCATTAGTATTGTCAACATCTTCCACTGACATCTCTGGTATTACATTGGGGAAAATACATGGCAAAGGCTGAAAAGTTGACAGAGTTTGAACGTAACAGAATTGTAGAGCTGCAAAAGCAAGGTCTCTTTCAATGTGCTGTCGCTGGTGAGATTGGACGTAGTAAAACTGCTGTTGCAAATTTATTAAAAGACCCTGAGGGATACGGAACAAGAATTTCAAATGGTCGGCCCAAGAAACTTTCGCTGCAGTTGAGCAGGAGAATTCAAGGGGTTGTCGAAGACACCACCAGATCGGCGAGCCAGACCCAGACCCAATTTTGAATTTATTTACAACAAACGAAACTGTACAAAAAGGCATGACAAGGGAAAAACGTTAAATATATACAAAAAAAAAAAAAAAGAAATATTTTCAAGTGAAAAAAAACGTGAAATGTATACAAGAGAAAGAAAAAACATGAAGCGAGAGTGAAGGCAGGGCTGCTTAGAATCCAAGCTCCACCCGGCTCCCCACCAACCCAAAAGGTGGCGAAACGTGCGGCCGCCAGAGATGGTAAAATGTCCCGGGATCCGGAAAAGGCGATCAACCCTTTCCAAGGTCTCCGTCGACGTCGGACAGAGGACCAACGTGTGCAAGACAGACTCCACATGGGTGTGACACACTGGACACAACTCAGTCGCACAAGAGTTCCGAAGGTATGCACGCTCCCTCACTGGAAGGATATTGTGCAGGACGCGCCAGTTGAAAGCCTGGAGGTGGCTACCAACATGGCGCAGCGCGACGCCGCCCCAAATAAAGGCCCACGGCAGAGCAGGATGGAATCACTCTATCCTTTAGGTACAATCGGGGACCAGCAGACGGTAGAGGGAACGGGAGTCCGTCGGTACTTCGGCAGACACGGCACGACACCACCGGATCGCCCAGGACACGTTCCAAGCTGCATGGACCGAATAGCCGACCAATACTCACCCAAGCTGATGGGTTTCACCAGCTGGTCGTAAAAGGAAAGGTCGAGGGAGAGCAAAAACCAAGTAATCTCATCCCACAACCCTTCGTTCACAGGTGAAGCCAAGAATAAACGGCGGTAATAGCCGAGGCACACATTTAGAATGTCAGAGATGTCAGATAACGATTGACCATTCTACAACATCAGACTGGAGATGTGTCTGGTCTTAGCCATCTCCCGTGCCTTGCACAGCAGAACCCTCGGGGCAGTTCTGGGATCGAGTGATTCGATCAAACTAGAGACGCTCGTCGCATGGAATAGTTTGGAATAGTCCAAATGTATGTCCCTACGGAGTGTCTCAATGTTCGAGAGGGCCCAGAGATCCATTAGTCTAACCACGAAGTAAGGCAGCCAAGGTGTCCTGCTGCCCCGCAAGGCCAGGCGGCGGGCCCTCGAATGCCGCATGCCAGCGTGCCGCAGCAAGGAGGCACATGCTTCCTTAAGACCCGGTGACAGACTCAACAGAACACAGATTTCGAACAAGGCCAAGCAAATCATCTCCAACCTCATCCTCAGCAAGGAGGAAGACGTTGAGCCTCCACACACCAGGACCCCAATAATCGGGGACAAAATCCCAGAAAGTGGTAAGAAGTGCCTAATGGTCAGACACATAAAACAAGACATCCCCAACCCGGTGAACAGCAGCCCTGCTGCCAGAAAGAAGATCACCCCAAATCTTGTCGAGGTGAGGATCCAAGACGCAGTTGAAGTCGCCACCAGGGACGATATCGGCATGTGTAACCATGATCCTGTCCAAGCCCGAGAAGGACTCCTGCTCCCCAGACTGGGCAGGTGCATAAACATTGACAAGCCGAATCTTACGACTCCCAGCGACCACATCAACGTACACCACCCGCCCCTCAACATCACTATGCGATGCGAGGATCCTCACACCCCGAGCACGTGTCGTGCCAAACGACCAAAAGGTGCAGACAGGAAACCGAGAATAAAACGAAAAGTGGTCCCTTCGAGAGGCAAAATGGGTCTTTTCCAAAAATATAGCATGAACCGCAAAGCAGTTGAAGAGGGAGAACGCATAGAATTGCTTAGCAACGCTACGCAACCTCTGGATGTTTAAAGTGATGCAAGAAAAATCCATCAGCCAATCAGAGGGGAGAAATCAGTGATGCTGCTGCTTTGACAGAGTAGACGGAGGCAAAAGAGTATGCGGCCTCTTGAGGCTACCCGACCCCACCTTCTCCTCGCAGCAGCGGCCGCCGACATCTGACCACCCCCGCTACACAACAGGGACATCCAGCCCAAAGTCCAGTAACAATACATGTAACAAACAACACAAACTCCCGGAGCGATCACAGCAAACAACGGTACCGACAAAATCCTGAACCGTATGGCGACCCACCCACGCAGAATGCAGCTCAAGAACAATAAGACGGCATCTACGAGAGAAAGGCTTTAAAAACTGTAAACGTCTTCTGGAAGCCACGCCCCCTTCCACATCACGAAACAGCGGTTAAACTTTGCTGAGAAACACCAAACATGGGACGTAGAAAAATGGACGAAGGTTTTGTTTTCTGATGAGAAAAAAATTAACCAAGATGGTCCAGATGGCTTCCAACGTTACTGGCACGATAAGGATATCCCACCGGAGACATTTTCTACACGACACAGTGGAGGAGGTTCCATCATGATCTGAGGTGCTTTCTTCTTCCATGGAACAATGGAGCTTCAGGTTATACAGGGGCGTCAAACAGCAGCTGGCTACATTGGCATGTTGAAGAGAGCATTCTTATTGACTGAAGGTTCTTGCTTGTGTGGAAATGACTGGATCTCTCAGCAGGACAATGCTGCAATCCACAATGCCCGCAGGACAAAGGACTTTTTCATGGCGAATAACACGATTCTTTTGGACCAACCAGCGTGTTCGTCCAAACTGAACCCCATTGAAAATGTTAGGGGGTGGATGGCGAGGAAAGTCTATAGAAATGGACGTCAATTCTGAACAGTGCATGATCTTCTTGAAGCCATCTTCACCACTTCGAATAACATTCCAGCCAGCCTTCTGCAAACGCTTATATCGACCATGCCAAAGCGAATGTCTGGAGTTATTCGCAATGACGGCCGTGAAACTCACTACTGAGACCTCTTGTTGGGCATTTCCTACCCTGTTTAGGACTTCTTTTTGATATGGTCTTAAACTTTTGACCAGCTAGTAGTTAGGCTAATTTCATAATGTTCACATTTTCTCTATTAAATGCTTAAAAAGTTTTTTATTTTATTTTCCCATTTCTTATTTTCATCTTTCGAAGCTCTACTCAAATAAGTGGTTGAGTCTAACAACGCAAAATGCATATTTTTTCTGTATGTTCATTGGCCTCAAGATTTTGGCCATGAGTATAGTTTACGTAGCATAATAAATCGTAGACCCGTCCGAGATAAATTATAATACGTAACAAATAATAAACATAACAAACATTAAATGAGTTAAGAATGAAATAATTGGACAATAAGTGTAACTTTTGTTAGTTTGTTTGTACAACATAGGAACCACCTACCCTCAGATCCATAGGCTAACATGCTAGCCCAACATATTAAATAAAAGAATTATTATATTACTTTATTTGTTTGATTTAATGTTTATTTGCATGCAATGTATAAATTGCGCCACGATGCTGTAACTCGGTTTTTGTGCTCGCACAACGAATTTCAAAAGAAAACCGGAAGTGGGCGGAGTTTCTTGACTCTGGTGCCGGTACATATAGTTAGTTGCAGAACAAGATGAAGCCATTTTTAAAGTATTATGGTCGAGCGTGTTAGTTATTATAACGCCAAACACTAGTAAAGAGTAGAACAACGCACAGGCCGAGCAGCAGAAATAACAAGTGTTATCAGGTACAGTGTTGTAGAAAATTTGTTGTTAGCATTTTAATTTCTAATTAAAACTCACGAAAAGTTATTAAGATATTTATTTGCCTAATACCAGCCATCACAACTAAATTTCTTGTAAGAGATTGATAGAGGAAGTTAAAACGGAAAAGTGTTACGTCACTTATCGTTGAAGGAAGGTGTAGTGAAACTAATTGTACTACTGACCTGTTCATGTTCTAGTGTTATTGAAACTAACGACCACACAAGAATGACAACAGATTTCTTTTCTGCAAGTCGTAGCTGTTATACGAGTATGCAATTTGGTTAAAAACGTTTAAAATTTTGTTCGGTTGATAATATTGTATAAAATATCATTAACTAAATTTATTTTCCGATAATTTATTTGTATTTTCTCTAATACTATAGATAAATAAAGGGAAGCCTAATCAACATGATGTTTGTCGTTGGTGTAATATTTTTATTCATCATGGCGGTAAAATCAGGTGAGTGTTTGATTTCTGTTTTTGTTGCTCTGAACAACTTTGTAACATGTGAACAATAAACCCGAGTCTGACTTGTATACCTTCCCTCCCTCCCCCTAATGGTACAGTGGCATGTCTGTGAACTTGAACTGATGGAAGCCAGGTTTCGATACTTGTAGTGGGTAGAACACAGCTAGACCTTTATGTATCTTTTGTGCATAGCAAAACAAACATTTACGTACTCGTGGCACCGTAACGCTTTACAATTTAGTTTATGGTTCGGTTGGCGATTTTGAAAGACTAAACATCAGACAAGGTACTCATCCGTGTCATAGACCCCTTCCATTCAAATATAACCAGTCTGCTGCACCTGACCTCTACTGCACTATAGTCATTCGCGATACACACACACACACACACACACACACACACACACATTTTAGACTTAACAAGGAAAAGGAAATCCGCCCCAATCGATCCGTTTGTAATTATTCTATTGCCATTCTACAACAAAAACAACTTTGTCTAACACCCAAACCTTTTGCAGAAGACTAAACTAGATATTGTGTAGGTCGTAGGGCTATTGAAGTCTTGTGTTTCTATATTTTATACAAGTTCAAACATGCATCCAGTGTAAACAATGTTATCTTTATTCTCTCCCCCCCTAGAAGTTGTATTTGTTACAAATATCTGGTGTTCCTTTAGAAGGCTTGTGTATAGGGTGAAGTAGGAATTATCAGTCAATAATAATTATCCATTAGATGGCTACTTTGTACACTATACAATAGGGGTCTTTATGGAGTTAACTCCTATGTTGTGTGTAGTGAAGGAATAAACAAAATATATACTATTAAATTTCATTACAATCATTAATAAACTATTTAACTTCAAAATACTGAGGTTTGTGTAAATTAATGTATTTGATTATATGCTTCATTTGAAAATGCTGCTCTTTTATTGGTAAAACTTTATATGCACTCGGTAGGGAGTTGTCCTAGTCCAGACATCTCTTCTCATTTGCTATATATCAGGCCATCCCTTAGGTAATGTCCGATTTTAGATTTAGAAAATGAGGTTTTCAAATGCTTTTAATGTTATTTGATCAATAATGTATGTTCCATTATTATTATTAATTACTTTCTACCAACGACTCACGTGCTTCTGAATGTCACTTCTATAAAATTCTTGGGGTTTGGAGAAAAATAATGTAGAGAGGGCAGTTTTGACATCTTAATGTGTTACAAGTTCTTTTCCATCAAGAAACTTTGGAATAGATGATAATCAGATGGGACAAGGTCTGGAGAATAAGGAGGATGTGGAAGTTTTTCCCAGTCTAGCTCTTCAGTCTTTACAGATGTGATCCTTGCTGTATGCATTATCCTGGTGTAACACAACACCTTTATGACTGATTAAAGTATGCCTCTTTTCTTTCACTGCAACATTCAAACGCTCTAACTGTTAAATAGAATTCTGATGTAATCGTTACATTGAGTGGCAGCAACTTAAAGTGGATCACACCAACAATATTGCATAAAAAGCTTAAGACTTTCCCCGGGTTGTGGTCCATGTTGGGCTGTGCTTTAACCAGTTTACCTGCACTGAGCCGTTGTCTGTTGCGTTTAACATTATTCTAATACATCCATCTTTCATCTTCAGTCACTAACCTGTCCCAAAAAGGTGTTCAGTTCACGGGACTGTAGAGAACTTAATATTTTAATATTACGACATCTTTGTTTTCAATAATCCAAACCTATTTATGATCTCTTAATGATTTTTTTTTTTTTTTAGTTTGAAATCTTTAGTTTGTAGCTTTGAAAGAAAATTGTTTAGAACAGTTGTTTTCGAACTTTTCAGGTTCACATAAAATGTTTGGTTTATTTTGATTAAAAACTCTGGAATAATATTTCAAAAGAGACAGTCTCATTTTTATCACTTACTCAATAATAGAATGATGGGATTGTTTCTTTCTGGTATAATTGAGGGATGTATTACCATTGTAGTAAATTCGAAGCGAAGAAACTATTGGCGAATCTTGCTTGGAGCGAGCGAGAGAGTTGTGTTCTTTTGTTTTTGAATGTCGCGCAAAGCTACATATGGGTTATTTGCAGTTCCCGCACCTAACTGATAGACTATCGGGAATACAGCTGGTCGCCATCACACGCCGTCAACTCTTGGGCTACTCTTTTCCTAAAAAATAGAGGGATTGACCGTTACCTTATAACGCCCCCATCAGTGAAAGGACGAGCATGTTCGTTACGGGGTTCGAACCTGCGTCTCTCTGATTGATTGTGAGTTAAGTGACCTAACCACATTGCCATGTCTGTTACTGTGGCTAGTATGTACATGTAGGTGGGAAAACTCTTATAGGAGTTGTATAAATTTTTGTTTTATGTTGTGTGCCACTGACGTCAGCTCCATGTGGTACACGTATCGGTTTCAGAATCCCTGTTAACTGCGTAACTTAAATTAACCTTTTCTTTTTATACAGATAATTCATCCTCTTAACTCCTTCTAGTATCTCTTAACCTCACTATATCTGGGTATGTGCTGACGAGGCCTTTCGCTCAATACCATGGCTCATCAGGTCAGCTTTTATACGACAAAGATCGTAATAGTTGACACGACAGTTATATGCATTATCAAATCGTATAAGCAATAACTGTTATGGTGTGACTTACAAGTTAAGTGTAACTAAGTGATTTAACTAGGGAAAGGATTAGTAACATTATTACTTGTCACGCAAGCGCGCCAAATTAACCGACCTTTTATGTACAGTTGTTTGGTGTGGCGTCTTGCATGCCCCTAGGTATGTTGGTACACATGCGTTAAATTCTCTTGAACTTCATGTGAAATGTAACATTCCATGTAGTACCGCATAATAGTGTGTGCCTCTCGAAACAGTTTTATCAGTGTATTTCCACGGGTCCTTTTAAACGTTAATGTGAAATTTCCTGATTCTTTTATCTTGGATATAATGTCCCCACTCTCCGAACCCCATTTTTCAAGTTTAATTTACGGTTCTCTTTAATCGTGTTTTCTTGCTTTTCACAAGATGACCACAGTACACACACAGCCAGCTAATATTATAGAAGTGGTTGAATAATATAAAAACAATTTACTCTAAAGCTGTGTTGGATTTCTTGTTTTGGAGTAAATTCTTGTTTTCTCTTTATTCCAGGCTGTAGTTTTGGCTCATGTTTGGTGATTTGATATCCAACTTAACCTTGTTCTACCCCCACGTCTGTGGTGAAGTGACATCATTTCTGTCAGTTTATACTTTTGTCTCAAATATGGTAGACGTATTTCACTCTTAAAATATTTTTCATCCTTGTTATTCATAACAAACTTAAGTTTACAGACGTACTACTAAAATTCCACGTTCGATTCTTCGAGGTGGACAACTCCTTAAATAGTTAACCATTGTGTAGCTTTGAACCAAAAAATGTTCCGACTTTATTTGGCTAGGTATAAAATCAGATGAAAAATATAAATATAAAATTACATCTTTGTCACGGCGCAAAATCACTGGAAACTTCACTAAATTACTAGATTCGTATAACTATGAAATCCACGTAACTACTGTACCTACAAATAACAGTTTTTAACGACAACTGTTATTCTTACAACGAAATGCCATGAAAAGCAACCTGACTTGAAATCTAAGTACCCTATTTTGGTATTCTGTCGACCGGGTAGTGATACCTAGGATTTTAAACTATTTATATGTTAAAATTGTAAACCTTAAATGTGACATTTTTGTTTATCATTCAGTGTTGTTCTTAGTGATAATTACAACTTAAAGCATTAATGTGTAAAAGATCGGAAGTTTCTTCGATCAGTGTATAACAGATTTGTTGGTAGACTCGTGGTTTATTAAACAACACTCTAGTTTCTATGTAGTTTTTCGTATTTCCTGCAATAAACAATATTGATAGACTTTACCCAATATCTTCCTTGTTGTAGGAGACGGGTTGACCTGTGACCTGGCCAACATTCCAGCAAGTATTGAGCGAGGAAAGTCTTGGTTGTTATCCAAGCGCGATGAACATGGAGGATTAGGAGAACAGACGCACCGCGCAGTTACAACCTTGTATCTGACAGACCATGCCCACTTCACAAAAGGAGACCTGTCAAGTGAACTCATGGTCAAAGAAATGGAGTTGCAACTAGCTGTCGCCCTCTGGAGGTTTGCAAGACAAATAAGCAATTAAATCAGTTTGTTTTGAATTTCACGAGGGCTATCTACTCCACCCATCCCTACTTTAGCAGTGTAAGACTAGAGGGAAGGCAGCTAGTCATCACCACTCACCGCCAACTCTTGGGTTACTCTTTTACCAACGAATAGTGGGATTGAGCGTCATATAACGCCCCCACGGCTGAAAGGGCGAGCATGTTTGTGAGGAGGATTCGAACCCGCGATCCTTGGATTACAAGTCGAGTGCCTTAACCCACCTAGCATGCCGGGCCAGTTAAATCTGAGTTTTTTTAGAGGGATTCCAAGTAGATTCAAAACTAGAAATGACGCGAAGATTTTTTCTTTATATTTCACAAACCGTTAAATAACTCTTGTGATATTTCATTGTTTTAATATTCCGCTTGTCTATCCGAAAATAATTACAGTGGAACCCCCTCTAAAGCAGCCACCCGCCGGACTGAGACAAACTTGCCTGATTAGAGGGGTTCCACTGTACATAATTAGGGATTATGTAAACAAAAAAAGGAACTGATTGAATGACCACTTTTAAGGGGTGGCCGCTTAGAGGGGTTCAACTGTATTATTATTATTATTATTGTAAATTGAATTATTTGCCTTTCGTTTCATTAATAACATTAAACAACTTAAGTACATCTATAGACATGGCTGTCAATACATTTCTCTAGACCAGTCGCGATTCGAGGTTTATAGTACATCTATAGACCATGGCTGTCAATACATTTCTCTAGACCAGTCGCGATTCGAGGTTTATATATTGGGTTCTTAAACACTGTCCATTATAGCGAACGAAAATAATCTAAGCGACAGATTTACAAAACAATCTGTCTGATTACGGAAATTTTTAATTATAACCAAATCAGCTTTTATGAATTAAATTCGTTAGGCTGTGTAATTACTTTCTTTGGGAGACAGTGAACATGCCCACGACAAATCTGGTACTATCTTTGGGAGACAGTGAACATGCCCACGACAAATCTGGTACTGATGTGGTTCTTGTTCGTGATTTTTTTTTCCATTGATTTTTAGATCACTGGATCCCGCTGGAGAAACGTTGTCAGCGGGTAGATTAGCCCTCTACGTCAACGGACTTTTAGCCACCTGTCGGAAACCTAGGAACTATTTTGCCACAGATCTGACAGAAACTCTTATGGAGTATAACTTCACAGCCTCAGAATTTGCATATGCTTTAGTTTCTTTGGCTCTCTGCAATGCTGGAAGAACTCTCTCAGAAGAAAGAATTGTCCATCTTCTGGGTGAAATCCAACCTAAGCCCGGTGCCCACTTCTGGACAGGTATTTGTTAATACGGATATTTTACTTGCTAAGTTTGAATGTAGAAGAATAATTAGCTTGTTTAACGGAATTGGTACTTTCAATTAACTTAAGTTTTTAAATACGAAACTGTATATAGAACTGCAAGTTTCTTAAGCTTGTAAGTTACGTTGATAATATCCATGTCGTATCTATATAGAATCGTTGTACTCTTACTGTTCAAATTAAATTTATTTTTCTCAAACAACTTGACAGATACTCAAGCTTTAATAGTGATGGCTTTGTCTTGTGTCACGAGGAAAGAAAGTAACGGTTATATTGAAAGTAATGTATCTACGGTCTTGGAGCACTTCAAAGAAATCCAGAAGCCAGATGGGAGTTTTGGAAACGTGTACACGTCTGGACTTGTCGTACAGGTAAATAAGAGCCGTATACGAAGCTATTTCTAAGAAGTGTTCTAATTGCACGTGTTTAACAGATGTCTAGTGTTTAAAATTCTAAGTTTCTAACTTGGATGAATGCACTACTACACCGGACAAAAGGATCCAAAGTTGTCATTGTGTTAGTGATATCTGGTTAACCCATAAGATCGCATACAAAAGTTCTCAAACGAGACTCGAGCTCATTCGAATAGTTCTTTTCTTCAGGGGAATAATTGTGTTATAAGTGTAATGAAATATGTAGACACTGATGTAGACGTCACGTAAACCGGATGTTCAATACGAATTGGCCTTGAACTAGCCAGTCACAACCTAGGGATATTTGTTACAACAGTTCTAAAAATTAACCAATTTATATGAAGATAATATAGAAATAAACTAACTGTAAAATGGTGGGGAAATCATAAATATAGAGAAACTTAAAAAATTTGTTTATCCGTTGTTCCACATACCAACTTCTGTCGCAACCCAGCGGGTAACCAGTTTTTACATGATCAAAGAATTTGTTTATCCGTTGTTCCACATACCAACTTCTGTCGAAACCCAGCGGGTAACCAGTTTCTACATGATCAAAGAATTTGTTTATCCGTTGTTCCACATACCAACTTCTGTCGAAACCCAGCGGGTAACCAGTTTCTACATGATCAAAGCTGTGACTCTCCACACACCAAATGCAACATTACATTCAATCTAACGCTCGAATGAAAAAAAGATTATCTGATGTCACATTAACGAAAAGGGACATTGACCTAGAAAATCCAAAAGACCCACCCACCTTTTCAACTAGTCATAATTGATTATCAGATTAAAATTAATCTTTTTAAAACTTCTATTCAATCTCATCTTGTTCACTCCCAGCGCTATTCACAACAAAACAATGGTTTCCCAATTAGTTTCCTAACGCGCCCCTGTCGGCATCTTTCTCAACTCCGCGGGTTCATTAATTTCTTTTTTTTACGACCTACTCCCAGCGACTTCGTACAGATTAGTTTCGCACTTAACCTCCCATCATGCGGGGTGAAGATAAGTTCCTAACCAGCCAGGTTTGTCTTTGAGGCCCCCAGAAATTCTGCAACCTGATGGAATTGTTTTTATAAGCCTAAATTCCTACTACAAATAACCAGTAATTTGAACATAACCCTTTGCTCCCCTCTAGCACAGCGGGAAGTCTACGGATTTACAACGCTAAAATCAGGGGTTCGATTCCCCTCGGTGGGCTCACCAGATAGTCTGTGGTTTTGCTATAAGAAACAGGCGCATGCACGCGCACAACCCTTTATTATCCTGAAGAATATAACTCTTCTAAAGCGCTTGCCTTTCGGTTGAAAGAAGTATCAGGACTTAGACAAACTACACTCTTAGAAACACAACTGTACTAATAACGGTCGTTTTAATACACTACGCTCTTAGAAACACAACTGTACTAATAACGGTCGTTTTAATACACTACGCTCTTAGAAACACAACTGTACTAATAACGGTCGTTTTAATACACTACGCTCTTAGAAACACAACTGTACTAATAACGGTCGTTTTAATACACTACGCTCTTAGAAACACAACTGTACTAATAACGGTCGTTTTAATACACTACGCTCTTAGAAACACAACTGTACTAATAACGGTCGTTTTAATACACTACGCTCTTAGAAACACAACTGTACTAATAACGGTCGTTTTAATACACTACGCTCTTAGAAACACAACTGTACTAATAACGGTCGTTTTAATACACTACGCTCTTAGAAACACAACTGTACTAATAACGGTCGTTTTAATACACTACGCTCTTAGAAACACAACTGTACTAATAACGGTCGTTTTAATACACTACGCTCTTAGAAACACAACTGTACTAATAACGGTCGTTTTAATACACTACGCTCTTAGAAACACAACTGTACTAATTACGGTCGTTTTAATACACTACGCTCTTAGAAACACAACTGTACTAATTACGGTCGTTTTAATACACTACGCTCTTAGAAACACAACTGTACTAATTACGGTCGTTTTAATACACTACGCTCTTAGAAACACAACTGTACTAATAACGGTCGTTTTAATACTCTTGTCTCGCATTTCAAGACTTAAAAGAATTGGTTAGGAAATAAATGTAAAATTCTAAAACTAACTTCATTCTTAAACCCGATTGAAATTACGTATTTTAAAAATAAGATTTATTAGCTAGAAATAAGTTATCCCCACTCTTGAACTCTGAGAAAATTAGATGCAATATTAGTTGTAAATACAGCCCTTCTGTTTGTTTTTCATACATTCTTCCAGAAAGTTCCAGTAATCCATCGATTTTAGTCATGGATTCTGTTTGTGGTCTTACTTGATGCGTTTTGACAGGATCTCTAACAATTTCTTGTTTTAAGGTAGTTCATGTTAGAACACTAGTGAAAAGTGTTTAATATTTGTTTTGTTACCATAGTATTGAAATGGTATTCCGATCGCAACATTAACTACAAATTTTGATTTGTAGAACCATTTTGACCTGATCTGATTTACAATACACTTTAAGGGGTGTGAACCACGGAATAAGTTAATCTTTGAATTTCGGTTAATCATAGTAAATTCAGTGTCTGAGTGAAACTACACGTTGTGGTGATTGAAAAAATGTCTGTCACTACAGTTAAGATGGGCCTTCACGCCAGTTTTTGTTTTCCTTGAACTGTTTCAATGATTCCTTCTATTAGGCTAAGTTTGTTCATAAACAACTATTTTTTAAAGCAACTTTGCTTTGTATATTTCACTCGTATTTTATGGTATAAAACTTTTACATACTTGTATGTATGGTGCTGTCATCTGTCACCACGTTCAAGATGTATTCATCCAACGCCATGTTCGTATACTCTTGGTGCCCGGTAGACCAACGGTTCTAAACCCTTTAAGCTGTTTGGATGTTTGACCCGGACGAAATCTTTATGAACCTTGACCTACCCCGATAGTACGTGACACTCGTCACAAGTTTAGTGAAAACAGCATATTAGATATTAACTTGGACAGAAGAACCTTTCTCTATTCTCGGTCTATCTGGACTTCTTGGAGTCATCAAGACCTTGGTCGAAACATGCCATTCAATCTTTCCTTTTGTAGCGGTTGTAAGTGTCCATCAACAACCTTTGTGTTAGTTTTCCATAATTGCTTCTTTTAGCGTACAACAATTCTGATTCATTTCTTAACTACTGCTTCATGATAAGGGGAGTAGGCCCGTGATATTCTGTACTTCATGCAATCTCTTTAGTATATGGTCTCGATCTGTTTAAGAGGAAAATATATTTTTTCCATCGGTATATCGCAACGAATTATACTATTCTGTGTACACCCATAAGACTTCAACCGTAAATTACTAAAATTGTTATGTAGAAAGTTACCGAAGCCAGATATACCACTTTAGAACTCCTGAAATCTGTTTTAAGATTATCCTAAGTGATCTTTGTTCTTGGGCTATGATCCACAGCTGATCCGCAGTGTCTCATTGAGCAGCTAAGCCAGATCTCTCGTAGGCTGAGTCTGAGCTGAATTAACTGTATTTGATAGGCAAAGCTGCTATTAAGGAATACTGCAGATAGTTCAACGGTCTATAACTTGGTTGTATGCTATAATGCTCCATACACTGTCGTACAACGGCTGTTCTTTCTAAACCTAAGTGAATTGTATTCGTTAGCATGTATTTGGGCATGTCTCTAGCGAATAACCTTCTTATTATATTCTTATAACCCCGCACATCCTTTTAAGGCTATACTGACTAACTAAAGAGTCGTTATTACAAACGGGTTACCAATTAAAATAAGTTAAATTCTACAGAATGTTTCGTGGTTTGGGAAAACATTTCTAACTCTAACAACTTCCCATTTTATCGCCATCTTTTGCACGCATAGTGCACTTCCCCAACACGTAGGAAACTCACTTTTAACCTGTCTGAGAGGAATCGTTACATTTTAACCGAGTTAATAGTATTAACACTTACAAGCTGTATAGTGGTGGCTCTTAGGTCCTTTATTCAAGAGAAACAAAACCAAATAACCCATTGTGATTACGCTATGCCTAACAAAAGAAGTTAACAACGACTATCTTGGATGAGACTTTGTTTAAACAAACTTTATGTAATCGTGCCCTATTTAGAAAATTATTCGTAGTTGGGCTACATATTTAAATGTTACGTATTTAAATAATTTTTAACATATTGTGAATAATGTGGCCACAAATGGCTAATTCGTAAATAGTTTAAGGGTTTATTTGGTGGAACCAAACTTTAAAGATAAAATAGAATGACGACAGTAAACAGTGAGCATGTTGCACACTTGTGTTAAAAAGAACGAAACGTTTAACTATTGAACGTTTCGGAATATACATATTCCGGCGTCAGTAAGTTTGTTTGTTTGTTTTTGAATTTCGCACAAAGCTACTCGAGGGCTATCTGTGCTAGCCGTCCCTAATTTAGCAGTGTAAGACTAGAGGGAAGGCAGCTAGTCATCACCACCCACCGCCAACTCTTGGGCTACTCTTTTACCAACGAATAGTGGGATTGACCGTCACGTAATAACGCCCCCACGGCTGGGAGGGCGAGCATGTTTGGCACGACTCGGGCGCGAACCCGCGACCCTCAGATTACGAAGCGCACGCCTTAACGCGCTAGGCCATGCCAGGCCCTTTTTTAAAAAAAATTAATTTAGATCGCAGTATAAACAATCACCTAATTTAAAGTGATTGTGTGTGTTTCTTATAGCAAAGCCACATCGGGCTATCTGCTCAGCCCACCGAGGGGAATCGAACCCCTGATTTTAGCGTTGTAAATCCGGAGACATACCGCTGTACTAGCGGGGGGGGGCACTTCAGTAAGCTATATTGTAAATTATTACACATTTTACAAAGTAATTAAAATTCTAAATGAAATTATAGACAACCAGATAATGAAACAACTATACAAACAGACTTGTGGCTATAATAAAAGTAGTCATATTTAAAGTGGGGGAGTTCATCTTTATAATAGAACTGTCTGTACGTCCACGTAACTAGTCTGTAGAGTATGGATGGAACTTCTACAAAATCTAAACGGAGGTTTCCTGTATCCATGCAGGTGTTCATGTCTACTTTCAGTTTAGCGATTTTTATGGGCATTTTCGCGTCTTTAACCAATTACTTCACCTGGTGGTGATGGATCTCTACTAAACTTGATATGAAGGTTTGACCCATGCGGAAATACAAGCAAACTTGCTGTTTCGTATTGTGTTTTTGGAGGTTTGTTTTTTTATATAATGGAAATGAGTTTTCATGTTGTAAGACAATCTTTCATTAATCATGAATTTTTAACTTCCATCCAGGGAACGGTTATTCCAGCTTGTTTATAATAGATAAGTTCGACATTGGAAGATCCAGGTACAATGTTTTTAGTTGTTTTTTCGCTACGTGTGTGAATTATGGTGTTTAGTAAATTTGATAGCTTTGTTTTACCAGTTTTATTTCATACTGTCAAGTGTTTTGAGAGGTAATGGGCCTATAGGTTTACCAATATAAGTGTCATTACAATTATCAGGTATGTATTTATATACGATCCTGCAACACATAAGGGGGGGGGGTAAGTAATGTCTTCAGAGCTGAATAAGCTTTGTATCTTAGAAGATTATCCAAACATCACTTTTTAGTTCAACTCGCGGATTATTGTTTTTCCTCAATTTGTGACTTCATGTATAGAAGCTTCTTTATTTAAAGGAACGAGCGGTCTTAAATATTTATCAACAGGGTAAGTGTTTCTTTAGGGGTTTAACTTTGTGAGAAAGTAATTTTGCATGTTAGGCCTGGAACAGAATGTGAGGTGTAGCCGTTTACTGGAATGTTCTGTAAGGTGGGGTAGGAAGAGATGTTATCGGAACAGATTCGTGTTCTATTGACAAACATGAGTAAACTCGTGTGTAAAGAAACTCCAGAATAGAACTTTACCTCGAACAGGAAACTAAACTGCTAAACTAACATGGATGTCAATAACTTTGACATCGGTTAACGCCCCAAGAAAACTTGTGCTTTATTTACCACTGGGGACGGGTGTGTCATTAGCGTGCCCAGATGTCAATAACAAAGGTTCATGGTTCTCTTCCTTCCTGTCGAATAGCTGTTTGCACTTTTGGGGCATTATATATTATAAAGGTAAGTCATATCCAATTATCTAGTTTAGAGAATTTCAACAATACTTTACTTTTATAAAAGTAGTATTATTCACTAAACTGGTTTTGTGGATGTGATTTTTGGTTTTTGTATCAATACCAGAATGTTTACCGAATTTCTGTTTTTTTTCTATACATTCAGTTAATGCCTTCTTAGTACCGGAATGTTTACCGAATATTTAAACACCGTTTCAGTCCTTTCACTTCACCTTTCCCCTCCGTCTTTACGCAGGCGCTTTTGGCAGCAAGAGACAACGGAAATAGCTGGGACTTTAATCAAGCTCTAGGCTACCTGTTATCTCAACAACAACCGGATGGGTCATTCGGAGACTTGTTGGCCACATATTTTGTACTTCCGGCACTGGCCTGTCAGAGCTTGGTGGACTTGGGAGACATTAATTGTACAGAATCAACAACCTTGGATGACACTGGTATGAAATATTCACTAACGTAACACCAATTAGCGAAACCTAGCCCTCGCGTTCGTTTTATCTGTTTTAAGTAGTTGAGTCTTGCAATCGTATTTTAACAGAATATCACCTGACTTGTGGCCTCTTATTTGAACGACTTTATTTAGCCCATCTGGACCTCCAACTGGAACGAAGAATTGGACAATTTTCAATCGCTGTCTCGAAGCGCGTGATTTTAATTCGAATTACTGGTCACATGATTATAGATGACTATTTTTAGTCTTTTTGATTACGGTCATGCGAATAACGTCATGAGCTCGTGCGAACTGATATATAGACTTATTGCAAGTAACACCTGCAGTGCTCATGACTTTATTCGTGCGCACGAACGTTGTCACGATTACCTGAATATTAACGGGTTTGTTTAAAGAACTTGAGTCTGTGTACTTGTATAAAAGTTTGAAGGATTTTCCTAAGTTATATTTTAGTAAAATTAGAGTAAAATTCAATATTGAGTTCGTTGACTGATACCTTATTTCAATTGTACGAAAGTTTTTACGATTGTTTTCCTAGGTTATTCTGACTTTGTAATCGTCTGGGTTATTTCTTATGTAATTATAAGATTTTCTTGACAAAACATTTAACCTTGAAGTAACAATATCTACACGTTGGGCCGAATGTCTAATTACATTCAATATGAAATAAAGTTTAACACTGGCTTAGTTGTCTTTAAGCACAAAGCTATACGATGGGTTATCTGATATACTCGCAACAAGTATCAAAACCCAATTTTAACCGTTGTCAGAGTGCAAATTAGTCGGAGAGATACCAGGGGGCGGGGTGTGAAATTTAGAATCGTTTTTATCTCGCGAACGCACACCACTACCTCTTGTTTTATTCTAGAAGTTTTACAAATATAACTTGACTTGTCACCTGTTACATGCTTTAACAGGTGACACTACAACACAGGAAGAAGAGGAACCTGGCCACCTGGAGGGAGACGACTTCATTAAAGTTTATTATTCTCTGTGGATTGGAGACAAGGCAGAAGAGAAATACAACTTAACTTTGGATAAAGTTGTACCAAATACCACGTTTTTCAACATTATGAAATACGCTGCCAAGTTAAACCCTAATTACGAGTAAGGTTACGCTCTCGGTTAAATTACACTTAGTCTGAAAGGTGTTATATTTTTATAAATCTTGTAAAATGTTTTCTTGAATATAACATGAAAATAAGACTTTCACTTCCATTCTTAAACATAATAACTCAACTGTTCTAGAAGTGTCTTTTAGTTCCTAGAAATTCATAACCCTAAGCCTACTATAGGGTTAAGTTTTATAACCTCTATCATAAAGTTTAAACCTAAAACTATTTTTAGATACCGTCATTAGTTAAAACTAACGGTAATAACTTTGAAAGATAAAATATAATAAACCACACTTCACGAAAATAATAAAACGTACGAATTAATGTCGCTAGCCTCTAATTTAACGAGTTATCGCTAAGAACTTAATGTACTTGAACTCCACTTTAAACCATACTTTTGATAAGTGTATTTTGAACACACTCAATTTTATTGTAGGCGACAGAGAGGAACAGTTACAAAATAAAACAACCGTATTGGATACTTTAACAGTAGTGCACAAACGTGATTTCCCATAACTTGTGTTGTATATTTTAATTCAATATGACTGCTGTTTTCAGGTTTGAATGGGACGAAAGGGCTTGGGGACCATTTATACAAAAGATAGCTGGTGTTGCTAACGTTCCCGTTAAGAAGACCTACTGGATGGTTTATATCTTGGATCCAGCCACAAACAAACCTGTGTCTTCAAGAGTAGGTAAGAAGTACCAATAAACGACCTGCTTTCTATTAATTTTCTTTCTATCTTGTAATTCCTAATTACTATGTCGTTATGTGTTTTATTTACATATTACTCGTATGTGTATTATCTCTATTCCAGGAAATGGTGCAGCGGTGAAACAACTCAGTATTTTGTGCTGTATTATACTTTTTGTTATCATGTGCAAATATTTGTTTTACGTCAAAACGACCGTACATTACGCCCCCTGGCGAGTCGACGACTAAGTTAAATCCCTTCGGTCGACGCAGTAGGTAGACCAATGTTACTGTGTATTAAAATAAACGTTACATTATAGTAGTAAGTGTAATTTACATTTCTAAGAAATTAAGTTAACACTTCACTATAACCTTGCTTTGACTACGCTGTATTACGGTATTCGATACCAAGACTCGCCAGGCAACCTGGATATAATAGACGAAGTAATATGCTTACTAGAATCCACTTATCCGCATTCAGAAGAACCAGCGAACGTGCACGCCACGAGATGTTTATTTGGGCTTCACGGGAATGACTGAACCTCGCGTGTTATTTTGTCCTTCATGTACACACGGTAAATACTATTAGTAAACGTGGGACACAACTCCAATCTGGTATCGCTTCGGATGAACGCGACAAACATTCAGACGTCTGCCCAACTGGATTCGTTAGACCTGTTTGTCTGTGTCGGATATTAAACACTTCCACGGAAGTGTTTTAACTCGTTCCATACACGACCTTATAACTAAGACATCACGTATAGACGGTAACTAACTTATCTGTGTATGTGCGTATAATCTTTTGTACTTTTTTGATGTAGGTGTTGGAAAGCTTCAACCTAAAGATGAAGACCACGTCATACTCTGGTATCAGACAGTAGTGGTATAACCTGTGAAAGACGTATTTCCACCTTTAGCAAACCTTTCTTTTATTCTCTATGGAAAGCAGACTTGAAGATATCGGACAATTTTATTAAAATGTCTTTTTTTTTTTTTAAACCTATACTTCTTGTATTATTTCACTCCATTGTTTTTTGTAACGGTTGAAATACAAGATATTTTTTTTTTTATCAGTCCAATCCCTGGTTTTGCTCATGCTCGTTGTACCTAATTTATTTCTAAGCTTCATGCCTTAAACTCTTTAAAGCAGTAACTATTCTTTTGAAGTCGTTTAACAATTAAAAAAAAATCTAAGTCACCACGTGGATCGTTAAGTTTCGTTAGACACTGAATTCGCAACAAAAAACAGTCACCTCACAGTGTATTGGTTTTCTCAAAACTAACATAGTAAATCTAGTAATGTGACAGTGTTTGTATTCTTACAGCCATTAGGTTTAGTACGGTTTATGGAAACTGTTTCATAACTAATTCAAACTCTAATATCCACGAATGTAGGCACATAAGTAGATATAACAAAGTAACACCCTGCTCTTATTAAACTGTCTGTAACACATAACTAGATACAACAAAGTAACACCCTGCTCTTATTAAACTGTCTGTAACGGCTTCACAAACTATCTTTACATTCCCATTACCTGTAGACGGATTAGGGACAGGTGTTAAACCTTTATTTCTTAAGTATGCTAGAGTTTAATCTATTTATTGTTTAAGATGTACTGGAAGACTATTTTTCAAGCTATTAATTTTGGTATCGTATAATGTTTTCGGATGCAAATTAATATAATAACTTCTTTATTCACAAAATGTTAAATCACGATGATAGAAATTGTATAAATTTCGCGCACATCACTTCTAGGACTATCAGTAATACTACGCTTTGTTTTTCCAGCATTATTACTTTGACCTTATGGTTACTATGATTTAAAAACAAAAGGCGATCTATTGTTCATTTGTAATTCAATTCAATATACAAGCCGTTTCCAAAGTAAAGGTATATTTTGACTTTAAACACAACCACGTTTGGTACCCCAATCTTCAATTAATACAATTTATTTTTAGTATCTTTTATTTTACACCGTAAGTTAACGGTACTTTGTGAACTTTAACGAAGTTCTCTCCGGCAGTCAGTAGCTGACTACATAATTTCTACACTAAAAGCTGCTTAAATTCTATAATAGAAATCGGTCATTAACTATAAAAGGCTTATTCCTTTCGTCTTTTGTTTTGGAATTTCGCACAAAGCTACTCGAGGGCTATCTGTGCTAGCTGTCCCTAATTTGGTAGTGTAAGACTAGAGGGAAGGCAGCTAGTCATCACCACCCACCGCCAACTCTTGGGCTACTCTTTTACCAACGAATAGCGGGATTGACCGTCACATTAAACACCCCCACGGCTGGGAGGGCGAGCATGTTTAGCGGAACGCGGGCGCGACCCTCGGATTACGAGTCGCACGCCTTACGCGCTTGGCCAGGCCAGGCCTTCCTTTCGTCACTGTCGAGAATGCCTTAACTCGTTTTAGTTAACATTGAAACTTACATCATCGCTTAGCAACAAAACTCTTGTTTTAAGGCTAACTGATATGTTTATCCTGAGATATATATTCATATCGATTTGTTAATGTTTTAGTTTTTGGTCACTTTGATATATTACCCAAATAGTTTTAATTCGAATGTTTTATGACAGAGTTGAAGCTAAAAACATAATAAAATTGAAGTAGTTTCAGCTAAGCCTTCCGTTACGCTTATTTATTAAATTGGCCTACAAATAGGCTTATTATGAGTAAAGTTGTTTAATTAATAAATATTTTGTGGTATTTTAATACGCGACCTATGTGGCCTTAAACCAAAGTGTATTTCTACCACATGTATTTTGTCCTTTGTACAGTCGAGGGATTTAAATGAGTATCGGAATATCGGTACTGTTTTCTATGTCCTGTCTTTAGAATACACTGAGACTCAAAACTGCTATTTAACTTTAAAATACCTTTTGGAATGCAACCGTATGTTTGTTCACGATAATTTCGTGTTTTTTTTTTGCGTAGTTTTTACTAAAAATGTGACTTTAAACAATTACTTCAAGCATGAAAAGACAAGTGAAGAATAGATGCATTTTGAAAGTACAGACAAATTCGTTTTAGTTAAATTCTATAATCATTCAGCAATGGTCTTCTGTCATTTTTGACAGGTTTTCCTGAGAGTTAACTACTCCTGTGAGAAGTAGCGAGCAATTACAAAAAGGTATGAGAACTGCCTTGGGTGAAGTTATACTTTGTTAACGATTTTTAGTGCTCTAAAAAGCAGAACAATGTTTTTTGGCCTTTTATTCTTTGGAAGAAAGAGGTCTGATATCGTATAATGTAGTTTCTTTCTGCATAATATTGCATAACGATACAGGGTCTATCGCTATATCATTTGATACCCTAGTGTACCACAAGAAGAGCTTATTTCCTCACGACTAGGAATATTTATCTACAACGTGAACTAGATACTTGTATTTTAATATGCTGGAATATGTAAAACGTTTCAACCCTAGTGTTAAGGTAATTGAATGGTCACACTTGTGTGCGGGAAACTATACTTTTTCGAAATAGGAATTTTCAATTATTTAATGCAAGATATAACAAGTTTTAAAGCTCTATACCATTTGTTTTTTCAAAAGTTCTTGAATTCATCATACAACGACTTTAATTTAAATGTAAATATTCATAACATTTACACCTACTTCATTATACAGTGGTTTAATTGTACGATACGGTTGGTAAACTACATCAGTGACAGTGAAAATAAAGATGAAAGGTAGGCCTAGCGCATTTTTTAAGTAGCCTTATCCTCTGCTGTGAACTGTAGTTTCACTTATTTAAAGCTCATCTGCACACATTTGAGAGAACAAACCAAATAAATAGTCAAGCCTCTTATAATGGTGATGTTTATGCCATACTTATGGGTTTTTTTTTTCAGTTCACAGAGAGTAACTTCTGTGTGAGCGAGTTCCAAGTTCACT
Organism: Tachypleus tridentatus; assembly: GCF_004210375.1. NCBI lineage: Eukaryota > Metazoa > Arthropoda > Merostomata > Xiphosura > Limulidae > Tachypleus > Tachypleus tridentatus. The sequence goes on from NC_134831.1 coordinate 97,614,135, forward strand.
GTGTCGGTATTTGGGTATTGATGTTGTTAAATACCCAGGAGGGTCAGATACATTTGACCTCTTCCTCCCTCCCGAACGATTATAACGTCTGTAAAGCGAATGAAGAAATCGTACACGATTTGAAGCACAGCCAATCGTAATCTTTACAGAAAAGCGCCCCCTACTTTCACTGATCTTCACGGCAGTTAGATCTTGTAAGATAATTCTGCTCTGACTGAATGTTTCAGGTGGTGTACACCGGTGTCATTCTCAGAACCACAGTAGAAAATCCAATGCTTCAGCAGTCAGAACGAGTTTTGCCGGCTTTTGTAAGAGAGCAGGTCAATGGTAAGCTGTGGGAATTAACTTTCATATCGTATTCAGTAGCTATGCGATTATTCATTGTTTCAATAACCACCCACTGAAGGCACTTTCGTGACAAGCTAAATTCGTCTGTCGTAGATGATTGCTGAAAGCCAAGTATCTTTAATATTTACAAATGTTGCTCGCATTTATAAACACTGTTTTCACGTTCTAATTATAAATCATGCCAACTGCTGCGGTCTTTCACGTACAAGAATATATAGAGCTGCTAGAACAGTTTGTATGCGTTATTATAAAATTAAATCGTTTAACTGTATCCAATAGCTTCCCTTTTGCCTACTTACTACCGAACTACATCAGAAAGTATTACTGGACTACCAACTCAGTTAAATACAACTTAATGTGCCAACTCTGCATATCATATTGTATTAAACTAGAACTGGTAGTTAACTATTGAACCATTTGTTCTAAATACACCTGGTAGCTACTTAACAATAAACTCAGTCAAATTTTGTCTTTCAAAGAAGAATCGAAAGAGATGGGAGAAAAACACTGGACTATAAAGGGAATTTTCTTCCAAGAAATGGCCAACCAAAATCATTGTATAAATTGTGATAGATTCTGCTAAGATATGGTTGTAGAAATATTTTTTGGCCATAAATATTTACGTTTATGCACTAGTACAATTTTTAAAGGTACATTTCTTTCTCTACAATTTTTTTTTTATATAAGCGCCATCTTTAACTCAAAATTCAAGTATGTTATTAATTATCAAAAATATTAAACCCTGCTTATTGTTTAATTAAGGCACTGGGTATTTTTCAATTTTTATTTCGTGTATTTATGGAGCTAAGTGTTTTTAAAAACCACATTATTACTCTAGTGGTTTATAATACACTAATATAACAAGATGCTATGCAGTTGTACGAAAGAAATGAGATGTTATAGTCCATATGAATTATGGACTTTAAGGAAGCTCCTACCAGAACAACAAAAAATTACAAGCAAAGATGCCTTCCAAACAGAAGACAACTCCCAATTAAAAGGAAGACAGTTATTATTATTATTATTGAATGTGTGGCTTGAATATTAAATGAGTGTAACAGTATACTTATTACTATAATCTTTGTGTATCAGATGATCCTCACCAGAATGGATGTGGTTGAAGTTCCACTTCTCATCCATAGTCCATTTCTAGTACATCTTTGTGCAAACTAAATTGAATATATGTCAAGTCTCTGATCTGTCTTCCCAGATTCCATATTTGAGGAACATTCATGTGACCTCTCTGCAATTGTGTTTGGCAATGTTTTTATTGAACATCATCTTGGATTACCCTACAAAATTTCCTCCAGAATGCTGGTTTGAAAACATTTCCAATATAAAGAGAGATACCTTTTCATCTCATCATGCCTTGTTGAGTGACTTATTTCTACTCATTCTGTATTTTTGATTGGAACATAATAATCACCAAGAATTCTTTAGACATCTGTCCTCTTACACGGGGTCTTTTGGTAAAATTGAACAAGTTAATAAAACCTTTTAAGTGGTAATGACATGTATCTATACATAAATGTGCCATTTAAGCATCTAAAGATGAAATTATATATGTATAAATATCAGCCACTTGTCAAATAAACTATGGGTGTATCCACTAATTTTTCCTGAAGCAGGAGGAAAGCCTGCACAGAGGAGTTAACTGTTTTAACCACTCGTAACCCTTCAGTCCCTTATAAAGGTAACTGAACTGTAGTTAAGAGGTAATAACCTTGTGTTTTGTGCAGACATAAATTCATTTTACAGTGACAAACGTTTCTTTCATTCATGCCACATCTTTTCATGCCTGACAAATCTGAGTTTTCTAATTTTTCCAAAAGGGGGCTACAGGCTGCCTGTAGGGTTCTCCTGTTTTAACCATTTGCAACATTATGCAGTAGCATGTTGTCATGTGAGGGAAGCTTAACATTAAGTTGTACTGTTGTGACATCATTAAAAGGTGCATGTGTCATGAATCATCAGAAAAATGATGTCTTCTGTCGTCTACAACACAACATGACAAGCAAAGGATGAAAAAACATTACTTTGGTTTTATTTATGTAACACTTTTTGAGAACCCTGCAGAAGTACAGTTAGTGGATACCTTGTAGTTATTGCTCGTGTCTTACAGATGGACAAAATAATGAAGTTTGTTAAACAATGTTGAAAGTGTTCACTCCTGGAAAACTTATAATGTATCATATCTTCCTTCTGAACTAATTGTGAAAACAGTGTCAAACATTGCACAACAAAGGTGTAATTGGCTACAGACAAATCTATTCTATCAAGATATTACAGACAAAATACAGAACTTTACTTATTTACAAATATTTTACATTTTTTGAACTTTCAGACATGTTTACAAGTATTACAGTTAGATTCCTGTATGTAATGAATTCCTCAAAGGTATATATATATATACAATATGTACAGCCAGACTTTTCACTATACTGAACTAGATTAGTGTTAGATGCAACACATTTTACAAAATGTGAAAAAATTAATTGAACTACAAGCGACCACAGTCATGTGAAATCATGCACACATGTGAAAACCACACTGAAATATGAGTACAGTAACACACACCCCCATCCAGTAGACAAGTAATTATTAGTTAAATTCAGTATTAATACTGCCAATGAAAACAACACATTCAAATAGTCAAAAACTGTATGTCATAATAAATCATAACAGAAACCACACTTGTACACTTTATGCAACATACACTACGACAAAAAAAACAAAACCATGTAGGGTTATTTGACCTTGAGGTTTTAACCCTTGCAACATGATATTTCTTAACAAAATCTATCACTAATATATATATATATGTTGGGGGTAGTATATCCAGACCTACCCTTATGTAGAATTATCACTAAATAACATGGTTTTATATATATATTCATAACATAGAATGTTAAACTACAAACATTATCAAATAAACTTATCCTAATTAAACTGGTTAATACACTGCATTTGTATAGCTACAAGTACAATACTTCAACTATACCAACAACCTGTAACATATGGGTATACATATCTTTCAGAGACCCAAACACCTCAGAACAGCCATCATAATTTACACTCATTCTAAGAGTATATTAGTTGTAATATGATACATTTAAGGCTTTATTTCTAAATAACAGTAGGGTTAAAATAACCTATAACTTAAAGGTAGGAATACACCAAATGAAGAAAGAAATCATTATAAGCTCACAGAACCATATAATTTAAAAACGACACATGTATCACATGGTATTGTGATTTATAAACATAAGATATTCCATATCATCTTATGAGTGAGGCAGGAAGATATTATTATGGGATGACACACAATGCATTCACCCCTGTAAGCACATGCTACAATCATACATAAACACCAGTCTTTCAACCTCCTGATTACCAACAGAGACTTGGAGAACTTCTTCCAAGCAAATTAAATAGGATAAGTTATTGCAAAATTAATATTTAAACAGAGATATATAAACATATACTGTTACTAGACAACAGACTAATGCTATTATTACTCCAAACATCATATTACTAAGCAACCATTAGTAATGTTGTCACTATAATAAACACTCCATCACTAGGGAACAGGCAACTAGAACATCAATGTTCCTGTTACTAGATTAAATCCACTCAAGTTGTTAGTGCTTCAAACATGCAGTTACTAGGTAACAATCACAAATCTTACCACCCTCTGGAACATTATATTACTAGGTAACAATCACAACTCCTATCACGATCTCCAACATTCTGTTACTAGGTAACAATCACAACTCCTATCATGATCTCCAACATTCTGTTACTAGATAACAATCACAACTCCTATCACAATCTCCAACATTCTGTTACTAAGTAACAATCACAACTCCTATCACAATCTCTAACATTCTGTTACTAGGTAACAATCACAACTCCTATCACGATCTCCAACATTCTGTTACTAAGTAACAATCACAACTCCTATCACGATCTCCAACATTCTGTTACTAGGTAACAATCACAACTCCTATCACGATCTCCAACATTGTGTTGCTAGGTAACAATCACAAATGTTATCATCATCTCCAACATTGTGTTGCTAGGTAACAAACGCAGATGTTATCACTATCTCCAACATTGTGTAAGTTGACATTTCAAGTACACTAACAATTTTTACAATAATGAATAATAATAATAATAATGAATGTACTCCTAGTAGAACATCCCAAGTACTTGGTTAATACATAACAAACCAAACAACAGGACCACAACCTTCACCTATGATATTCTGACCTCTCTCAAACCAAGCTACTGTCTACACATTTTCAGCTACACTGACAACAATGTGAAACCCTACTGTTAAGACAATATATATATATATTTGAAATTGTCTTTACAAGTTACAGATTTTCTGAATTCCAGTATTCACTCCAGGTATTTGAAACACTTTTATCTTTTACAGGTGTGATCCACCTTTGATTCATCCATACAACGTAATACACACTTACTTTGGCATACGAGATAACTCTAGAACAATAACTTAAAAAGAAATATTACAGACACACAGCAGCCAGTAAATAGAAAAAAAATGCACTTTAGAAGTCAGTATCACACAGTGAAAATAAAGAGTGACATCTTTATCACACTGTATTAAGTCAGGTATAAATTCTAAACTATATGTGCTAGAAAATAAATATTTAGTCATCTCTGTAGACCAAGTCATGATTGGTAGAGTTCCCTCCAATCTTACTTATGACTTCTTCCATTTCTACTAACTCTATAACAGTTAGCTTCATCAAATCACTAACTTCAAAAACAGTAAACAAAAAAACTGTTTTTCTAAAGTAATTATTGAACTTCCATTCTGTGAACTATACTGTTAAAAGAAATGTAACTTGATATGATAGATTATACATTTTTAGCTGAATATCTTCTCAATGAAAGAAAAACCTGAAACTAATGTTATGTTCTTTAATAACCATAAGTCAGTCAAGTATATTTTTTTTAGCAATACGTTGTATCATAAGCTTGTACATAACCTTGACTCTGGAGTACATACAGTCGTCTTTCCACGGCTTCCTTATCTATAGAACATTGAAAAGAAGGGAAAATCAGTCTTGGTGATGTATACTTGATGCATTTTTTACTTCCAATCCATTTAAATATTAAAAGTCTAACAAAAAAACATAAAGTGACAAAAAATAGTACGAAAATTTATCTCAGGGCAAATTATTATTTTTGCACTTTTACAGTAATAATAATTATAAAATGGAAAATAAAATAAAACATTAATGCTAGTTGTTTGTTCATTTCACCTTTACTTCTATATAACAAAAAACTACATCTAAAGAAAAGATACAAAAGTTCCATTAAAGGAAAATGATTTCAAAGTAACAATCTTTCAAGCAATCAAACACTAAAAAGAGATGGATATAGGGGAAAAAATTCAAACAAATAAGACTATTCAAATAATGCCTAATAAACAAATTCCTTTTATACATACTTTAAATTCAAAGTAAATATCAAATTTAAAAGCAGCTAAAAGTTTGTTTTGTTTTTTGAATTTTGCACAAAGCTACACAAGGGCTATCTGCACTAGCCATTCCTAATTTAGCAGTGTAAGACTAGAGGGAAGGCAGCTAGTCATCACCATCCACCGTAAACTCTTGGGTTACTCTTTTACTAACAAATAGTGGGAATGATTGTTACATTATGACGCCCCACACGGCTGAAAGGGCAAGCATGTTTGGTGTAACGGGAATTCGAACCTGCAAATCGACTCAGATTGTGAGTCGAGTGCCTTAACCACCTGGCCATGCCGAGCCAGCTAAAAGTTAGGGAAAACAAAAACTAAACTAGTGTAGGTAGTACAAATAAAAAGGAATAAATAAGAGTTATGTACAATATAAAGTTAGAAGTATTCTAATAATATCTCATGAATACCATGCTAAACAAGCCTAGGCTTTCTCTCAACTATATAATATTGTTATTTACTTACTTAAGAAGCAAGAAACTGATTTCACTACTGATTTCTTGGAGGCCCAAGTATTAGTTTGATAGCTGACAATGCTAAACATTAGATTTTGACACCAATAGCCCATTGCGTAGCTTCAAAAAGAAAAAAAACTAATCTTCAACTTAAGTTTAAAAGACAAATATTAAAACAAAAATATAATAAACAGAAAGAATAAAAGTCATAAAACATTCCTATAATTTTATGTAACTTCACAGAAATATAATTGTTAACAGATAATTACCAAGATTAAATAAAAGATGTTACCTCTTTCTATTCTTAACTTACATTTGTTTAAAAGTTTCTTGTCCTCATCATTAGTGATTTGTTGGGCTAAACTGTGAAAAAGTATCTGTGCTGTCTGGTAGCGACGGAAACACTAGAACACAAAATTTAAACAGTTATAGTATGACTAAACAGTATTGATTTTTAATGTCAAAATATTATTAATTTGAAAAACATTTGGCAGGAGTGGTTTCTCAGCTTTCTTATCTATTATTAACTCTCTAATTAAACACTAAACTTCAATGCAAAGTGGATGCTGAAATGGTTCTTCAATCACAATCAAACCTGCAATGAATTATATACACCATACTGTGGAACTTAATTGATTTTAAATGTCAAAATATTATTAATTTGGAAAACATTTGGCAGGAGTGGTTTCTCAGCTTTCTTATCTATTATTAACTCTCTAATTAAACACTAAACTTCAATGCAAAGTGGATGCTGAAATGGTTCTTCAATCACAATCAAACCTGCAATGAATTATATAAACCATACTGTGGAACTTAATTGTTTTTAAATGTCAAAATATTATTAATTTGGAAAACATTTGGCAGGAGTGGTTTCTCAGCTTTCTTATCTATTATTAACTCTCCAATTAAACACTAAACTTCAATGCAAAGTGGATGCTGAAATGGTTCTTCAATCACAATCAAACCTGCAATAAATTATATAAACCATACTGCGGAACTTAATTGTTTTTAAATGGCTGTTTAAAACTAGTTGTGTATATAACTCGACATATTAAACAAAACATTAATCAGGACAAGAAATGCTAGGTAATATTAACCATATTTCTATAAACAATGTTCTTAATGTGTTTCTAAGTTTCAAATGTTTAGTCCTAATGCAGGAGTTTAGAAGACAGAATTAGAACTAACAAACAATCTTCCTGATACAAATAATCCATGTTATACAATGTAGTACTTTCCTTAGTGGGATGTAGGTGTGAAAATCACTCCTTAATAAATTTTATAAAGGGTGTAAAACGTGGCTTTTTAAACTATGGTGTACTGTACAAAAGACTTTACTTTCAAATTTAACAATTTTCCTGGGCAAGGGGCACTTTACTGTTGCTATGTGATCAGTTTGGGGCCATGTTGGAAGGGTAAAAACAAGGTTTTTTTTCTGCATAGAAAATATGTGCGTAGATAATGTGGTTACATCCTGTCATCTTGTCATGTATCACACTTCATCCAGTAAACTAGTGTGAGAACAGTGGCATGCTCTACTAATGGAACATGATACTGTTGGTTCACACATGCATGATGTCAGTATGGTGACATACAGTAACTGGTGAATACTATTGCCTGGTAAAGTAGTCTGACAATGTGAAAACACTATAGTCAGTATGTTGACATACAGTAACTGGTGAATACTACTGCCTGGTAAAGTAGTCTGACAATGTGAAAACACTCTAGTCAGTATGTTGACATACAGTAACTGGTGAATACTATTGCCTGGTAAAATAGTCTGACAATGTGAAAACACTCTAGTCAGTATGTTGACATACAGTAACTGGTGAATACTACTGCCTGGTAAAGTAGTCTGACAATGTGAAAACACTCTAGTCAGTATGGTGACATACAGTAACTGGTGAATACTACTGCCTGGTAAAGTAGTCTGACAATGTGAAAACACTCCAGTCAGTATGGTGACATACAGTAACTGGTGAATACTATTGCCTGGTAAAGTAGTCTGACAATGTGAAAACACTCTAGTCAGTATGGTGACATACAGTAACTGGTGAATACTATTGCCTGGTAAAGTAGTCTGACAATGTGAAAACACTCTAGTCAGTATGTTGACATACAGTAACTGGTGAATACTATTGCCTGGTAAAGTAGTCTGACAATGTGAAAACACTCTAGTCAGTATGTTGACATACAGTAACTGGTGAATACTATTGCCTGGTAAAGTAGTCTGACAATGTGAAAACACTCTAGTCAGTATGGTGACATACAGTAACTGGTGAATACTATTGCCTGGTAAAGTAGTCTGACAATGTGAAAACACTCTAGTCAGTATGGTGACATACAGTAACTGGTGAATACTACTGCCTGGTAAAGTAGTCTGACAATGTGAAAACACTCTAGTTAGTATGGTGACATACAGTAACTGGTGAATACTACTGCCTGGTAAAGTAGTCTGACAATGTGAAAACACTCTAGTCAGTATGGTGACATACAGTAACTGGTGAATACTACTGCCTGGTAAAGTAGTCTGACAATGTGAAAACACTCTAGTTAGTATGGTGACATACAGTAACTGGTGAATACTACTGCCTGGTAAAGTAGTCTGACAATGTGAAAACACTCTAGTTAATATGGTGACATACAGTAACTGGTGAATACTATTGCCTGGTAAAGTAGTCTGACAATGTGAAAACACTCTAGTTAGTATGGTGACATACAGTAACTGGTGAATACTATTGCCTGGTAAAGTAGCCTGACAATGTGAAAACACTCTAGTCAGTATGGTGACATACAGTAACTGGTGAATACTATTGCCTGGTAAAGTAGTCTGACAATGTGAAAACACTCTAGTTAGTATGGTGACATACAGTAACTGGTGAATACTATTGCCTGGTAAAGTAGTCTGACAATGTGAAAACACTCTAGTTAGTATGGTGACATACAGTAACTGGTGAATACTACTGCCTGGTAAAGTAGTCTGACAATGTGAAAACACTCTAGTTAGTATGGTGACATACAGTAACTGGTGAATACTACTGCCTGGTAAAGTAGTCTGACAATGTGAAAACACTCTAGTTAGTATGGTGACATACAGTAACTGGTGAATACTACTGCCTGGTAAAGTAGTCTGACAATGTGAAAACACTCTAGTTAGTATGGTGACATACAGTAACTGGTGAATACTACTGCCTGGTAAAGTAGTCTGACAATGTGAAAACACTCTAGTTAGTATGGTGACATACAGTAACTGGTGAATACTACTGCCTGGTAAAGTAGTCTGACAATGTGAAAACACTCTAGTCAGTATGTTGACATACAGTAACTGGTGAATACTACTGCCTGGTAAAGTAGTCTGACAATGTGAAAACACTCTAGTTACGATACATGAAGACATTGTTTTAAAAATAATTGTAGTGACTGGTAAACTGGAAAAGCAATAAACAATACTAGAATGTTATAGTAACAAAACAAGGTAACATTGTTTAATACATGGGTATCAATTAGTGATCCACTATAAGGAGTGGACCAGACAACAGAACAGACTATAAAGAGTTGACCAGGATATGAGGAGACAACCAGACAAGGACTATGATCGGTTGATCAGACATAGGATACAAGAAGTTGCCCAGACACAGACTATGAGGAGTGGACCAGGATATGAGGAGACAACCAGACAAGGACTATGATCGGTTGATCAGACATAGGATACAAGAAGTTGCCCAGACACAGACTATGAGGAGTGGACCAGGATATGAGGAGACAACCAGACAAGGACTATGATCAGTTGATCAGACATAGGATACAAGAAGTTGCCCAGACACAGACTATGAGGAGTGGACCAGGATATGAGGAGACAACCAGACAAGGACTATGATCGGTTGATCAGACATAGGATACAAGAAGTTGCCCAGACACAGACTATGAGGAGTGGACCAGGATATGAGGAGACAACCAGACAAGGACTATGATCGGTTGATCAGACATAGGATACAAGAAGTTGCCCAGACACAGACTATGAGGAGTGGACCAGGATATGAGGAGACAACCAGACAAGGACTATGATTAGTTGATCAGACATAGGATACAAGAAGTTGCCCAGACATAGATTATGAGGAGTGGGCCAGGATATTAGGAGACAACCAGACAAGGACTATGATCAGTTGATCAGACATAGGATACAAGAAGTTGCCCAGACATAGATTATGAAGAGTGGGCCAGGATATTAGGAGACAACCAGACAAGGACTATGATTAGTTGATCAGACATAGGATACAAGTTGCCCAGACACAGACTATGAGGAGTGGACCAGGATATTTCATATTAATAAGAAAATCTCTTTCTGGGTTTCCAAAGTTTATATATACATACACATAATATCATAGTAAGGTTTCTTCAACTTCAATTTCCAAAAACAGGAACAACATAATTACCTCTTCTGGATTTCCAAACAGTTCTTCCAGTGCTGCAGACTGACACTGTACAAAACAAGAGAGAAGAACTTAGTTCAAATAACACAAGACATTTCAAAGATCTAAGCACTTTTCCACATTCAATAAGAATAAATAGAAGGTGCCCTTAAAACAATCTTAACATCTGTTCAGTGAATGTAACTTCCAAGCAAAGAAAACACCATACAAAATGAGCAAGTGCCCTGTGAACAATTTTAATTTACTTTCCATAAAAGTCACTGTCGTAATACGATACTCACTTTTTTGAATGACAGCCGTAACTTATCATGTGGTTGGTTACATGACTAAAAGAGTGAATACAAATTTATGGACAACATTTACACTGAATAATTCTATCAAAAAACTCATAACAGATACCATTTCAATAGCATAGTTATAGATTAGTTGATCAGCTGTGATAGAATAGGTGCTCAAGTCCACTCCTAATGCATGCAGTGTTCCTGGACTGTTGAGAGACTTGCACATGTTGAAACAGTAATGAAATCGTTCTTTCAGACTCTGAAGGACTGTAGAAATAAAAGTGGTTATTAAATTTGTTATACAAACACAACTACAAACAAGAAATTCTAACTGAAATAACAGCTGATTTGAAAAGTAAAGGAACTCGATAAGCTGAGCTAGAGATGGCATAGACACTTGTACAAGTCAGCATAAGTTGTGAGGCATTTCTCTTAATGTATAATAAAAATGATCAATGATGTAGGTACTTTGGTGTGCAGAATGTCTCACTGAGCAATTCCAATAAATCATTGTTTTTGTTCTTGTATTTGTCTTTCATAAACATCTTGCCCCCTACTGGTCAGTCCAAATGAAAGTAACAAAAACAAACAGTTTTGTGAAGCTCCAGAAAAACCTAATTTATTAATTATTTATTTTTATAAAAATAAAGATTTTTGTTTCATGGAAAATTTAGGCAGATTAGACAGTGGGTTCAAGAACTTTTGTGGACTGTAACTGTCTAGTAAAAGAAACGAAGGTGTTTGGATTTCTGGACTGAGGTCCTTTTTTCATTTATATACTTGTAGTTGTTTCTTTTTCTTCACTGTCCACATTTATTTTTTTCACAAGTTAGTTACAAATATGCAGGGTATATTGCTATTAATACCTTTCTGTCAGCAATCAGTGCACTCAAATACCATATCTTTTTTGTATGATACTTTTCTGGCTTTAAAAAGATAATTAAAATAATTACATATTAAGTTCAGAAGGCAGTATTGTCTGACAACCTGACACTACTAACTTAAAGTCTCTGTGCTACACAAAACATCTTTAATAATAAATCTTTTAGTGCTCTAACCTTACCAAATCTCATAGAAGTGGAAGGAGAAAGACGGCCAGCATCAACTTCCTGTCTAGAAAGCTGGAGAGATGAAGATAACAACTGAAGAGCTCTTGTAAAAAGTACCAGTTGTTCAGCTCTTCGCCAACCTTCGGTAACAACGGGTATCTGTCCAAGCTGACTCTTAGGAAAGTATATTTAAATGTGTATTGTCTGAATTAATCAGATCACATTTTAATTACAAAGAAATCACAAGAAAATGGAACTGTATGTGAAATCTAAAAACACTGTAATGGGATAAAAATGTGCTGTAGGTAATCTATAATGCATTATTTGGTAAAACATCATTCTGAACATGGCTTAGTAATGGTAACATGTTTCAAAATTGTTTTTACATGGTAGGTACACTAAAATGATGTAATAATATTTGTAAGCATCCACTGTAGAATACATAATTTACTGTTAGGAAGTTATGATTTCATGTTGAAATGGAAGCCTTAGTTCTCTAGAACTTTAAAGTTGCTAAAAGAGTGTGAAAGTTCTGAGGCTTGTAAATAAAGCACAACACTTAAGTGTTCACATTTAGAGAAGTGTGTTACTCTATCTGTTATGGCTTCAGTAACTTTATTTGCTCTGAATGCATTCAAACAATGACCACAGCTTAACATCTGTTTATATTGCTGGGTGTACAGAATATAATATTTCTGATTTTAGCATGTCAACAAGTGCAACAACTGCTGATAATGGGTTAACCTGGTGAAACATTGTAACCATAGATATTACACAGTGTATACCTGAATATAAACAAGCTTACGTAACACAGTACTTCCTTTAATTAGTTAGAGACCAAAGTTGATTGTTGAAATCAAAATAGCAGGCCTCACAGTGTGCTGCATGCCTGTGTATAACTTTTGTCTTACTTCATGTACTTTAAGTTTAACCACTGGGACTAGACCTCTGATGTTTGTTAGCTGATACAGTATGACCATTTTCTCAAGAACACTTCTCAGACCCTGTTTTATCACAGTTAAATTCCAATCATATGATAGGAAAGGTCTTACTCCCCAGGAGATCTCCTACAATATCTACTAGACAGCCAGTGTATACAAGGTACTGTTGGTATCACTCAGAGATGGAACCTCTTTTTAGTGTGAATTTCAACCATCACCATGACACAAGCTATAGATGATCAGGATTAGGATTCTTCCAAGATTATGCAGAGGATTAAAAAATAGGATTTTAAAATCACCCTAATGCTGGGAGGATTACACAAGTTAAGTCTTCTTCCAAACAGATACCATGTTACACACTACACTTTTCCTGCACCTTCTAATTTAGAGGCAGCCATAATGAATTACAGTGATGTAACAGCCTAATTATATCAATGTACAAGGTAATATGTATCATCTGTTGTTTTCTTTCTGTAACTATTCTGGATGTAAGTAATACAGAAAATAAACTCTGGTTTGAAATGGCACTTTTTAGTGGTCATCATATTTTGAATGACAGTATAATTAGAATCAGGTATATTGCACTGAATTGATTTTAAATACATAATTCTGTAATTCACATGACAACTTACAGCTCATATAAAGTCAAGGTGGTACAGATTGTATCAGAACTACATTTTGACACTGTTTTGTTAGATAGTTAGCAAAAATTGATCACTTTTTGGAATATATGTAGCAGCCTTTTCTAAAGCAAAATAAGCATACACTCAGATCATAAAGATGTATTTAGACATGGGATTTTGAATTTCCAAAAAATGGGAATATCCTGTGCACTTAGTAGCATTGAAAATCAATAAGAATCAATATAGGACATAAGGGTCACTTAAAAATAGACCTTCAATAAGTCATACCTCAACCATGGCAAGCAAAATGGAACTTCACCTGGAAAATCAACACAAATCTTGTACACAAACTGCTTCCTTAACACATCCATTAAACCACTGCATGCCTGAAGAATGAAACAAGTATTCATGTTACTCCATACAGTTGTTGGCTCCAGAGATTAAGGATTTCTGCATAATCCAGCAGTTGAAATAGGTATTAGGAAACCAGTGCTATCACACATTTGATTTATTTTGGATAGGCCACAGGATGGGGTGTACTTTGAACACAACAATGGACTTCATGTCACAGAACTATTGTCAAGACGTGGTAGGCTTTAAATTTGTTTTCAATACAATGTACTCAACGTCTATATAGTATGATTACTGTCATTATTCTTCTGTGATACGGGCCTTTTTAGAACCTTACCGACACACTTAGTCTTTAAAACAGATGTAATCTAATTAAATTAATGATATGTTAAAATAATTGAAAGAGAAGTAATGAAAAACTTTATATATTTGTTTTTCAGTATTTATATTAAAAAGAAGATCTTACTTCTCTATTCATAAAAGAATCTGTTAGAGATGCTAGTGGACTTCCTTTAGACTTTGCCAGGTCTAGGACGCATTCAACCAGAGCCAGGACAAAGTTTAGTTTGGCCAATGTCTCATTATGTTCTTTCTGTAAAGAAATGCAATTCTTTAAAAGTTGATATATTTGCAGCTATTTTTTCATACATTGTGTTATCTACTCAAACAGCTACAGTAGCCAACATTTTATGAATAAAAGTTAGAAGTGAAACAGTCAGAAAACAATAGTATACAGATTAAAAGCACAAGAACTAATAGCCAGTAGAAACTTTTTCTGAAAGTGTGAATTCATTCTACTAAATATCACAGGCCCTCTATGCTCATAACATAATATCTGTATGATGATAACATATATACTCCACTTGTATCTTTACGTTTGTGTAATGTTATCTACTCTATTTGCTACTTTATGTTTGTATAATATCGTGCTTTCTCTGTTTGTTACTACATTCGTGCGACATCTTGTGTTTTGTATTTGCAATGTTGCATTTGTGTTTAAACAAAATAATTTACCAAAACAGTATGGGGAAATACGAGATATTACTAATTAAACAATATCATGGAAATGGGAGGTGACACTACTTTAACAAACTTGCATGACAGACACTACAGCTCAAAAAGAATAACCTAACAAAATAACGTGAAGGAGTGAGAGATGCTGCTAATTAAGCAAAGAGCAAACATGAGTAATAAAGTCCTGTCTATTAAAATACCAGGACAATGAAGTTCATGATGAAATAATGTTGCTCATACACTGTACTTTGTATTAAAGAAACAAAAAATGACAAGGCTTTTAGTGTCTGTACAGTATTGAAACAACATGAAGGCTCTGGATAATAATTTCTAAGCATGAAGAGAAAAATGGATGACTTTAAGTGGTCACGAACAATCTACATCATGGTTTCATTCAGTACTTTATTATATTTGAAAGAGTTTTAATAAGGTTCAGTTCTACATCACAACATTATCTATTTTTAAAACTCCCTCTGTTGGTAACATTCAAATTGGCTCAGTGATTTGATTAATGACAGACATGATTAATTTTTAAAAATTATTAACCCTTTCACAATAAGCTTGGTATAATACTCACAAGTTAAGTATTTATACCATAACTTTCAACACAGTATGCATTCCTTCACAAAATTTGGTAGGCTTTTTGTAACATTTGCAAGTTTTTCTATAAAAATCTCACATTTTTGTAATGACGTATTTTTACTAAAGATCTGTTTGTAAATATATTAAGTCTGTTGTGTTACTAGTCCGAGTACAAGGTGATTTTTATTTTATAAAACAATCATTGTTCCAAAAATCTCAAATATGATTTGTAATTGCTAAACCTCCTAATTACATTTCAAATATCTCAGTAAAACTTTATATTTTACCTTTATTTTCTCTACTCTAACTATTTCGGGTCATTTGACCAACCCCGTAACCATAATAAAAAAATTACAAAATAAATATATACATTTTCATTCTAAAATGACTACAGATTATAGAATGAAAATACAAATGTTTAGTTTAAATACCTTACATTTCATAATGTTATACATTTATATGTATTTGTTACTTCTATTATATTGACCTTCCAGAAATGACTGGCTAACATTGGAGAACTTGTACTGATGTGGTGCACGTGCATTCATTTTACTATATGCAATAATATGAATCTGACCATTAGTCTTTACAGAGTGACCTGTCTTGGCTGTGTCTTAGTGGACAAGTATTTTGTAATATACAGTCACATTTCAATTATTATAGATTGTATATATGTATACAGATTATCAATATATTTAGAAATAAATTATTAAATTTTTCTTAAAACATAGAACAATAAATAAAGAAGTAAAGCAAACAATTATATCTTCTTGCTACAATGACCTTTGTACTCAGTTGTTGCTTTCCATAGACTGCTAAGCCTTTTCAAATTTTGCACAAGGAGTATGTGAAATGAAATAATTCTTTTTAGGTTTTTATATGCAGTTCAAATAACCAAAAAATCATAAATAACTACACTGATACCATAGGATTACACTATAATTTATCAAGCTCAGTAACTAAGTTGTATTTTGTTTAACAAAACATGAAAGCTTGAGCAGACTACAGACACAATGTAATTTCTTGAAGTATTGGTATGAAAGAATGAGATGACTTCCAGACACTTTCAAATGGATGAAAAAGCAACTATGGTGACATTCTGAGCTATTGATTGGTAATATGTCATATATTGATAAAAGTGTAAATGAGGGACCATTTACAAAATCAGAAAGGTGAATGGGGCCACTGTGTTTGATTTAGTACATAAGCAATGTCTCAGGATGTAGAAAATATACAAGGTTCTTAGCTTATATTCTAGCTTGACAATATCAGTAATTTCAATTCCTAATTCACATGAAACTATAGACTTAGTATTTTGATATCACAAACATATAATTTGAGCCAATGTTCCATTTAACATACCAAGTGACTCACAAAAATTAATATTTATTATTAAATTGAGAAATTATTTATATAATAATAATGAATCACGAATTACAATCTACAATTTGATACCCAACTAACTGAAATATATCCATAAAATAATATTCGAATAAAATTTTGAAAGCAAAGCCAATAAACACAATGATGGGGTGAACTCATCATGTTTAGAGTAAAGTATTACAGTATTTGGAGAAACCAGCACAGTGTGATGGTTTAATTCAGGTATCTGAATTAGTTGTTAACATTTGATTACAAAAACACTGGAAGTCAAAGGGGTTATGGTGCTGAACTATCATTAGAATGTCTCATGTTCAGATCAAGTCAAGTCGAGATTTTATGACCTTTTTAATTATATCTATTTTTTTATATGTGTAATATTATAGTTACTACCAGCACCTTGGCTATTTAGAAAAATACAAATACAATTATAGATTAAATAATAAACAAAATATCTTTTAAACCTAATAGATGGCGTCACAATACATTAAGGTTTGAACAAAACATAAAAATATATACAAGTGAAAATTCTAATCAAGGATTACTTACAGACCAAGTCCAGATATACATAAAAAATGCTGTTTTAATGAAATAATAGGAAAACAGAACATTCTTTACTCGTACATTATGACTATAATTTATTTGTACAAAACATGATAATAAAACATTTACTTAATTTTGAGAAGAAACATTAATCAACATTTACCGTCACATGATAGCCAATCAGCTAGTTTACTACATAGCTCACCTCCTATGTTTCATTACTTCTCTTTTTCATATTTTTAATTTATGTCTATATTACTAAGTTTTTTATGATGTTACAAATATAAGTTGTCCATTTGTTTTAGTTAATAAATCCTCTAGCATGGCAGTTAAAAATTTTCCCACATTTACAGATCACAACACGTCACCTCCAATATTGTCTCTTCTGGTAACTCTGGAGCTATAAACATAACAGGTTCTTCTAGATGTGGTGGTGAATTACTGTACAGGAAACAAGGTTGGGTGTTAAATGAAGAGTCATAAAACTTGGAACAACCAGTTGAGTTACGACGCAGTCGGTCAGGTGATCCATAAGGAGTCATCATTTCATTTAAACAACAGTGGTGAGAGGGATGGCCATAAGGCATCATCATGGTCTCTGGGGGAGTATGTGAAACTGACACATACACACAAAACATTATAAAATTCAACTTTAGAATGTATGGATATAATAATAATGTACAATAAATAATACAATAATGTACAATAAATAATACAATAATGTACAATAAATAATATAATAATGTACAATAAATAATACAATAATGTACAATAAATAATATAATAATGTACAATAAATAATATAATAATGTACAATAAATAATACAATAATGTACAATAAATAATATAATAATTGTCTATTATAGAAACAAAGTGTGCTCCTCCTTCTGGTTCTTATTTTTTAACAATCATCGTAAAAACTAGTTAATTCATCAACTGACAAAACCGCTGGTTTGATTTCTTACTTGTGGCATAGCAGCTTATAGAATGGTTCTGAGTTTGTTTTCAAGTATACTGTTTAGCTCATAACATTGTCATCTCCTGGTCAATTTGAAATCTAATTACAGCTTTCAACTCAGGAGGTCCCTTTTAACTGATATATTCAACCACGCCCAAGGTCTGACAGATTAATTTACTTTAATCCTGCCTGAAAGAATTTCAATTCGATGGTAGGCTGGTATAGATTTTGATGAGTAATAAAATTCAATCAGGTATACACATGCACCCAATGCTTGTTGTTGTTGGGACATAAATACATAGCTAATAAAAAGGTTTTATTCAAACTTATCTAACAATTCATGTTAAGGCATTTGTCTTTGTGAAATATTTGAAAAGACAGTATAACTTATAAACAAGGTGTCCTAAAAAATAACAATTCATATCTTAGTTATTTTACACCAAACAAAAAACACTCTTCTATTCTAAACATTTAAAGTTTTGAAAGAACATCTGACATTTATTGAGGTATATCAGATAGAGTTTAAGTTTCTGAGATAGAGATAGCAATGATGGTAACCTAAACAATTTGATAACCAGCATTAAACAGTTAAAAACAACAGGCTTGAGAACTTTATTGTACTACAACTACTTGATGAATGAAAATGGGGCAGTTTCTTGGCATTCCATTATAGTTCTCTATCATACTGTCTACTGTGCCTAAAGTTCCACTGAAACAACTGAGAAATGGCTCTGTCTTTGTAATATCTGACATTATTGTACCAAGTTTTGATTATATTACTTTAGAAGTATTTGACATTTGATGTAAGCCCATAAAAGCTGAAGTTATTACAAATAATCAATAACAGTCCTTATCTATTTTTCATATTCAAATATCATAGCTTATGCTTTCTTACTGTACTGTGTTCCTGGTAAAGAGATAGCTCTGTGGAAACCTCTCTCACTGAGTCTGCTCGAACTTCCTGATCTATTCAGGCTACTCTTCTGATGGTCCATCAGTTCTGGAACTCCATATCCACTCCCTAACGTAACCATCAAACACTTTTTGAACACACAGTTAACAAGACATATAAAAGGTTCTTAAATACATAAATCTATTTTATAATGGAATTAATAACTCTAAAATGAAGAAATCACTGTTTACAAGTTTCAGTTAACCTACATTTAATTTTTAAGCTTTCTTTAATATATAAAAATAATATTCTATATTTATAATACTGAAAATTCAATTCAAGATTTCTGCTCTCAGTAAACTTGAAACTAAATAGGAGAGAACAATGTTTCAACTTTCCTTGGTCATCTTCAACTTAACAAAAAGGTCAAAATGTTGTTCTGAGCTTATCAATAAAAGTGTTAATACCCATACCAGCCATTCTGAGATACAGTCTGTACACATGACTTGACAAATTAATTTATGCAGTTGAGAGGAGGGGTGTACAGGTATACATCTTTATATATGCAGTTGAGAGGAGGGGTGTACAGGTATACATCATGTACAGGTATACATCTTTATATATGCAGTTGAGAGAGGGGTGTACAGGTATACATCTTTATATATGCAGTTGAGAGGAGGGGTGTACAGGTATACATCTTTATATATGCAGTTGAGAGGAGGGGTGTACAGGTATACATCTTTATATATGCAGTTGAGAGGAGGGGTGTACAGGTATACATCTTTATATATGCAGTTGAGAGGAGGGGTGTACAGGTATACATCTTTATATAACCAAACCAGTTGAGAGGAGGGGTGTACAGGTATACATCTTTATATAACCAAACCAGTTGAGAGGAGGGGTGTACAGGTATACATCTTTATATATGCAGTTGAGAGGAGGGGTGTACAGGTATACATCTTTATATATGCAAAGGAGTTGAGAGGAGGGGTGTACAGGTATACATCTTTATATAACCAAACCAGTTGAGAGGAGGGGTGTACAGGTATACATCTTTATATATGCAGTTGAGAGGAGGGGTGTACAGGTATACATCTTTATATAACCAAACCAGTTGAGAGGAGGGGTGTACAGGTATACATCTTTATATATGCAGTTGAGAGGAGGGGTGTACAGGTATACATCTTTATATAACCAAACCAGTTGAGAGGAGGGGTGTACAGGTATACATCTTTATATATGCAGTTGAGAGGAGGGGTGTACAGGTATACATCTTTATATAACCAAACCAGTTGAGAGGAGGGGTGTACAGGTATACATCTTTATATAACCAAACCAGTTGAGAGGAGGGGTGTACAGGTATACATCTTTATATATGCAGTTGAGAGGAGGGGTGTACAGGTATACATCTTTATATAACCAAACCAGTTGAGAGGAGGGGTGTACAGGTATACATCTTTATATATGCAGTTGAGAGGAGGGGTGTACAGGTATACATCTTTATATATGCAGTTGAGAGGAGGGGTGTACAGGTATACATCTTTATAACCAGTTGAGAGGAGGGGTGTACAGGTATACATCTTTATAACCAAACCAGTTGAGAGGATGCAGTTGAGAGGAGGGGTGTGTATACATCTTTATATATACAGGGGTGTACAGGTATACATCTTATATATGCATGAGAGGAGGGGTGTACAGGTATACATGCAGTTGAGAGGAGGGGTGTACAGGTATACATCTTTATATATGCAGTTGAGAGGAGGGGTGTACAGGTATACATCTTTATATATGCAGTTGAGAGGAGGGGTGTACAGGTATACATCTTTATATATGCAGTTGAGAGGAGGGGTGTACAGGTATACATCTTTATATATGCAGTTGAGAGGAGGGGTGTACAGGTATACATCTTTATATAACCAAACCAGTTGAGAGGAGGGGTGTACAGGTATACATCTTTATATATGCAGTTGAGAGGAGGGGTGTACAGGTATACATCTTTATATAACCATACAGTTGAGAGGAGGGGTGTACAGGTATACATCTTTATATAACCAAACCATTTTTGAAGGGCAGACCTTATTTTTCTAACGTAACACCACATATATATATATATTCACACTCTTTTACATACACAGCATCTATAATATAGTAAGGTGGAGATACTAACCAGGCCAGAACTTCTGAGAACAGATCTCTGGAAGTGTTACAGCTCTTGTGCTGAATGGTGTTCGCTGTGTTGAAGAACCACTGTATCTGTATAGATCCATTCCTTTTGTCTTTGAGTATTCCTTCTGATTTCTCAGTTCACTGTGTGGCTCTTCTGTTCTAGAGAGTTCTTTAGTAGGAGAGCCAAGAATTGGTGATAATGGATTCCCTGTGGCAAAAGTTGGCAGGTTGGCCATGGCAACATCTATTTGCAGAAGAAAAAAATTCTAAAAACAAAGCATTGTTTTAAAAAATGGTTTCCTTACATGCAATAATACTATCTTAGACAACACTGTTTTCTTACACTTTAAAACATTATCTCAAACAATACTGTGTTTCCTCACATTTAACAGTATTATTTCAGACAACACTATATCCTTATATTTGACCATATTATCTCAGAAAATACTGTTTCCTAATATTTAACAATATTTTTTATATTGTACTCTCCCTCAAACTTTTATTGATTTCAAGTTATTAAAAAAAGGAAAAATAAAATATACTTGATCGTCTCAGAGGAGAAGTGGAAAGTGTCAGAGATGGTGAGGAAGTAAAACACTGTCTCAGAGATGCTGAAATATGTCTGCTGGATAATGAAGGGGGTGTTCCACCACTGTAAGTCCTCCTCCTTCCACCACCAGGTGGTGTGCCAATAGTAAACTGAACTGTAACCAAAATATATTTAGTTTTACGCAAACAGAAATAAATAATTCCAACATGCAGCAGTAAAATATTCTGTAGATAAAAGAAAAAAAATAAAATCCTTAATGAAAATATCTAGAACATCTTGAATATTTACCAATAGGAGGTGGAGAGAGTGAACAGATGGTGGAGACTGTCCAATTCTCACTAGACTGAGAATTTGAAGAATCTTTCTTTGGTCTAGTCGATTCTGAACTGAATACAGAGGACTGGGGAAAAGAAAGTTATTTTAAGTTTTAAACATTTCTATTTAGAACACTAATATCATTTTATATTTTTTATTGATAAATATTTATCATAAGATTATTTTGCATTGTTAGCTCAACAAACAGACTTGAAACTAATCTAGCTCTCAAAAGATGGACAAACACTGTGAGATATTATTGGGATAAGAGCCAAAAATATTGTTAACGATAAATGTTTGTTTATTTGGAAGTTCGCTCAAAGCTACACAAGGACTATCTATCCACACTAGCTGTTCCTAATTTACCAGTGAAAGACTGAAAGGAAGACAACTAGTCATCACCAAAGTCTTAGGCTACCATTTTACCAATGACAATCACATTATGATCCCCTCACGGCTGAAAGAGCAAGCATGTTTGATGGGAATGGTATTTGAACCTGCGACCTGTAGGATGCCAGTTGAGTGTCCTAACTGTCCTGAGGGGCCAACAGTAAGAGCACCTAATCAATGTACTCTAATTGTTATAAGTAAGAATACAATAACAGTATATCTAATTAGTTATACTTGTTAACAGATTGAATCTGAAACAATTAGATAGCCTGCTCTGATTTAGAGCTCAGATGGCTAATAGTGACCTGTGCGTAAGATTTAGCCCATGAAAACATCTTATTAAGCCCTTTTTTTTTAAATCTAAACTAAAACATAAAATGAATTGTGACTGAACAAACTAGTTCCATGATGGCTCTGAGAACATTGTACTTATTCAAAATCAGCCATAAAACTAACTGATGGTCTTAAAAAACATCAGGAATTTTAATTAAATTTACACAGATATTCTGAACAGACTTTACCAAGCCACATATTTCAGGCCCCAGATAATAAACTGGTCTGTCCACAGTCATAAAGAAGTTAGCCATTCTTGAAATAGACATAACTTAAAATATGTCAAATATACAGCATAATAACATTCCTTCACTTCTGCCATAAAAGGTCGAACATTTAAAAAGAAATTAACAGAATGACGCATGACTTTGGTTACTTCCTAAGAGATTGGTTCCATTCCTTCCGCATACCTGTGTGTGTATATATACATATATATGTCTGTTAACTACAGGTATTGCAACACTGATGTGCCTCCTTACTTGTCATCTGAAATCTCATATTACACATTTTAATTTGGAAAATAGAACATTAAGTCACATTTTTTTCTTTTCATTCATTTCCCATTTACACTGGTCCTTCTTGCAGTACTACTGACTTACAACCAACCACTGGATCCATTGTATTCTGATTTAAGATGTTACTGTGTTCTTTCTTTTGGCAAATACTTTATCTAACCCTGACACACAAGTATAATTTTGTTGTTCTTTCAACTTAAATGTTTATGTGAATCAGGTAAAAAAATGTGTATGTGGGTTTTTCTACATTGTAAGAGTGTAACGTTCTCTGACAAATTAAAAATATCCACCTCAGGTACGTATGGTGAGGAAGATGTCCGAGCAGCTGATGAAGTTCTTTCTCTTTGTACTCCAACCAAGCCAGTTGGTTCTTCCTCAAGGCTTTTCTGTATCTGTTCATAAGCTTCCTTCTGTGACGGAACAGGTATTGGTTCAGATCTCTGACAGGATCTGCTCACGCAGGCTGAAGATGTCGGTGCAGAAGAACCACTCACTGGAAGATAGGATGGACGGGGAGAACCTAAACCAGAAACTCTAGGTGCATGAAATCTTGCACTTCCAAAATGAGGATCCACAGTAACATTGCTGGACATCCTTGGAGATGGAGTAACAGGTAACTGATTTCGTGATGGTGAGCTGTAAATTCAAACCATGTTTATATTACCACATTATGTTAAAAACTAAAACCTCATAAACATATACTCTCAGCTTAATTGTGCGTTGTTTATGTAGTGTATAATTGTGTATAAAAACGACGTTAATATTACCACAAAATGACCTCACGACAACAAATTGCTATTTTTATTTAATTGGACACTCTGCACTTTACTTTGCAGCTTCTTTGGAAGCATTCCACTAAAACACAAACCATATCTGATGGTACAGAGAAGTCGTAAAGTGAAACAATGGGTATTCAGTTACAGAAGAATAAAAAAAATAGCTTTACAAGGTTGTTTATAATCAGTGTTGACCACGTGTTTTTCTTATTTTATCAGTAATTTACCTTGGAAAGAGATATGATTTTTTGTGTGAAAATCGACATGACTGTTCCACATCTACTTCCTCAGACTGTAGGTACAAAGAAATATTAAGAACAAATGAAATATAATTATTTGATTTTTTCAGCACTCTCTACCCTACTTTCATCACACACAAAAATGTCTGAAAAAGTGTTGATGGATTTTATAATCCATAACAGAAAAATATTTCTGTAACATATGTATTTTGATGGTTTTGTCTCAACAGCTGTGTTTATATAACAGCTTATTGCTTACGATCAGTCTCCACAGCTGTGTTTATATAATAGCTTATTGCTTCCAATCAGTCTCCACAGCAGGTTACTATTTTCTGTTCAAGTTATATTATTAAACAGTTTATTGTGTGTAACCACTGTTAATGTTCAAGTTATATTATTAAACAGTTTATCATGTGTAACCACTGTTAATGTTCAAGTTATATTATTAAACAGTTTATCATGTGTAACCACTGTTAATGTTCAAGTTATATTATTAAACAGTTTATCATGTGTAACCACTGTTAATGTTCAAGTTATATTATTAAACAGTTTAAACAAACTGTAGAATCAAGGTTTATTGTTTAAGGTAATTAGCAAGGTTACCCTAACTTATTATGAAAACACACCAAGTGATTTTTATTTAATGTTTGATCATGGTTAAATTATAGTAAAGATACCATAATACGTTAGTGTTTAAATGTGAGAGCTCACATCTCGACTATAAGCTTCACTGTAATATGATAAAGTTCAAAATGGATGCCTTGTTGCAAGAAGAACAAAATCATGATCCACATCAGACCTCAGTTAGCATTTCTCTGATCACAGAAGAAAGATAGAAACCTTCATGCCATTCAAAATAAAGAAACCAAAATATTTATCACCAATGGTTGAAAGCCAAGGGGTCACATTCATGTTTAAGCACATGAACTGTTCAGAAATGCATCTACACTTGGCTAAACTTCTGCTTTGCTATAATGCTATACAAATTAAAAACAGGATGATATTCATACTTTATTACACTTCTAGAACATCTTAAGATTGAAAGTTTCTTACTTTACCTGCCAGGACTAACACTGTGCATCTTCAAGGAACCACTAGGATGAGGATTTCCTACGAGTAAAAACAAATATGAAAGTGTTCTAACTTTTTAACTTATCCAGAACATTTTAATTTAAAAAACATTACATAAGGTTCAGGGCACAACAATCAACACTGTCTATCAAACAGTAAACAAATATTTCAGAAACTTGGTAAACAAAGTTAAAAACCTTTAAAGATATTTCTGTCCGAGGCTTAGGAAAACAATGATCCCAGTGATATGTTGTGTTAAATCTCTAAATTAAATTTTTCATTCACAATAAGCCGTGTAGTTTGACAAACATCATCTATTTATCTCTGTTTTAAGTCAAAGTACCAGGACTTAAAATCCCACGTTCTTTATCTATCTAAAACTCAAATATTAAATGTTTCAAATGTTTAAATAAATTAGGATTAACAAAAAAATAAATGAACAAACATCACGAGTACTTTAGAAAAGCTAACATTGTGCACAAAACTGTTGAGAAATTAAAAAGTTTACATGGATTTCAGAAAAAAACATAAAGGAAAGTGGAATAGATCGATTAGTCTTGAATCTTTAAAATACGTTTTGAAAAATTAGAAAATATCTGTACAATCAGAAATGAATAATACATACCTGATGGATCTGCTAGGTCAGCTGGAACCATCACAAAGTCCTATCAAGTATTTCATTTATGATAAAATAGTTCTTTTCTTCTAATAATAAAATTCTTATAAAAGCTATCACATAAAACAAAACCATACAATTTACTAATTTTACACAAAGGAAATAGATTAAGCAAGATCTTAGTTGTAAGCAGATGAAAATTTGTAAACCACTGAGCCTTGTATTTGATAAAAAAAAATCACATTAGACTGCAGCTGGGGTAAATGGTAGGAGAAAGTGAAATCAAACAGATGATGTTTAACATGCATTTTACTATAAATAAGAGGTTCTAACTTTATTTGCTTTTATGAGGTTGAATGCTCCAGCAGTTAGATAATTTTACTTACGGAAAGAAAGCCCAGCACAACCAATATATGAATACGTTACCTCTGCATGCACAGAAATTTCATTTAGTGATTTATTTGTTAAAACCAAAACATTTTGTTTTATTAGTAATGTGTTATTGTAATCTAATGTGTTTGTTTAGTTATATTTTTTAGGCTTCCTAAAATATCATGTATCTATTTGTTCTCCTTAATGGTCCTTGTGAGAAAAAACAACAACACAGAATTCTTAAGATAATTTATTATACATACATATATATTACACATAAGTTAGCAGTCTAAATGGATTAACTCTATACTGGAGTTTGTTTAAACAAACATCATAAATGTTTCTTTCTTACATTTATCTTAGTCCACGCTTATCATAACAGAAGAATATCCTAGCCACTTGATCTAGGTCTATAGTACCTCTAACTTGATTTATCTTAGTCGATGCTTATCATAACAGAAGAATATCCTAGCCACTTGATCTAGGTCTATAGTACCTCTAACTTGATTATCATTAAACCATCTTGGTTTAATGTAATCCAATATTTGCCTATTTATCAATTTTGGTTTAAAATAAACCCAGTTTCATTCACACAGTTCTCCATCTTGGTTCATTCCAATTCTTATCTCGATTTAACCTTTGACCTTCGTTTATACTAGTTTGATTCATGTTATTCCTCCATCTTGATTTTCTATAACCTTATTTTAACCTAACCTTTGACCTTAGTTAACCCTATATTGATCTTACCTATGACCTTGGTTTATACTAGTTCGATTCACATTATTCCTCCATCTTGATTTTCTCTAACCTTATTTTAACCTAACCTTTGATCTTAGTTAACTCTATATTGATCTTACCTATGACCTTAGTTTATACCAGTTCGATTCACAATATTCCTTCATCTTGATTTTCTCTAACCTTATTTAAGATAATTTTAGTTAATGCTACCATAGCCTAACTTTTGATCTTAGTTTATATTGACTGACTTGGTTCACAGTACTCCTTGTTGGTTCTTTTTAGCCTTGTCATCATGATTCATACTATTAATAATATAGTTACTGTTGAAACATTTTTAAATATGTTTTAACCACAACAATAAAGTTTGCAAAACAAAATGAATACTTAAAAACTCACTGCTTTATGTTTTCTGCATTAAAACTCTAAATGTTACTAGTATCACTTCTACATTCATTACATCAGTTATTTTCTTAAAATAGACAATAGCATATTTTAGTTACACGTCACAAATGAGGGTGAAGTGTGTTTTACAAAACTAGATATTATAAATATTCCAACTAACAGCATACCTGCTCTTCAGTGGAAGATGATGAAGTTCTACCTCTACCACCAGGGGACTGTTTATCTAATGATGTTGAAGCAGCCATTTGAATTCCTGTTTCAGGTATAGGTCCATCCCTGCTCACCTCTCCCCACCATCCTTGAGGAGAAGGAGGAAGATTTGCAGAAATAGGAGAACCACATGGGGGAGAACTGATTGGAGAAGAAACATCAGAAGACAATGATCTCCGGCTTGGAACAGGCACAGGAGAACCTAACAGATGGAAGAAACATGAAACATTTTTCTATTTTGAAGGTTTTATGAAAACTGTAATCCAGAATAACAGCATGAATGTTTAAACATTATAGAAATAAAAATAAACAGCCATACATCACAGAACATTACACAAAATAACCAACTGAGAGAAAACAGTTTTGTAATTGTTACTCAAAACCTAGAAGGAATTAAAAAGTCATGTTTAGAATCATGGATAATAAATTATCCATTGTCTGTGTTTATATGTCTTTTCAATTTGCTGTTTTTAATCATTCGATACTCTCAGTTAACACAAGAGATGGTGCTAAAATAACTATTCCAAACAATAACAAATAAACTTGATTGATTGATTGATTTAGTGTTTTATGGCACAAAGCAGCGAGGCTATCTGCGCCAGACATTCGGTAAAAATGTAAAAATAAAATAAAAAAATAAATAAATAAATGTAGTAACAGACATAAATGGAAATGAAGGTAAAACAAAAAAGTATAAAACCAATGTTGACACCTAGTCTACAATGTTAAGATAGAAGGCAGAGTATAAGAAGTTGTAAGGTATTTACTCTAGCAAAAAGGTAATGATCATAACCCGACTAACAGGTAAGTTCAAGAACCACCGTCAGTCACCTGAAGTTGGTCTTTCCAGTCCTGGTTCTGGGTCATAGCAACCAGTATCAAAATGTAAAATAATAAAAGTTTTAAAAGATACAGAGCAAAATTGTAACAATGAGTAGCCAAATGTCCAGTAAAAAGATAAAGTCAAGTAAATGGAGTAAAATTTGTAAAAGTAATTGAAGATAAAAGCAAAACAGCAATTAAAACAGAAAATGGTGTAAAAACCAATGGTGACATCCAGTCTTCAAAGTTGTAAAATATTTACTCTAGCAAAATGGTAATGATCATAACCCGCCAGGAAGACTAACAGGTAAGTTCAAGAACCACCGTCAATCACCTGAAGTTGGCCTTTCCAGTCCTGGTTCCGGGTTATGTGTCATAGCAGCTATTATCAAAATGTAAAAGAATAGAAGTTTTAAAAGATACATAGCAAAATTGTAACAATGAGTAGCCAAATGTCCAGTAAAAAGATAAAGTCAAGTAAATGGAATAAAATTTGTAAAAGTAATTGAAGATAAAAGCAAAACGGCAATTAAAACAGAAAATGGTGTAAAAACCAATGTTGACATGCAGTCAACAAAGTTGTAAAGAACTACCTGTAGTAGAATGGTAATGATCATAACCCATCAGGAAGACTAACAGGTAAGTATAAAAACCACCGTCAGTCACCTGAAGTTGGTCTTTCCAGTCCTGGTTCCGGGTTATGAGTCAATATGGCCAGTACTAAAAAGTTAAGTAGTAAAAGTGTGAAATGATATGCAGCAAAAGTATAATAACAACTCGCCAGGACGACTAACGAGTAGTTCAAACAGTAGCGTTAGTCACCTGAAGTTGGCCTTTCCAGTCCTGGTGTCGAGTTATTTAATGTTCTGGCCATTGTCCAATTTCAAATTGAACTAGAGAGAATGAAACTGTAAAAAAGGAACCACAATTAAAAAGGTGTAATGAATAAATATCCAACACTTAAATGAGATTAAAAAGATTAATGGCCATTAAAAAATTAAAAATATTATCAAGGTGGACAGAGTCACCATCACCAATAACTCTGTACAATGTTACAGACTGACCCTGGGAAAAAATATGTTTAAAATATTGCCGTCGTTGAGAATTGTAACGATGGCAAGAAAGTAAAACGTGGCTGATAGTGATGTGAGTGTTACACAAACTACACATTGGTGCATCAGTTCCAGATATAATCCATGTACGGAATAGGCATAGGAATGATGGTGCTGAAGCAGACATATTTAGCTGCCATGTCTGCAAGCTCATTCCCGCGAATACCAACATGGCCTGGTATCCAGGAAAACTGGATTGAAGTAGCTGCTAATGAGAAATGGGCCAGTCGGTTTTGAATATCAGCGAGAACAGGATGTGAGCTAACGTGTAGCGATTCCAAGGCAAGTATAGAACTAAGCGAATCAGTATAAATAGTGCAGTTGGAGTACTGCTCAGCTGCAATATGATCCAGGGCAAGAGATATGGCATACAGTTCAGCAGTGAACCAGAAGCTGTAGAAGGGATTCTGCGCGCAACTACTGACCCATAGCAAACCATAGCAGAGCCCACTGAAATTACCTGATTTGGAACCATCTGTATAAATGGGAACTGAATGATTGTTTGAAAGATATTCATTGAATAAAAGACGGTACTTCCAATCTGGAGTATCTGCCTTTTTTAGGTGACTGAAAGAAAGGTCACATTTGGGGCTGTAATAAGCCATGGTGGGATGGGCCGACATGTGGAATCTGCAATGTTATCCAAGGACAGACCCAATTCATCCAATTGCGCCCGGATGCGAAGGCCAAACGAAGCAATGACAGATCGTCTGTTCTGAAAAAGTACTGCCCACCGAGGAAGGAAAACACATTTCCAGGTGGGATGCTTTGGTAAGGAATGAAGTTTCGAAGTATATTGTAAAGATAGTTGCAAACGGCGAAGGTGTAGAGAAGGTTCATGAGATTTAATGTATACACTTTGAACTGGAGAAGTACGGAAAGCCCCAGTGCAGAGTCGAAGTCCTTGGTGATGAATGGGGTCCAGCATCTTTAAGACCGAGGGTCTGGCAGAGCCATATACCATTGATCCATAATCGAGTTTCGATCTAATAAGAGCACGATATACCTTTAACATTGAACAGCGATCTGCCCCCCAACTGGTAGAAGAGAGAACAAGGAGGATGTTCAGTGCTCTTGTGCATTTGACCCGAAGCTGCTTTAAGTGTGGTATAAAGGTCAGTTTACGATCAAAGATAAGCCCCAAGAACTTGGTCTCCGGGACCACTGGCAGCAAAACTACACCGATATGAAGTTCAGGATCAGGGTGAATACCCCGTCGACGGCAAAAGTGCATGCATACAGTTTTGGAGAGAGAAAAATTAAAGCCGTTCGCCAGAGTCCACTTCCGTACACAATTGAGGGCGGTTTGTAGTTGCCGCTCAATATATCTCATGTTTGACGACTGACATGAGATGTGAAAGTTGTCGACACACAGCCCATTCGCAGCAGTGAGAGGGAGTTGTTCAGTGATGGCATTTATCTTTATACTGAAGAGTGTAACATTCAATACACAGCCTTAAGGGACTCCAAGTTCCTGTACAAAAGAACGGGAAAGTGTCGAACCCACACGAACTTGGAATCTCCTGTCCATTAAAAATTTTTTAATGAATATATGGGTAGATGGCCACATAACCCATATGTATGGAGGTCTCGCAAAATGCCATACCTCCATGTTGCGTCGTAAGCCTTCTCTATGTCAAAGAATATTGATACAAGATGTTGGCGGTTGAGAAAGGCTTCTCTGATAGATGTTTCAAGACGAATTAGGTGGTCTGTGGTGGAGTGTTGTCGACGGAACCCACACTGGGTGGGCGAGAGGAGGTTGTTTGATTCAAGGAACCAAACAAGACGAGCATTAACCATCCTTTCTAATGTCTTACAGAGACAGCTCATCAAAGCAATTGGACGGTAGTTTGAAGGAATCTTGGATCTTTCCCTGGCTTAGAGAAAGGTAAAATAATAGCCTGGCACCAGGCATCAGGAAAAACATTCTCCTGCCAGATCCAGTTGAAAACAATCAGAAGGACATCAAGAGAAGCAGGAGATAGATGGTGCAGCATGTCATAATGAATATCATCAGGTCCAACAGATGTACTGCCAGACCGATGAAGGGCCATTTTTAGTTCCACCAGGGTAAAGGGACAATTATAGTAAAAGAAACAGTCAGTTCGAAAGGAAAGAGGTGATCGCTCTGCCCAAGTCTTGATGGCCAGGAAGGTGGAGGAACAAGCAGAAGTGCTAGATACCTGGCAAAAGCTTTCACCTAGAGTGTTAGCGATGTTCCGAACATCAGTCACCTCCTGACCATCAGAGAGTAAGATCGAGAGGGGGACAGAATTGTAGTGCCCATTAACCTTTCGAATCCTGTCCCATATGATCTTGGAACTGGTGGTAGAAGATATGCTGGTTGTGAACTTAATCCTAGATTCCTTCTGGCTTTGACGTCTTACCCACCTAGCATGTGCACGGGCTCGTTGGAAACCAACCCGGTTTGAAAGTGTGGGATATCTACGAAAAGTATCCCAGGCCCGCTTTTGAGCCTTCCGTGCTAAGTGGCAAGCAGGATTCCACCATGGACAAAGATATCGTGGAAAACGTGTCGAGGTTTTAGGAATACACTGAGCAGCTGCATGTGTAATATAGTCAGTTACCGCTGCTACACAGTCGTCTATTGATGATTGATTTACCATGGTAGGATCAAGTTCTGCAAGAGCAGTGAAAGTGGACCAGTCTGCCTGATCCAGCTTCCACCGGGGCACGCAGGTAGGGTGGCATTGACCACGGCCAGTCTCTCTCAAAAGGATCGTAAAATGATCACTGCCTAGTGGATTACTGTCAACCCTTCATGAAAAATGGGAGAATAATGAAGGGGAGGAAATTGAGAGATCAATAGTGGTAAAGGACTGACTAGGTGCATGAAAGTAAGTGGAAGAACCAGTATTGAAAAGAGAAAGATTGTGATCAGAAAGCATCAGCTCTACAGATCGGCCCCTCCCATCAATAATAGCACTTCCCCAGAGGGGATGATGTCCATTAAAATCCCCTAGGATTAGAAATGGAGATGGCAATTGTTCAATGAGAGCATCAAGATCTGATTGATCATATGTCTCTCCAGGGAACAGGTACAGAGAACAAACAGTGATGGTATGACCCAAGGAAATACGGATGGCTACAGCCTCCAAGGGTGTGTTGAGTGACAAAGACAGGGTGGGCACGTGTTGATCAACCAACAGTGCCACCCCTCCATGTACTCGACCATCACACAACCTGTCATTTCTGTACAGAGAAAATTGCCAAATGGTGACAGTATCAGCAGTTTTGAGAAATGTTTCTTGTAAAGAAAGACAAACAGGATGGTAGGAAGCAATCAGCATTTTGATATCATCCAGATTAGAACGTAAACCTCGACAGTTCCATTGTATCAAGGTGGCCATTTTTAAGAACAGGTAGGTGAAGTGGCTGGAGAACCCTTCGGTTTACGACCACGTCTTTTTTTCTTTACTGTCTTTAGTCGGAGGAGGTCTATCAACCTCCATGGATCCTGCTCTGGGTCGGGTGGGCAGGTTTTTGTTATTGGAAGGGGAATCCAGTGACTGAGGATGCGAACGAATAATTGTTTTGTCTCTTGTGGTGGGAGAAAAAGATGTATCAGAAGAAATGCCTGTATTTGAAACTGAAGGACGTGGATCTTGAGGTTTGTTGGAAGGTATGGGAGGAACAGAGATGGGTGTGAAAGTCGATTCATCAACCTTTTTAACCACGGAGGTCAAAAGGCTTTTCATTTGTTTTGAAAACGATTCTCTTGGAGGCACAGAGAGATCTGTCTGCACTCCCACTGTAGTTGTGGAATGAAGTGCAGCAGCATATGTCCGAGATGGAGTTGTGGACAGCAATTTCCGAGCCTCAGGATAACTAATGTTATGTGTCGTTTTAAAACGCTGCACCTCTTTTTCCTCCAACCATTTTGGGCAAGAATGAAAGTAGGAAGGGAGAAAACCATTGCAGTTGATGCAATGTGGGTCCATGTCACATTCATAGGCATCGTGGTCCTTGCCACCACAATGAGCACATGTCAGGGAACCACAACATGATGTCGTTGAGTGGCCAAATCTCTGACATTGGAAACGTCGAAGAGGGCTTGGAATGTATGGCCGTACCCTGCAAATTAGATAACCTGCCTTGATGGTGGCAGGTGCACATGATGATGTAAATGTCAAAACGAGGGTATTTGTTGGCAGTGTAACTCCATCTTTGTGAGTGGAGATGCGGCTCACTGCAGAAACTCCTTGAGTCGAGAAACCAGCGAGAATCTCTGACTCGGGAACGTTCTTCAAATCCCTCTCAACAATAACGCCTTGTGAGGAATTCAAGGTAGCATGGGGTGTAACCTCAATAGGTATATCCCCAATTGCCTTTGAATTGAAGAGGAGTTCACTGTGTTGGGATGTGGATGTTTCAACCAATATGTCACCAGATCGAAGTTTCTTTACTGACTTTGGAGAGCCAGCAAGTCCCTCTAGTCCCTTCTGAATAAAAAAAGGGGACATTTGCCCTAAAGGTTTTTCTGAAAGAGAATGTAATATAAGAAAATGAGGTACGTGTGTTACTGATGTTGAAGATGCTGTTCTGAGTATTCAAGACGTGGTCGCTTACCAACTGACTGTTTTTTTACAATTTTATTTAAATTTTTTAGAGGATCCATAGGAAAAAGAAAAAATTTCGGTACCCACTGACCCCACCCACCATGGAGCCCTACAAGGGGACGCACTACAAAGTCACGCAAGGACAATGCAGCAACGCCAGGGTTTCATGAGCACTATACCCAAACACCAGCATCAGGCACAATGTCCACAACACCCGTTGAGAACTTCCAACACTGGTACTTGGTTGACTCTAGCCCAAGTGGACCAGCCGATTGACCCAAGGGGGGTTACTCAAAGGCCGCCCGTCTACAGGAATTCGAGGCCAAAGTGGTGTGTTAGGGTTGGACCCCTCAACCACCAGGATCCTCTCCTCCCCTTCACGGGTTGCCACGCACGGCAAACACGTGGGTGGATGTTTAGATCCCAGAGAAGGTAACCAGATAGAACAGAACAGAACCTTCCCTGGGAGGTCCCCTAACCACGTACAAGAATCCACACCGAGGGGGAACAAATAGACACACAACAGAGTAAATCAACTTGCTACAGGGGTCATCTCATTATAGATTGAATTAGTGATTATGTCTGTATCATGGAATATTTCAGGATAGTACTGTTGTTTCAGCTGGCAATTCCAGATTGTTGTCTGCATTTTTTTTTTTTTTTACAAGACTACTGTTCTTTTGACAGCAATTTCAGATGGGCAGACAAAAAACTGTCAGAGACAAAGAAGAGAAGCACTTGACTGTTGTCCAATTATAGAATGTCTGTGATCTTGGAAAGTATAAAGAGAAGTGAACTCAGTCCAGTTCATATAGAAGTGAACTGTTTCACAAGATGTTTCTCATACAAATTTAGTGATCAACTAAAATGTAGCCAAACTCTGAGTGACACTTTTATTTTGGAATTCAGCAGCATAAATTTTTAACAAAATAGAACATTGCAGTGGAACAAAAGGAAATATTAAATACAATAAAAATGCACTGAGATGGAAAAAAAATTATCCTGCAACTCTTCAAAGAATTTACAATATGCCAGTAGGCAAATTGCTATTTTAGTGGCAAATCTCTCTCCTGTAGGTCTTTAAGTACAATGATATAACTGCCACAGGACTATGTATATTGGTGTATCCTGTAAGAAAAAAACAACCTGTACGTGTACTCCCAATATTTCAGTAACACTGTGCCACTAATCAATGCACAGTATCATTTATTAACATCAAAAGTTCAATAATATCCAGATGTTCCATCATGTTGTGTACGCTAATTACGTAAATAAAACAAGCAAGGCTTTTTCTGTTCAAAGTTCAAAGGAAGAATTAGTCATCTCTGCCAGATGGACCATAAGGTTCTTTAATGTTATGTCCATTTTTTATTTCACGAATATACATTTTAAACACCCTTCAGTTCAATCCTGTGCACCTTAGACACCCTTCAGTTCAATCCTGTGCACCTTAGACATCCTTCAGTTCAATCCTGTGCACCTGAAACATCCTTCAGTTCAATCCTGTGCACCTGAAACATCCTTCAGTTCAAGCCTGTACACCTGAAACATCCTTCAGTTTAATCCTGTACACCTGAAACATCCTTCAGTTTAATCCTGTACACCTGAAACATCCTTCAGTTCAACCCTGTACACCTGAAACATCCTTAAGTTCAAGCCTGTGCACCTGAAACACCCTTAAGTTCAAGCCTGTGCACCTGAAACACCCTAAGTTCAAGCCTGTGCACCTGAAACACCCTTAAGTTCAAGCCTGTGCACCTGAAACACCCTTAAGTTCAAGCCTGTGCACCTGAAACATCCTTCAGTTCAATCCTGTACACCTGAAACATCCTTCAGTTCAATCCTGTACACCTGAAACACCCTTAAGTTCAAGCCTGTGCACCTGAAACATCCTTCAGTTCAATCCTGTACACCTGAAACATCCTTCAGTTCAATCCTGTACACCTGAAACACCCTTAAGTTCAAGCCTGTGCACCTGAAACATCCTTCAGTTCAAGCCTGTCCACCTGAAACATCGTTCAGTTCAAGTCTACATTTTTAAACCTTTTTTTCTTCAAGTCTAGAAAATTTCATAGATATTAAATGTTTGATATCCGCAAAACTTAGACACAGACTAAAAAAAAACAAATTTACCCAGAGGCAAATTTCACAAACAAAATTTTATGCAATAAACTTAAGACAAGGAAAAAAAGAAAGAAAAAGGTCAGTTCTTACTTGGCTTGTTAACTGGTTTCAGAAAGACATGTCTGAAAAACTCACCTGCAAAGAAAACTTAGCCAGATTAGTTACTTTATATGTCAAAAATCTTCAAATTCAATTTAAAAAATAAATAAAAAAGTATAGTAAACTTAAAGAATACTTTAAATTATAAAGGAAACTTTTTATGTATCAGTTGTAATTCCATTCTTCATCGTAAAGACACAAATTACAGAGACAGTAAAATTTTTACAATTCAGGTAAAATGTATAATAGTGTATACACATACTGAACTCCATTCTATCCTTTGCATTTCTTTTCAGAAGTTTCAACAGTAAATCTGCAAGGTTTGGAGATGTACAAGCTGGAATTCTAGAAGATATAATAAAACATTACACAACACAAATAAAAAGGCTTTGGAAATTACATGGCATACATTTTAACTCCATTTTTTTTACACAAAATATAAAGAGTTTAGGGCTTCCGTAGTGAACATGTTATCTGTTTAAATTATGTAAATTATGAAGAACTTAGGGATAATTGTAATCTTTATTTTATGTGTTTTTATTACCTAATTGTCTATTACCCAGAGATAATTTTTTCAGTGTCTGGTAGTTTTAATTACAAGAGTAATGAAAACACTGGATGTTTATATCTAAACATTAACAGGGAAGCTTTTTGACAATTCTACGTTGGTTTTCAGTTATAACTGTTGTTTATTTCTTCAGAATGAACATTTCAAAAATCAAATAATAACTTTTATTAATACTTTTACAACATAGGAAGACAATCTTAATGGTTACATCTACCATCTCTTAACAGAAAATCTTTAGTTTTACTACCTTATTGGTTTTATTAACAAAATTAATAATGCATTTTATATTTAATGTATGTTTATAACCACATATTACAGTCAAAAAACAAACAGGAAGAAAACCAGATTACTGTTAATAAATTGACTGTGTTACGTTTTTTATGAAGTATATCTTGAATTGAATTATGAGACCACTAATGGAACATTAAATATTACAAACATTACAAAATTTATAGAAAAGACAAATGAACTTAAAAACATATCTAAAACTCTTACTTTGGAGACAGAGTGGTTTTCATTTCATAGAACTGTTTTAAAGCTTGAGGGCTCTGTGCCTGGAATAATAACATGTAACTTTTACAAACATGATAGTAAGTAAAAGTGCTGAAAAACAACTTGTTAACCATTATTTCAAACTGAGGGCTTCTTTCATTCACTCCTCTAAATATTTCTCAAAAAGAACTCAGTAACCAGAACAGGCACTTTACGTGTGCTTACCTGAAAAGGTGCTTTTCCAGTCAAACACTGATAAATAATTGTGCCAATACTCCACAAGTCTGCCTTAGCATCGTACTGTAAAGACATGATAACTTCTGGGGCCTAATAGGAGAAATTATTCAACCATTAGTTTCCAAAGATTCTTTTCACAAATGTTATAGTAAAGACATGAGAAAATAAACCTATAATATGGGTTATGAATATTAGGAAGAGATGTTTTCTTTAATTTTACTTTTACTTCACTGAAATGGTTTTAGACACATCAACAGTGACCAGGTTTGCTAGTTTATTATCA
The DNA here is from genome assembly GCF_004210375.1 of Tachypleus tridentatus. NCBI lineage: Eukaryota > Metazoa > Arthropoda > Merostomata > Xiphosura > Limulidae > Tachypleus > Tachypleus tridentatus. The sequence continues at coordinate 97,652,507 of NC_134831.1, forward strand.
GTCTTTAAACAAACATTTGACAGCAACTATTTTACCAACAGCAGAGAGTGGCGAGATGGTTACAAATAATACTTGTTATAACGGCTATTGGCAGGCTTTAAGTTTAGACTGATACTAACAAAGTGTGGACTGGTCTATGAGACCCCAGAAAAAAATCCTCTTGGATCTCCTTGGAAAGATACGTAGTTTTGTCATTTTTATGACAAACGTGTTAACCCCAACTAGCCAGACTGTCCCTGATATCAACAACTGGGAAAAATCCCTTTTTTATTGAAGTACAAAACTCGGTAAATTATAATTGAAAGAGATTAACAACAGCGAAAACTTTTATAAGAACTTTACTGTAAAAAAAAGGGAAAATAGTGCGTACTAGGCAAAACGCGAGACCTATTGCACTGATACGAGTAGCTTACCATATACATGGGTGAACCACACAAGGTTGCGGCCATTATTCCATCATGCAAAAAACGTGCAAAACCAAAGTCTGCTATTTTCAGATGTATCTTACTCGGTGGTGGGTTAGGCCTACCATCGTGGCAGAGAAGGATATTCTGAGGTTTCAAATCTCTATGTACAATACCTTTAGCTTTCAGAGCTTTCATTGCAGCAGCTGTCAAAATAACAACAGTCCCAAAATTAGTATTTATAATTATCAAGTTTTGTTTTTCATAAAGAATGAAGTAAAATATTTTGAAAGCTGATTTCATAACAACTGTACATAGTTTATCAGACATTACAATGATAATTACATTTTGAAAATTACCATTACAATTCAGATATGTTAATTTATCAGTAGAAAAAAAAGGAAACTTCTTCCCATACTCTAGTTAAAAAATGTTTGAGTGATATAATTATATAATAATTAATATTTTAAAACATTTTATTGATATATACTACATTTTAATAATTTAGTAATTAAAATTAAAACTTAAGATTTCTTAAGCCTAACCACACATATAGTCTATAATTGTGTTGTGTGAATACAAAACCTCCCAGCAAAACACCTTTTATAGAAGTTTCATTACATTCATTGTATGAAACTTAAACAGTCTTATAATTGTACAATATGAAAAACTGCACATTTTAAAAATATTTTCTTACAATCTTAAAATACACAAAATGTGTGTTCCTTATAATTTTACTACACAGAAAATTGTATACTTTATAGACATTGTCTTCCTATTACTCTATTCAAAACTGTACATTCAAATTATTATCTTAAAATACTTCACTAAATACAATAGTACATGTCTTTCAGTATAAGCAGTTATGTATGTTAAAATAATCTTAGACTATTCCAGGATAAATATCTATATAAAATAGACCCAGTTTTGCAGTACAAATAACTATGCACTTTAAATAATATCTCACAGTATCCCAGTACAAAAATTATGTTTCACAAAACTGTTTTAGCTTCCCAGATCAAATAATTAGATATTTTAAAATACTTCCACATCTTCTATTACAGATAATCATGTACCTAAAAACATTGTATCACAGTTTTTCCATATAAACAATTATGGGTTTTAAAATACTGTTTCATAATTTCTTAGAATAGCAATTTTCAAATTTTAGTAACCCATGGACCCTTTTTTAACCCATATTCTTTGTGGACTTCCTTTCCAATTTACGTTTTTCTGTTTCGAAAAAAACCCACAAAAACTTGTGTACATTAAAACCCATATTCCAAAATTGAATGTTTTAATTCGTATAAAATTAATTTTACAAAAATTGCTTTTAAAAATTCATTTTTAAAACTATTTTAATGAAATTTGAACATAATCTAACAACATATTGATGATAACCAACTTAGTTTTTAAATATTTATTATTGTAGGTTTTAATTTATATAATTTTAAAGATTTATTATTGTTCACTGTTTCATGTCAATGTCCAGTATCTTTAGCAATGTTTCCATGTTTTTGTGAAACAGCCAAACATGCTGTCATTACATGAGCCTGTCCACAAATCGATATACTAACGGTTACTTCGCCACGTCATGGCTAAAGTGACTCACCTATCTGACGTAAGAACAAGTAAATCGTATCTTCACTCAGAGTGCCTTTTGCTGGAAAAATCACAGGAGAAAATATACTTATAAAACATATACTTAGATAATAACTAAAACATTTCGTCTTTCTATAAATGGGGCAAAAAGTTCACAAAACAGAGTAAATATGCGTTTCCAAATTTAACGGAGTCTTGCTTTACCTAGATTTCTAGGGAACATAATGAATCTTCTACACATAATAAATAAAATTTATTCACTGTCTACCACGTTTACAACTAAATTTCGTTAAGAGTGTAACGTGTGAAAATTTAATCTTTAGTTTAAAATGTTTTCTGTGTTGGATACCACCAAATCAAAAGTTCATTCAAACGAAGAGCACAAATACATATATTTCTCGGAACAGTCGACAACTAATTCCCTTGTTTACAACTACTCTTAAGTCCTGAACCACGATGAAATATAAAACTGACCCTTTCGACCGTGCTTGCTGTTGGAAAAATGCGTAGGTTAAAACAAAATCAGCTAAAGACAAATTACAAAACATACAGCCCGTTGTATTCCGAAAGGTTTGTCCCTGATGAGAAAGGCCTACCTTCCGAAAACACTCAGTTATAGAATTTTGTATAGCCAGTTTATTCCATCATTCAAATATAGTTTTAAAATATGACAATATTATCTAACAAAAACCATTTGTTTTAGTATTAGTCAGTAGACTTAAATTATAGGACAAACACTCAGTGCAGCTAAAGCTATTTTATTTCACACCAGGGGAAGAATAAAAAAATTCTTGTGAGGATAAACAGAATACTCGAAGAAACGAATACACAGAATCCCTGACAAAATTCAACGACATTTTACGTTGGTATAATAATTTAAACTTAATAAAAGTTGTTTTGGTTTTAATAATTTCTATAATTCAACTAAGTTGATTTTGAAAATGATATTTTTGTTCTATCACATAAGGATATTTTTTTTTTCACAAATCGGGGAAAAACTCATTTATATCAAATTATTATTTCCTTTACTAGAATTAACTTTTATAATTATTATGTTTGTTAACAAAAATACAAAGAAATTGGAAAAAAAAGGAAACACTGATGTTAAACAAAAATGTATCCTCATTCACCCCAATTTATTTTATGAAATCTACTGAGTGATGTGTCATTTCTTTGTTGCGTTACAAAGTTTTGTGAAACAATCTCTTAAGTAATGAAGAAAAATGGATGATTTCGGATTAGGCGAACGAGAATTACTGTGAAACACGTAAAAATGTCAAGAAAATAAAGCCATCGCAGAGCTATGTTATTATTTCAAAATTACGTAGTAAATCGCTTCTTACCGTTTAAATAGTCTGCCAAGTCACCACCATTGCAATACTAAAACGAAAAATGCGAAATGTTAAAAATATTAACAAAACTATAAATCACAATAAATGTATTATTTTATAATTTTACAGTATATTTAAAATAATATTAGGTAGTTACTTAACAAAAACTTTCAACATATAAATTTATAAACCGAGTATATGAAACATGGTGTCTGTTTCTTGTCAAAACGTAAAACTTTACATGTTAAAAAGGATAAAAAAATTATGTAAACACGGTGGTTAGTTTCATAACACGACTAACAAAGCATCTGGTATTTCCAACGGAAGCTGGTTTATCACGGCGAAAATAAATAACACAGAATCCATGCAAAATGTACACAACACAAGAGGGCGTTAGTCGCTATGCACTGTCCCTTGCGGCTACACCAGCACTTCTTTCAAATGAGCCTGACACTGTATAAAGTTTAAAACCTAAATTTAAACACATACAAGAAAAATTACAAAATGGAGTAACTCTCTAGAATTATTTCGTGTCACTAAAAACAGAGTGGCTAGTGTACCGGCCACACTCAAAGTACATCGAATATTCATATCTTCAAACTTGTAATATAACGAAGAATTGCATCTTCAAACCCCTACACTCAAAATATACGGAATATTCGCATCTCCACTAATATTTATTTTCAAGTTAATCTGAAAAATCCAACAAACTTTTACACCACTTGAAATATCGGTTTATTATTTAATACTTATACGTGTTTTGTAATTCCTTTTCAAACATTACTTTTATGTTCTCGTAGAGTATTAAAAATTTAAATATTCAACGTGAATTTGAAAACTATATATATCTATTGGTCCAACTTAAATTGGAACTTCATTGGTGGCGGTGGTGTTTGAGTTCTCTCTCTACGAAGTTACCTACGAAAGATCAAGAAAGAGTATTTTAAATTGTGGCTAAGTAATAACAGTCACAGTCAATCCCGCTAGTATTTAAAGTGTGTCTAGGGTGGGGGGGAGCTAGCTAATGATAAGTAGCCTTCCTTCTGGTAAGCATTTTCATGTAGTTTGGTTTGGTTTGTGAGAAAGGACTTCTGTCTTTTATACAGTAAAAGCGTTTTGCACTTGAATTTTGCCTAACTGGACGTTGCTCCAAAAATCGGTTACTGTCCCTAAACAATGAAAGTCATAAATGAAAACAAATGAGTAACAACTTCTAACTGATAACAGATATCTCAGTTTAAAAAATAAAAAAGTGTAGACTAATACTGATTCGGGGGTTTCTGTAGCGTGCAGTTCATCAAAAGTTGTGCACCTATAAAAATATTTGTACAGATGGAAATTCACTTATATATGTTCAAACGATATATTTTTTTTAAAAATATATTTAAATATTCAAGAGTATACATTTCCATTCTAGTGTTGACAACTGAATGTATTTACTAAAAGATTCTTAAAGTTTCGTATCATTTCTCTGTATTAAATACTGATGAATTTAAAATACAATTGCGTTGTTGAAAAATAAAAATATTCAGGAAAAGCTCTGTATTTATATTTGAAGGTTGTTGCACGACTGATTTTGAAGAAACACAACAAAGATTTATGATGTTTTGTTTCTTTGTTTTGGTAGTAAGTACAAAGCTACACAATGAGCTATCTGTGCTCTGCCCACCACGAGTATCGAAACCCAGTTTCTTACGGTGCGAGTCCGCAGACATACCGCTGTATCACTGGGGACTCGGGGAGAGACTTTTAATACGGAGGTTAAAATGACCTCGAACGAAATTAGTTGAATACCTTGGGTTAATCTCAAGGTTTGTTTGTTTTTTTGAATTTCGCACAAAGCTACTCGAATTTAGCAGTGTAAGACTAGAGGGAAGGCAGCTAGTCATCACCACCCACCGCCAACTCATGGGCTACTCTTTTATCAACGAATAGTGGGATTGACCGTCACTTTATAATGTCCCCACGGCTGAAAGGGCGAGCATGTTTGGTGTGACGGGGATGCGAACCCGCGACCCTCAGATTACGAGTCGCACGCCTTAAGACGCTTGGCCATGCCGGGCCCTAATCTCAAGGAGAAGGAAAATTGCTCACGATTGCACAGGAAAATCAGCTGACAGGGTCGTATATACAGAAGTCTAGGACAACCAAAAGACTGAGCTTACACTATAAACAATACCCATTGTGGGTGCCAGGCTTCATTCTTCCTGCGCGTGGTTTAAACTCGAGAATTTTAGTTTTGTTTGTTTTACATTTCGCGCAAAGTTACACGAGGGCTATCTGTGCTAGCCGTCCCTAATTTAGCAGTGTAAGACTAGAAGGGAAGGCAGCTAGCTAGTCATCACCGCCCACCGCCAACTCTTGGACTATTCTTTTACCAAGGAATAGTGGGATTGATCGTAGGTTATAACGCCCCCACGGCTAAAAGGGTGAGCATGTTTGGTGTGACGGGGATTCCAACTCGCGACCCTCAGATTACGAGTCGAGTGCCTTAACCACCTGTCCATGTCGGGCCAAGAATCTTAGGAGATGTTGACATCACTTACTTTTCTTGTAAGCAACTTTCTCCTTCTAGTAATAACTTGATACTTGTTTGCTTCTTTGTTGTTCAACACAAAACAACACGATAGGCTATCTGTGCTGCGTCCACTACAGGTATTGAAACACAATTTCTAGCGTTATAAGCCCGCAGACTTATCACTGTGCTACTTGGAATTACACACTTTAGATTACACGTGTTATCCCTACTACCTGACACAAACCCTGTGTAGTAAGTTATTTCTCTGTGACGGACTGTTGTGAACAGAATGAAAACCTAACGTTGCAAGAGAAACAAGTAATTTTTGCATTACACACACACAACAGACGTCTGTAATTTTCGTAAAAATGAGAACATGTAAAGAGTGTATGGTTTTATTGAAGCAAAGATTCATTGAACTTTAGAAGCTTAATGGACAATGGCTGGCATTAGCTGTATCTAGAATAATTTTATTGGGTAACTTCAACAGTCATATTTGTAATAAAATGAAAGTTGCCCAAAAATAAAGTATTATAAATATTGTTGTGTGTCTGATTGATAAAGAAGTCATCGTATTCCACTAACATTTGATACAGATAGGTTCAAAAACGTTTTATTAAACTACAATAAAAACTTCAAAAATTAGCTGTGGTCTTTTTAGGACATTTGTTACACTGCCCTCTGCCCCTCAGTGGCACAGTGGTATGTCTGCGGACTTACAGACTAAAAACAGGGTTTCAATCCCCGTGGTGGGTAGAGCACAGATAGCCCATTGTGCATCTTCGTGCTCCATTCTAAACAAACAAACACTGCCCTCTGTAATAAGTGAAAATCACCAGAGAGTAAATACTAACCATAGTCTTAAATAAATCACTAAATATAGTCCACATTAGAATACTAAATATAGTCTCAAATGCAATATTAGGTACTGTCTTAAATACAACACTAAATACACTCTACAATACACTACTAAATACATAATACAATACACTGCTAAATACAGTATACATTACACCGCTAAATACAGTATACAAATAATTTAAATGATAAAAAATTACAACTTTACACAAAAAGTGATTCAATGTAGTAACACTTAGTTGTATTGTAATCCCTGGAGTAAATTTAATAATGTTATCAGTCAGAACTTCCAATAAAGCTGTGGATGTTTAAACTGGCTAGCAGAAAGGTGGATAACTAACCCTGTAATCGTTTATAAACAGCAAATTACTTAGAATATTAAAACTGTAATTGCTTGTAAACAGAACGAAAGTTAGAAATCTGTATGCTCATTATTGTTTATAAATATCAAGAAAACAGTAGCTGTTTCTTACATATGAATGGTAAAATAAAATCACTGATATCCAACATACACACAAAAGCTGTCTGGTGTCGATACACCAAACACACAAGGTCAGACTTGTCTCTAACACGCCCTTCCTGTTAAAGAATCCTGTCCAATCACACGAGCTCCCACATGTACAATCTGCCCCCCCTTCCCTCGTACCATACTCTTGAATTGCCTATAGTTAAGTTCACAATACATGTAGGAGACATGGATCATATAATTATTGAAAGAAGGAAGCGGGAGGGAAGGAACAGAAACATTCAGTCCACCTTTGAATGAATCGCATCCTTCTTCCAAGGTCTCCAAGTAGCTCACCTTCAGGTCATCTGGAATACATAACCCTTTTCGTGATGACGAGAAACCCACTTGAAGTAAAACATGTATTTCAAAATGGCTGACATGGGTATTAAAACCAGTCGTCTTGAGATACAAAATTCACATTCACTACATGTAGGTTTGGTCTAATATATAAAATGCTATGTTTTGACGCCTACCATTACACTCAGCAAGTGTATATATAAATGTGTTTGATTATGTAGTCTAGTCAGACTTAAAAATGTACAGCCACTGTACAGTTAAATATGTGTGTATGTATGTTCACATAGTGTCTTAATCTCACACTTACAGTTTAATATAACAATAAATTTAGGTTTATCATCCCATAGTGAGTTAGCTGGAAGTAGTGGCAGCGGTGTCTGGTGTTTTAATCTCAAATTTTCAGTTCATATAACAATAAAATGATTTTTCTTTTCCCAGTGAAATGTGTGACAGCACCGTCTGGTGTCGCAATCCGAGATGTGCGCAGTTTAATATAACAATAAATCGAGGTTTATCATACTTTAATAACCCGTGTACGACAGCACTGTAAGCCATGAGATTTCCGCTTCAAACTATTTGGTATAACTTCTAAAAGACTGTTTCATAACTGAATAATACACCTGTATAAAGTATCTGAACTTACAGTTATTTTTTCGTAGCTAACAGGTTTGCTTCAAGCAATAAAATGATTTGTCCTTCATGAAGACGGATCCAGTTAGGGTTAGCAGTGTACCATTTTGTAGCTATAATTTTATGTCTCAATCAGAAAGACAAAAGTAGCAAATTGTTCTCGTATCTTATGTTAGTTTGATATTTTTACGATTTTGTTATAATATTCCCTTTATTTAAGTTTTACCTGGAGAAATATTCTGATAGAAACATATCACACGTTACAATGTCTTTCCTTCCTACGTTTTACTTTGCCAGACCTGCTACAAGACAAACCCAGACAATTTAGGCGCAATTTTTATTTATCGTTATTTTTTTCAAGTAGATACGCTTTCAAAAATGTGCAAAAATGTGTTTTTAAAACTCAGTACAATAAACACAGATTAGTTAGTACACAGCGAGAAGTGCGTTTGTGTAATTTTTACAGTATCACTCCGGATGTAAAACAAAAATGTCCTAATGTTTACTCTGGATAACTGGTAACCTTAAACCGTCTATACGTTGTGAACGCTAGGATTTTATCGGGTTTTGAGTGTAATATATTTTCGAGACATGTATTTGTGTATCAACAAAACAAGTTTCTAAAGATAAACGTCTAGTGAGTAGGAGCTAGCTAGTATATCTCAATCATTAGTTTCAGTGTTAATACACTCAACTGGTTAGATGGCGACGGCATAACCTTGAAAGAATTGAAGTCGAGATTATAACTAAACGCAAACTTGTCTGGTTGCACTTGGAAGAGGGTATAATTATTTGTATTTTGTTTTTATGTTATTTCTATCATATCAGTTTTGTGTTTTTTGTCGTTTTAAAAAACAACGTCAGATTCAAGTAACAGATACTGTTTTTTTTTGTCAGATCCAGGTAACAGACAATGTTTTTTTGGTCAAATTCAGATAATAGATACTGGTATTTTGGTCAGATCCAGGTAACAGACACTGTTTTGTTTTTGCCAGATCCAAGTAACAGAGACTGGTCTTTTTGTCATATTCAGGTAACAGATACTGGTCTTTTTATCAGATTCAGGTAACAGATAATGATCTTTTTGCCAGATTCAGGTAACAGACACTGGTCTTTTTATAAGATTCAGGTAACAGATAATGATCTTTTTGCCAGATTCAGGTAACAGACACTGGTCGTTTTGTGAGATCCAGGTAACACATACTGATCATTTTGTCAGATTCAGGTAACAGACACTGGTCTTTTTGTCAGATTCAGGTAACAGACACTGGTTTTTTTTGTCAGATTCAGGTTACAGATACTGGTCTTTTTGTCAGATTCAGGTAATAGACACTGTATTTTTTTTGTCAGATTCAGGTAAGAGACACTGGTCTTTTTGTGAGATCCAGGTAAGAGACACTGGTCTTTTTGTGAGATCCAGGTAAGAGACACTGGTCTTTTTAATCAGATTCAGGTAATAGATACTGGTCATTTTGTCAGATCCTGGTAACAGATACTGGTCTTTTTGTGAGATCCAGGTAAGAGACACTGGTCTTTTTGTGAGATCCAGGTAAGAGACACTGGTCTTTTATATCAGATTCAGGTAAGAGATACTGATCTTTTTGTCAGATTTAGCTAACAGATACTGATCTTTTTGTCAGATTTAGCTAACAGATACTGATCTTTTTGTCAGATTTAGCTAACAGATACTGATCTTTTTGTCAGATCCAGGTAACAGACACTAGCTTTTTTTGTCAGATCCAGGTAACAGACACTAGTTTTTTTTTGTCAGATCCAGGTAACAGACACTAGTTTTTTTTTGTCAGATCCAAGTAACAGACACTAGCTTTTTTTGTCAGATCCAGGTAACAGACACTAGCTTTTTTTGTCAGATCCAGGTAACAGACACTGGTTTTTGTGTCAGATCCAGGTAAGAGACACTGGTCTTTTTGTGAGATCCAGGTAACAGACACTGGTCTTTTTGTGAGATCCAGGTAACAGACATTGGTCTTTTTGTGAGATCCAGGTAACAGACACTGGTCTTTTTGTGAGATCCAGGTAACAGATACTGGTCTTTTTGTGAGATCCAGGTAACAGATACTGGTCTTTGTGTCAGATTCAGGTAACAGACACTGGTCTTTTTGTCAGATCCAGGAAACAGATACTGGTCTTTTTGCGAGATCCAGGAAACAGATACTGGACTTTTTGTCAAATTCAGGAAACAGATACAGGTCCTTTTGTCAGATCCATTTAACAGACACTGGTCTTTGTGTCAGATCCAGTTAACAGACACTGGTCTTTGTGTCAGATCCAGGTAACAGACACTAGTTTTTTTTGTCAGACCCAGGTAACAGACACTAGCTTTTTTTGTCAGATCCAGGTAACAGACACTGGTCTTTGTGTCAGATCCAGGTAACAGACACTGGTCTTTTTGTCAGATCCATTTAACAGACACTGGTCTTTTTGTCAGATCCATTTAACAGACACTGGTCTTTTTGTCAGAACCATTTAACAGACACTGGTCTTTTTGTCAGATCCATTTAACAGACACTGGTCTTTGTGTCAGATCCAGGTAACAGACACTGGTCTTTGTGTCAGATCCAGGTAACAGACACTGGTCTTTTTGTCAGATCCAAGTAACAGACAGTGGTCTTTTTGTCAGATCCAGGAAACAGATACTGGTCTTTTGTCAGATCCAGGAAACAGATACTGGTCTTTTTGTCAAATTCAGGAAACAGATACAGGTCTTTTTGTCAGATCCATTTAACAGACACTGGTCTTTGTGTCAGATCCAGGTAACAGACACTGGTCTTTGTGTCAGATCCAGGTAACAGACACTAGTTTTTTTTTGTCAGACCCAGGTAACAGACACTAGCTTTTTTTGTCAGATCCAGGAAACAGAAACTGTTCTTTTGTCAAATGCAGGTAAGAGACACTGGTCTTTTTGTCAGATCCAGGTAACAGACACTAGCTTTTTTTGTCAGATCCAGGTAACAGACACTAGCTTTTTTTGTCAGATCCAGGTAACAGACACTAGTTTTTTTTTGTCAGATCCAAGTAACAGACACTAGCTTTTTTTGTCAGATCCAGGTAACAGACACTAGCTTTTTTTTGTCAGATCCAGGTAACAGACACTGGTTTTTGTGTCAGATCCAGGTAAGAGACACTGGTCTTTTTGTGAGATCCAGGTAACAGACACTGGTCTTTTTGTGAGATCCAGGTAACAGACATTGGTCTTTTTGTGAGATCCAGGTAACAGACACTGGTCTTTTTGTGAGATCCAGGTAACAGATACTGGTCTTTGTGTCAGATTCAGGTAACAGACACTGGTCTTTTTGTCAGATCCAGGAAACAGATACTGGTCTTTTTGCGAGATCCAGGAAACAGATACTGGTCTTTTTGTCAAATTCAGGAAACAGATACAGGTCCTTTTGTCAGATCCAGTTAACAGACACTGGTCTTTGTGTCAGATCCATTTAACAGACACTGGTCTTTTTGTCAGATCCAGGTAACAGACACTAGTTTTTTTGTCAGATCCAGGTAACAGACACTAGCTTTTTTTGTCAGATCCAGGTAACAGACACTGGTCTTTGTGTCAGATCCAGGTAACAGACACTGGTCTTTGTGTCAGATCCATTTAACAGACACTGGTCTTTGTGTCAGATCCAGGTAACAGACACTGGTCTTTGTGTCAGATCCAAGTAACAGACAGTGGTCTTTTTGTCAGATCCAGGAAACAGATACTGGTCTTTTGCAGATCCAGGAAACAGATACTGGTCTTTTTGTCAAATTCAGGAAACAGATACAGGTCTTTTTGTCAGATCCATTTAACAGACACTGGTCTTTGTGTCAGATCCAGGTAACAGACACTGGTCTTTGTGTCAGATCCAGGTAACAGACACTAGTTTTTTTTTGTCAGACCCAGGTAACAGACACTAGCTTTTTTTGTCAGATCCAGGTAACAGACACTGGTCTTTGTGTCAGATCCAGGAAACAGAAACTGTTCTTTTGTCAAATGCACGCAAGAGACACTGGTCTTTTTGTCAGATCCAGGTAACAGACACTAGCTTTTTTTGTCAGATCCAGGTAACAGACACTAGCTTTTTTTGTCAGATCCAGGTAACAGACACTAGCTTTTTTTGTCAGATTCAGATAACAGACACTGGTCTTTTTGTCATATTCAAGTAACAGACAGTGGTCTTTTTGTCAAATTCAGGAAACAGATACAGGTCTTTGTGTCAGATCCAGGTAACAGACACTTGTCTTTGTGTGTCAGATCCGGGTAACAGACACTGGTCTTTGTGTCAGATCCAGGAAACAGACACTGGTCTTTGTGTCAGATCCAGGTAACAGACACTGGTCTTTGTGTCAGATCCAGGTAACAGACACTGGTCTTTGTGTCAGATCCAGGTAACAGACACTGGTCTTTGTGTCAGATCCAGGTAACAGACACTGGTCTTTTGTCAGATCCAGGTAACAGACACTGCTCTTTTGTGTCAGATCCAGGTAACAGACACTGGTCTTTGTGTCAGATCCAGGTAACAGACACTGGTCTTTGTGTCAGATCCAGGTAACAGATACTGATCTTTCTGTCAGATTCAGGTAACAGATACTGGTCTTTTGTCAGATTCAGGTAACAGATACTGGTCTTTTACCAGATTCAGGTAACAGATACTGATCTTTTGTCAGATTCAGGTAACACAGTTTTTTTTTGTCAGATCCAGGTAACAGATACTGGTCTTTTTGTCAGATCCAGATAACAGACACTGGTCTTTTTGCCAGATGCAGGTAACAGACACTGTTTTTTTTGCCAGATGCAGGTAACAGACACTGTTTTTTTTGCCAGATGCAGGTAACAGACACTGTTTTTTTTCTCAGATCCAGATAAAAGACACTGGTTTTTTGTCAGATTCAGGTAACAGACACTGGTCTTTGGTCAGATCCGGGTAACAGACACTGGTTTTTTTTGTCAGACCCAAGTAACAGACACTGGTCTTTCTGTCAGATTCAGGTAACAGATACTGGTCTTTTTGTCAGATTCAGGTAACAGATAATGATCTTTTGTCATATTCAAGTAACAGACAGTGGTCTTTTGTCAGATCCAGGAAACAGATACTGGTCTTTTTTGTCAGATCCAGGAAACAGATACTGGTCTTTCTGTCAAATTCAGGAAACAGATACAGGTCTTTGTGTCAGATCCAGGTAACAGACACTGGTCTTTGTGTCAGATCCAGGTAACAGACAGTGGTCTTTTGTCAGATCCAGATAACAGACACTGGTCTTTTTGTCAGATCCAGGTAACAGACAGTGGTCTTTTTGTCAGATCCAGGTAACAGACACTGTTCTTTTCATGAGATCCAGGTAACACACACTGGTCTTTTCATCAGATCCAGGAAACAGACACTGGTCTTTTCGTCAGATCCAGGAAACAGACACTGGTCTTTTCGTCAGATCCAGGAAACAGACACTTGTCGTTTTGTCAGATTCAGGAAACAGATACTGATCTTTTTGTCAGATTCAGGTAACAGATACTGGTCTTTTTGTCAGATCCAGGTAACAGATACTGGTCTTTTGTCAGATCCAGGTAACAGATACTGGTCTTTTGTCAGATCCAGGTAACAGACACTGGTCTTTTTGTCAGATCCAGGTAACAGACACTGGTCTTTTCGTCAGATCCAGGTAACAGACAGTGGTCTTTGTGTCAGATCCAGGTAACAGACACTGGTCTTTGTGTCAGATCCATTTAACAGACACTGGTCTTTGTGTCAGATCCAGGTAACAGACACTGGTCTTTGTGTCAGATCCAAGTAACAGACACTGGTCTTTTGTCAGATCCAGGAAACAGATACTGGTCTTTTTTGTCAGATCCAGGAAACAGATACTGGTCTTTTTGTCAAATTCAGGAAACAGATACAGGTCTTTTTGTCAGATCCATTTAACAGACACTGGTCTTTGTGTCAGATCCAGGTAACAGACACTGGTCTTTGTGTCAGATCCAGGTAACAGACACTGGTTTTTTTGTCAGACCCAGGTAACAGACACTAGCTTTTTTTGTCAGATCCAGGTAACAGACACTGGTCTTTGTGTCAGATCCAGGAAACAGAAACTGTTCTTTTGTCAAATGCACGCAAGAGACACTGGTCTTTTTGTCAGATCCAGGTAACAGACACTAGCTTTTTTTGTCAGATCCAGGTAACAGACACTAGCTTTTTTTTGTCAGATCCAGGTAACAGACACTAGCTTTTTTGTCAGATTCAGATAACAGACACTGGTCTTTTGTCAGATTCAGGTAACAGACAGTGGTCTTTTTGTCAAATTCAGGAAACAGATACAGGTCTTTGTGTCAGATCCAGGTAACAGACACTTGTCTTTGTGTGTCAGATCCGGGTAACAGACACTGGTCTTTGTGTCAGATCCAGGAAACAGACACTGGTCTTTGTGTCAGATCCAGGTAACAGACACTGGTCTTTGTGTCAGATCCAGGTAACAGACACTGGTCTTTGTGTCAGATCCAGGTAACAGACACTGGTCTTTGTGTCAGATCCAGGTAACAGACACTGGTCTTTGTGTCAGATCCAGGTAACAGACACTGCTCTTTGTGTCAGATCCAGGTAACAGACACTGGTCTTTGTGTCAGATCCAGGAAACAGACACTGGTCTTTGTGTCAGATCCAGGTAACAGATACTGATCTTTCTGTCACATTCAGGTAACGGATACTGGTCTTTTTGACAGATTCAGGTTACAGATACTGGTCTTTTTACCAGATTCAGGTAACAGATACTGATCTTTTTGTCAGATTCAGGTAACACAGTTTTTTTTTTGTCAGATCCTGGTAACGGATACTGGTCTTTTTGTCAGATCCAGATAACAGACACTGGTCTTTTTGCCAGATGCAGGTAACAGACACTGTTTTTTTTGCCAGATGCAGGTAACAGACACTGTTTTTTTTGCCAGATGCAGGTAACAGACACTGTTTTTTTTCTCAGATCCAGATAAAAGACACTGGTTTTTTGTTGTCAGATTCAGGTAACAGACACTGGTCTTTGGTCAGATCCGGGTAACAGACACTAGTTTTTTTTTGTCAGACCCAAGTAACAGACACTGGTCTTTCTGTCAGATTCAGGTAACAGATACTGGTCTTTTTGTCAGATTCAGGTAACAGATAATGATCGTTTTGTCATATTCAAGTAACAGACAGTGGTCTTTTTGTCAGATCCAGGAAACAGATACTGGTCTTTTTGCGAGATCCAGGAAACAGATACTGGTCTTTCTGTCAAATTCAGGAAACAGATACAGGTCTTTGTGTCAGATCCAGGTAACAGACACTGGTCTTTGTGTCAGATCCAGGTAACAGACAGTGGTCTTTTCGTCAGATCCAGATAACAGACACTGGTCTTTTCGTCAGATCCAGGTAACAGACAGTGGTCTTTTCGTCAGATCCAGGTAACAGACACTGTTCTTTTCGTGAGATCCAGGTAACACACACTGGTCTTTTCATCAGATCCAGGAAACAGACACTGGTCTTTTCGTCAGATCCAGGAAACAGACACTGGTCTTTTCGTCAGATCCAGGAAACAGACACTTGTCGTTTTGTCAGATTCAGGAAACAGATACTGATCTTTTTGTCAGATTCAGGTAACAGATACTGGTCTTTTTGTCAGATCCAGGTAACAGATACTGGTCTTTTTGTCAGATCCAGGTAACAGATACTGGTCTTTTTGTCAGATCCAGGTAACAGACACTGGTCTTTTTGTCAGATCCAGGTAACAGACACTGGTCTTTTCGTCAGATCCAGGTAACAGACAGTGGTCTTTTCGTCAGATCCAGGTAACAGACAGTGGTCTTTTCGTCAGATCCAGGTAACAGACACTGGTCTTTTCGTGAGATCCAGGTAACAGACACTGGTCTTTTCGTCAGATCCAGGAAACAGACACTGGTCTTTTCGTCAGATCCAGGAAACAGACACTGGTCTTTTTGTCAGATTCAGGAAACAAATACTGATCTTTTTGTCAGATTCAGGTAACAGATACTGATCTTTTTGTCAGATTCAAATAACAGATACTGATCTTTTTGTCAGATCCAGGCAACAGATACTGGTCTTTTTGTCAGATCCAGGTAACAGACACTGGTCTTTTTGTCAGATCCAGGTAACAGATACTGGTCTTTTTGTCAGATCCAGGTAACAGATACTGGTCTTTTTGTCAGATCTACGTAACAGATACTGGTATTTTTGTCAGATTCAGGTAACAGATACTGGTCTTTTTGTCAGATTTAGGTAACAGATACTGGTCTTTTTTTCAGATTCAGGTAACAGATACTGGTCTTTTTTTCAGATTCAGGTAACAGATACTGGTTTTTTTTTCAGATTCAGGTAACAGATACTGGTCTTTTTGCCAGATTCAGGTAATAGATACTGTTTTTTTTTTGTCAGATCCAAACAACAGATACTGGTCTTTTTGTCAGATCCAGGCAACAGATACTGGTCTTTTTGTCAGATTCAGGTAACAGATACTGGTCTTTTTGTCAGATTCAGGTAACAGATACTGGTCTTTTTGTCAGATTCAGGTAACAGATACTGTTCTTTTTGCCAGATTCAGGTAACAGACACTGATCTTTTTGTCAGATTCAGGTAATAGATACTGGTCATTTTGTCAGATCCTGGTAACAGATACTGGTCTTTTTGTGAGATCCAGGTAAGAGACACTGGTCTTTTTGTGAGATCCAGGTAAGAGACACTGGTCTTTTTTATCAGATTCAGGTAAGAGATACTGATCTTTTTGTCAGATTTAGCTAACAGATACTGATCTTTTTGTCAGATTTAGCTAACAGATACTGATCTTTTTGTCAGATCCAGGTAACAGACACTAGCTTTTTTTGTCAGATCCAGGTAACAGACACTAGCTTTTTTTGTCAGATCCAGGTAACAGACACTGGTTTTTGTGTCAGATCCAGGTAAGAGACACTGGTCTTTTGTCAGATCCAGGTAACAGACACTGGTCTTTTGTCAGATCAGGTAACAGACATTGGTCTTTTGTGAGATCCAGGTAACAGACACTGGTCTTTTTGTGAGATCCAGGTAACATATACTGGTCTTTTTGTGAGATCCAGGTAACAGATACTGGTCTTTGTGTCAGATCCAGGAAACAGAAACTGTTCTTTTGTCAAATGCACGCAAGAGACACTGGTCTTTTTGTCAGATCCAGGTAACAGACACTAGCTTTTTTTGTCAGATCCAGGTAACAGACACTAGCTTTTTTTGTCAGATCCAGGTAACAGACACTAGCTTTTTTTGTCAGATTCAGATAACAGACACTGGTCTTTTTGTCATATTCAAGTAACAGACAGTGGTCTTTTTGTCAAATTCAGGAAACAGATACAGGTCTTTGTGTCAGATCCAGGTAACAGACACTTGTCTTTGTGTGTCAGATCCGGGTAACAGACACTGGTCTTTGTGTCAGATCCAGGAAACAGACACTGGTCTTTGTGTCAGATCCAGGTAACAGACACTGGTCTTTGTGTCAGATCCAGGTAACAGACACTGGTCTTTGTGTCAGATCCAGGTAACAGACACTGGTCTTTGTGTCAGATCCAGGTAACAGACACTGGTCTTTGTGTCAGATCCAGGTAACAGACACTGCTCTTTGTGTCAGATCCAGGTAACAGACACTGGTCTTTGTGTCAGATCCAGGTAACAGACACTGGTCTTTGTGTCAGATCCAGGTAACAGATACTGATCTTTCTGTCACATTCAGGTAACGGATACTGGTCTTTTTGACAGATTCAGGTTACAGATACTGGTCTTTTTACCAGATTCAGGTAACAGATACTGATCTTTTTGTCAGATTCAGGTAACACAGTTTTTTTTTTGTCAGATCCTGGTAACGGATACTGGTCTTTTTGTCAGATCCAGATAACAGACACTGGTCTTTTTGCCAGATGCAGGTAACAGACACTGTTTTTTTTGCCAGATGCAGGTAACAGACACTGTTTTTTTTGCCAGATGCAGTTAACAGACACTGTTTTTTTTCTCAGATCCAGATAAAAGACACTGGTTTTTTGTTGTCAGATTCAGGTAACAGACACTGGTCTTTGGTCAGATCCGGGTAACAGACACTAGTTTTTTTTGTCAGACCCAAGTAACAGACACTGGTCTTTCTGTCAGATTCAGGTAACAGATACTGGTCTTTTTGTCAGATTCAGGTAACAGATAATGATCGTTTTGTCATATTCAAGTAACAGACAGTGGTCTTTTTGTCAGATCCAGGAAACAGATACTGGTCTTTTTGTGAGATCCAGGAAACAGATACTGGTCTTTCTGTCAAATTCAGGAAACAGATACAGGTCTTTGTGTCAGATCCAGGTAACAGACACTGGTCTTTGTGTCAGATCCAGGTAACAGACAGTGGTCTTTTCGTCAGATCCAGATAACAGACACTGGTCTTTTCGTCAGATCCAGGTAACAGACAGTGGTCTTTTCGTCAGATCCAGGTAACAGACACTGTTCTTTTCGTGAGATCCAGGTAACACACACTGGTCTTTTCATCAGATCCAGGAAACAGACACTGGTCTTTTCGTCAGATCCAGGAAACAGACACTGGTCTTTTCGTCAGATCCAGGAAACAGACACTTGTCGTTTTGTCAGATTCAGGAAACAGATACTGATCTTTTTGTCAGATTCAGGTAACAGATACTGGTCTTTTTGTCAGATCCAGGTAACAGATACTGGTCTTTTTGTCAGATCCAGGTAACAGATACTGGTCTTTTTGTCAGATCCAGGTAACAGATACTGGTCTTTTTGTCAGATCCAGGTAACAGACACTGGTCTTTTCGTCAGATCCAGGTAACAGACAGTGGTCTTTTCGTCAGATCCAGGTAACAGACAGTGGTCTTTTCGTCAGATCCAGGTAACAGACACTGGTCTTTTCGTGAGATCCAGGTAACAGACACTGGTCTTTTCGTCAGATCCAGGAAACAGACACTGGTCTTTTCGTCAGATCCAGGAAACAGACACTGGTCTTTTTGTCAGATTCAGGAAACAGATACTGATCTTTTTGTCAGATTCAGGTAACAGATACTGATCTTTTTGTCAGATTCAGGTAACAGATACTGATCTTTTTGTCAGATCCAGGCAACAGATACTGGTCTTTTGTCAGATCCAGGTAACAGACACTGGTCTTTTGTCAGATCCAGGTAACAGATACTGGTCTTTTTGTCAGATCCAGGTAACAGATACTGGTCTTTTTGTCAGATCCAGGTAACAGATACTGGTCTTTTTGTCAGATCTAGGTAACAGATACTGGTCTTTTTGTCAGATCTAGGTAACAGATACTGGTCTTTTTGTCAGATTCAGGTAACAGATACTGGTCTTTTTGTCAGATTTAGGTAACACATACTGGTCTTTTTTCAGATTCAGGTAACAGATACTGGTCTTTTTTTCAGATTCAGGTAACAGATACTGGTCTTTTTGTCAGATTCAGGTAACAGATACTGTTTTTTTTTGTCAGATCCAAACAACAGATACTGGTCTTTTTGTCAGATCCAGGCAACAGATACTGGTCTTTTTGTCAGATTCAGGTAACAGATACTGGTCTTTTTGTCAGATTCAGGTAACAGATACTGGTCTTTTTGTCAGATTCAGGTAACAGATACTGTTCTTTTTGCCAGATTCAGGTAACAGACACTGATCTTTTGTCAGATTCAGGTAACAGATACTGGTCTTTTGTCAGATCCAGGTAACAGATACTGGTCTTTTTGTGAGATCAGGTAACAGACACTGGTCTTTTTGTGAGATCCAGGTAACAGACACTGGTCTTTTGTCAGATTCAGGTAACAGATACTGGTCTTTTGTCAGATTTAGGTAACAGATACTGATCTTTTGTCAGATCCAGGTAACAGATACTGATCTTTTGTCAGATCCAGGTAACAGACACTAGCTTTTTTTTGTCAGATCCAGGTAACAGACACTGGTCTTTTTTGTCAGATCCAGGTAACAGACACTGGTTTTTTGTCAGATCCAGGTAACAGACACTGGTCTTTTGTCAGATCCAGGTAACAGACACTGGTCTTTTGTGAGATCAGGTAACAGACACTGGTCTTTTTGTGAGATCCAGGTAACAGACACTGGTCTTTTTGTGAGATCCAGGTAACAGATACTGGTCTTTTTGTGAGATCCAGGTAACAGATACTGGTCTTTGTGTCAGATTCAGGTAACAGACACTGGTCTTTTTGTCAGATCCAGGAAACAGATACTGGTCTTTTTGCGAGATCCAGGAAACAGATACTGGTCTTTTTGTCAAATTCAGGAAACAGATACAGGTCTTTTTGTCAGATCCATTTAACAGACACTGGTCTTTGTGTCAGATCCAGGTAACAGACACTAGTTTTTTTTGTCAGACCCAGGTAACAGACACTAGCTTTTTTTGTCAGATCCAGGTAACAGACACTGGTCTTTGTGTCAGATCCAGGTAACAGACACTGGTCTTTTTGTCAGATCCATTTAACAGACACTGGTCTTTTTGTCAGATCCATTTAACAGACACTGGTCTTTTTGTCAGAACCATTTAACAGACACTGGTCTTTTTGTCAGATCCATTTAACAGACACTGGTCTTTGTGTCAGATCCATTTAACAGACACTGGTCTTTGTGTCAGATCCAGGTAACAGACACTGGTCTTTGTGTCAGATCCAAGTAACAGACAGTGGTCTTTTTGTCAGATCCAGGAAACAGATACTGGTCTTTTTGCGAGATCCAGGAAACAGATACTGGTCTTTTTGTCAAATTCAGGAAACAGATACAGGTTTTTTTGTCAGATCCATTTAACAGACACTGGTCTTTTTGTCAGATCCATTTAACAGACACTGGTCTTTGTGTCAGATCCAGGTAACAGACACTGGTCTTTATGTCAGATCCAGGTAACAGACACTAGTTTTTTTTTGTCAGACCCAGGTAACAGACACTAGCTTTTTTTGTCAGATCCAGGTAACAGACACTGGTCTTTGTGTCAGATCCAGGAAACAGAAACTGTTCTTTTGTCAAATGCATGCAAGAGACACTGGTCTTTTTGTCAGATCCAGGTAACAGACACTAGCTTTTTTTGTCAGATCCAGGTAACAGACACTAGCTTTTTTTGTCAGATCCAGGTAACAGACACTAGCTTTTTTTGTCAGATTCAGATAACAGACACTGGTCTTTTTGTCATATTCAAGTAACAGACAGTGGTCTTTTTGTCAAATTCAGGAAACAGACACTGGTCTTTTCGTCAGATCCAGGTAACAGACAGTGGTCTTTTCGTCAGATCCAGGTAACAGACACTGGTCTTTTCGTCAGATCCAGGAAACAGACACTGGTCTTTTTGTCAGATCCAGGAAACAGAAACTGTTCTTTTGTCAAATGCAGGTAACAGACACTGGTCTTTTGTCAGATCCAGGTAACAGACACTGGCTTTTTTGTCAGATCCAGGTAACAGACACTAGCTTTTTTTTGTCAGATTCAGGTAACAGACACTGGTCTTTTTGTCAGATTCAGGTAACAGACACTGGTCTTTTGTCAGATTCAGGTAACAGATACTGGTCTTTTGTCAGATCCAGGTAACAGACACTGGTCTTTTGTGTCAGATCCAGGTAACAGACACTGGTCTTTGTGTCAGATCCAGGTAACAGACACTGGTCTTTTGTGTCAGATCCAGGTAACAGACACTGGTCTTTGTGTCAGATCCAGGTAACAGACACTGGTCTTTGTGTCAGATCCAGGTAACAGACACTGGTCTTTTTGTCAGATCCAGGTAACAGACACTGGTCTTTTTGTCAGATCCAGGTAACAGACACTGGTCTTTTGTCAGATCCAGGTAACAGACACTGCTCTTTGTGTCAGATCCAGGTAACAGACACTGGTCTTTTTGTCAGATCCAGGTAACAGACACTGGTCTTTTTGTCAGATCCAGGTAACAGATACTGATCTTTTTGTCAGATTCAGGTAACAGATACTGGTCTTTTGTCAGATTCAGGTAACAGATACTGGTCTTTTACCAGATTCAGGTAACAGATACTGGTCTTTTTGTCAGATTCAGGTAACACAGTTTTTTTTTGTCAGATCCAGGTAACAGATACTGGTCTTTTGTCAGATCCAGGTAACAGACACTGGTCTTTTGTCAGATCCAGGTAACAGACACTGTTTTTTTGTCAGATGCAGGTAACAGACACTGTTTTTTTTGCCAGATGCAGGTAACAGACACTGGTTTTTTTTTCTCAGATCCAGATAAAAGACACTGGTTTTTTGTCAGATTCAGGTAACAGACACTGGTCTTTTGTCAGATCCAGGTAACAGACACTAGTTTTTTTTTGTCAGATCCAGGTAACAGACACTGGTCTTTTTGTCAGATTCAGGTAACAGATACTGGTCTTTTTTTGTCAGATTCAGGTAACAGATACTGATCGTTTTGTCAGATTCAGGTAACAGACAGTGGTCTTTTTTTGTCAGATCCAGGAAACAGATACTGGTCTTTTGCGAGATCAGGTAACAGATACTGGTCTTTCTGTCAAATTCAGGAAACAGATACAGGTCTTTGTGTCAGATCCAGGTAACAGACACTGGTCTTTTTGTCAGATCCAGGTAACAGACAGTGGTCTTTTCGTCAGATCCAGGTAACAGACACTGGTCTTTTCGTCAGATCCAGGTAACAGACAGTGGTCTTTTCGTCAGATCCAGGTAACAGACACTGTTCTTTTCGTGAGATCCAGGTAACAGACACTGGTCTTTTCGTCAGATCCAGGAAACAGACACTGGTCTTTTCGTCAGATCCAGGAAACAGACACTGGTCTTTTCGTCAGATCCAGGAAACAGACACTTGTCTTTTTGTCAGATTCAGGAAACAGATACTGGTCTTTTTGTCAGATTCAGGTAACAGATACTGGTCTTTTTGTCAGATCCAGGTAACAGATACTGGTCTTTTTGTCAGATCCAGGTAACAGATACTGGTCTTTTTGTCAGATCCAGGTAACAGACACTGGTCTTTTCGTCAGATCCAGGTAACAGACACTGGTCTTTTCGTCAGATCCAGGTAACAGACAGTGGTCTTTTCGTCAGATCCAGGTAACAGACACTGGTCTTTTCGTGAGATCCAGGTAACAGACACTGGTCTTTTCGTCAGATCCAGGTAACAGACACTGGTCTTTTCGTCAGATCCAGGTAACAGACACTGGTCTTTTCGTCAGATCCAGGAAACAGACACTGGTCTTTTTGTCAGATTCAGGTAACAGATACTGATCTTTTTGTCAGATTCAGGTAACAGATACTGATCTTTTTGTCAGATTCAGGTAACAGATACTGATCTTTTTGTCAGATCCAGGTAACAGATACTGGTCTTTTTGTCAGATCCAGGTAACAGACACTGGTCTTTTTGTCAGATCCAGGTAACAGATACTGGTCTTTTTGTCAGATCCAGGTAACAGATACTGGTCTTTTTGTCAGATCAGGTAACAGATACTGGTCTTTTTGTCAGATCTAGGTAACAGATACTGGTCTTTTTGTCAGATCTAGGTAACAGATACTGGTCTTTTTGTCAGATTCAGGTAACAGATACTGGTCTTTTTGTCAGATCCAGGTAACAGATACTGGTCTTTTTTTCAGATTCAGGTAACAGATACTGGTCTTTTTTTCAGATTCAGGTAACAGATACTGGTTTTTTTCAGATTCAGGTAACAGATACTGGTCTTTTGTCAGATTCAGGTAACAGATACTGTTTTTTTTGTCAGATCCAAACAACAGATACTGGTCTTTTGTCAGATCCAGGTAACAGATACTGGTCTTTTGTCAGATTCAGGTAACAGATACTGGTCTTTTGTCAGATTCAGGTAACAGATACTGGTCTTTTGTCAGATTCAGGTAACAGACACTGATCTTTTGTCAGATTCAGGTAACAGATACTGGTCTTTTGTCAGATCAGGTAACAGATACTGGTCTTTTGTCAGATCCAGGTAACAGACACTGGTCTTTTGTCAGATCCAGGTAACAGACACTGGTCTTTTTTATCAGATTCAGGTAACAGATACTGGTCTTTTGTCAGATTCAGGTAACAGATACTGGTCTTTTGTCAGATCCAGGTAACAGATACTGGTCTTTTTGTCAGATCCAGGTAACAGACACTGGTTTTTTTGTCAGATCCAGGTAACAGACACTAGCTTTTTTTTGTCAGATCCAGGTAACAGACACTGGTTTTTGTGTCAGATCCAGGTAACAGACACTGGTCTTTTGTCAGATCCAGGTAACAGACACTGGTCTTTTGTGAGATCCAGGTAACAGACACTGGTCTTTTTGTGAGATCCAGGTAACAGACACTGGTCTTTTTGTGAGATCCAGGTAACATATACTGGTCTTTTTGTGAGATCCAGGTAACAGATACTGGTCTTTGTGTCAGATTCAGGTAACAGACACTGGTCTTTTTGTCAGATCCAGGAAACAGATACTGGTCTTTTTGCGAGATCCAGGAAACAGATACTGGTCTTTTTGTCAAATTCAGGAAACAGATACAGGTCTTTTTGTCAGATCCATTTAACAGACACTGGTCTTTGTGTCAGATCCAGGTAACAGACACTAGTTTTTTTTGTCAGACCCAGGTAACAGACACTAGCTTTTTTTGTCAGATCCAGGTAACAGACACTGGTCTTTTTGTCAGATCCAGGTAACAGACACTGGTCTTTTTGTCAGATCCAGGTAACAGACACTGGTCTTTTGTCAGATCCATTAACAGACACTGGTCTTTTGTCAGATCCATTTAACAGACACTGGTCTTTGTGTCAGATCCATTTAACAGACACTGGTCTTTGTGTCAGATCCAGGTAACAGACACTGGTCTTTGTGTCAGATCCAGGTAACAGACACTGGTCTTTGTGTCAGATCCAGGTAACAGACACTGGTCTTTTTGTCAGATCCAGGAAACAGATACTGGTCTTTTGCGAGATCCAGGAAACAGATACTGGTCTTTTGTCAAATTCAGGAAACAGATACTGGTCTTTTTGTCAGATCCATTTAACAGACACTGGTCTTTTTTGTCAGATCCAGGTAACAGACACTGGTCTTTTGTCAGATCCAGGTAACAGACACTGGTCTTTTGTCAGATCCAGGTAACAGACACTGGTTTTTTTTGTCAGATCCAGGTAACAGACACTGGTTTTTTTGTCAGATCCAGGTAACAGACACTGGTCTTTTTTGTCAGATCCAGGTAACAGAAACTGGTCTTTTGTCAGATCCAGGTAACAGACACTGGTCTTTTTTGTCAGATCCAGGTAACAGACACTGGCTTTTTTTTGTCAGATCCAGGTAACAGACACTGGTCTTTTGTCAGATCCAGGTAACAGACACTGGCTTTTTTTGTCAGATTCAGGTAACAGACACTGGTCTTTTTTTGTCAGATTCAGGTAACAGACACTGGTCTTTTTTGTCAGATTCAGGAAACAGACACTGGTCTTTTCGTCAGATCCAGGTAACAGACACTGGTCTTTTGTCAGATCCAGGTAACAGACACTGGTCTTTTCGTCAGATCCAGGTAACAGACACTGGTCTTTTGTCAGATTCAGGTAACAGATACTGGTCTTTTTGTCAGATTCAGGAAACAGATACTGGTCTTTTTGTCAGATCCAGGTAACAGACACTGGTCTTTTTGTCAGATCCAGGTAACAGACACTGGTCTTTTGTCAGATCCAGGTAACAGACACTGGTCTTTTTGTCAGATCAGGTAACAGACACTGGTCTTTTCGTCAGATCCAGGTAACAGACACTGGTCTTTTCGTCAGATCCAGGTAACAGACACTGGTCTTTTCGTCAGATCCAGGTAACAGACACTGGTCTTTTCGTCAGATCCAGGTAACAGACACTGGTCTTTTCGTGAGATCCAGGTAACAGACACTGGTCTTTTCGTCAGATCCAGGAACAGACACTGGTCTTTTCGTCAGATCAGGAAACAGACACTGGTCTTTTCGTCAGATCCAGGAACAGACACTGGTCTTTTTGTCAGATTCAGGAAACAGATACTGATCTTTTGTCAGATTCAGGTAACAGATACTGGTCTTTTGTCAGATCCAGGTAACAGATACTGGTCTTTTGTCAGATCAGGTAACAGACACTGGTCTTTTTTGTCAGATCCAGGTAACAGACACTGGTCTTTTCGTCAGATCCAGGTAACAGACAGTGGTCTTTTCGTCAGATCCAGGTAACAGACACTGGTCTTTTCGTCAGATCCAGGTAACAGACACTGGTCTTTTCGTGAGATCCAGGTAACAGACACTGGTCTTTTCGTCAGATCCAGGAAACAGACACTGGTCTTTTCGTCAGATCCAGGAAACAGACACTGGTCTTTTGTCAGATTCAGGTAACAGATACTGGTCTCTTTTGTCAGATTCAGGTAACAGATACTGATCTTTTTTGTCAGATTCAGGTAACAGATACTGGTCTTTTGTCAGATCCAGGTAACAGATACTGGTCTTTTGTCAGATCCAGGTAACAGACACTGGTCTTTTGTCAGATCCAGGTAACAGATACTGGTCTTTTGTCAGATCCAGGTAACAGATACTGGTCTTTTTTTGTCAGATCCAGGTAACAGATACTGGTCTTTTTTGTCAGATCAGGTAACAGATACTGGTCTTTTGTCAGATCCAGGTAACAGATACTGGTCTTTTGTCAGATTCAGGTAACAGATACTGGTCTTTTTTCAGATTCAGGTAACAGATACTGGTCTTTTTTCAGATTCAGGTAACAGATACTGGTCTTTTTTGTCAGATTCAGGTAACAGATACTGGTTTTTTTTGTCAGATCCAGGTAACAGATACTGGTCTTTTGTCAGATCCAGGTAACAGATACTGGTCTTTTGTCAGATTCAGGTAACAGATACTGGTCTTTTGTCAGATTCAGGTAACAGATACTGGTCTTTTTGTCAGATTCAGGTAACAGATACTGGTCTTTTGTCAGATCCAGGTAACAGACACTGGTCTTTTGTCAGATTCAGGTAACAGATACTGGTCTTTTTGTCAGATCCAGGTAACAGATACTGGTCTTTTGTCAGATCCAGGTAACAGACACTGGTCTTTTTTGTCAGATCCAGGTAACAGACACTGGTCTTTTGTCAGATTCAGGTAACAGATACTGGTCTTTTGTCAGATTCAGGTAACAGATACTGGTCTTTTTTGTCAGATCCAGGTAACAGACACTGGCTTTTTGTCAGATCCAGGTAACAGACACTGGTCTGATCAGAGGACACTGGTTTTTGTCAGATCCAAGTAACAGACACTGGTCTTTTTGTCAGATCCAGGTAACAGACACTGGTTTTTTTGTCAGATCCAGGTAACAGACACTGGTCTTTTGTCAGATCCAGGTAACAGACACTGGTCTTTTTTGTCAGATCCAGGTAACAGACACTGGTCTTTTCGTCAGATCCAGGTAACAGACACTGGTCTTTTCGTGAGATCAGGTAACAGACACTGGTCTTTTCGTCAGATCCAGGAAACAGACACTGGTCTTTTCGTCAGATCAGGAAACAGACACTGGTCTTTTGTCAGATTCAGGAAACAGATACTGATCTTTTGTCAGATTCAGGTAACAGATACTGATCTTTTGTCAGATTCAGGTAACAGATACTGATCTTTTTGTCAGATCCAGGTAACAGATACTGGTCTTTTGTCAGATCAGGTAACAGACACTGGTCTTTTTTGTCAGATCCAGGTAACAGATACTGGTCTTTTGTCAGATCCAGGTAACAGATACTGGTCTTTTGTCAGATCAGGTAACAGATACTGGTCTTTTGTCAGATCCAGGTAACAGATACTGGTCTTTTGTCAGATTCAGGTAACAGATACTGGTCTTTTGTCAGATTCAGGTAACAGATACTGGTCTTTTTGTCAGATTCAGGTAACAGATACTGGTCTTTTGTCAGATCCAGGTAACAGACACTGGTCTTTTGTCAGATCCAGGTAACAGATACTGGTCTTTTGTCAGATCCAGGTAACAGACACTGGTCTTTTGTCAGATCCAGGTAACAGACACTGGTCTTTTGTCAGATCCAGGTAACAGACACTGGTCTTTTTTGTCAGATTCAGGTAACAGATACTGGTCTTTTTGTCAGATTCAGGTAACAGATACTGGTCTTTTTTGTCAGATCCAGGTAACAGATACTGGTCTTTTTTGTCAGATCCAGGTAACAGACACTGGTTTTTTGTCAGATCCAGGTAACAGACACTGGTTTTTTTTGTCAGATCCAGGTAACAGACACTGGTTTTTTTGTCAGATCCAGGTAACAGACACTGGTCTTTTGTGTCAGATCCAGGTAACAGACACTGGTCTTTTGTCAGATCCAGGTAACAGACACTGGTCTTTTGTCAGATCCAGGTAACAGACACTGGTCTTTTTTGTCAGATCCAGGTAACAGACACTGGTCTTTTTTGTCAGATCCAGGTAACAGATACTGGTCTTTTGTCAGATCCAGGTAACAGATACTGGTCTTTGTGTCAGATTCAGGTAACAGACACTGGTCTTTTTTGTCAGATCCAGAAACAGATACTGGTCTTTTGCGAGATCCAGGTAACAGATACTGGTCTTTTTTGTCAGATTCAGGTAAACAGATACACTGGTCTTTTGTCAGATCCAGGTAACAGACACTGGTCTTTGTGTCAGATCCAGGTAACAGACACTGGTTTTTTTGTCAGATCCAGGTAACAGACACTGGTTTTTTTGTCAGATCCAGGTAACAGACACTGGTCTTTTTTGTCAGATCCAGGTAACAGACACTGGTCTTTTTTGTCAGATCCAGGTAACAGACACTGGTCTTTTGTCAGATCCAGGTAACAGACACTGGTCTTTTGTCAGATCCAGGTAACAGACACTGGTCTTTTGTCAGATCAGGTAACAGACACTGGTCTTTTGTCAGATCCAGGTAACAGACACTGGTCTTTTTGTCAGATCCAGGTAACAGACACTGGTCTTTGTGTCAGATCCAGGTAACAGACACTGGTCTTTTTGTCAGATTCAGGAAACAGATACTGGTCTTTTTGTCAGATCCAGGAAACAGATACTGGTCTTTTGTCAGATCCAGGTAACAGACACTGGTCTTTTTTGTCAGATCCAGGTAACAGACACTGGTCTTTTGTCAGATCCAGGTAACAGACACTGGTCTTTTGTCAGATCCAGGTAACAGACACTGGTTTTTTTTGTCAGATCCAGGTAACAGACACTGGTTTTTTTGTCAGATCCAGGTAACAGACACTGGTCTTTTGTGTCAGATCCAGGTAACAGATACTGGTCTTTTGTCAGATCCAGGTAACAGACACTGGTCTTTTGTCAGATTCAGGTAACAGACACTGGCTTTTTTTGTCAGATCCAGGTAACAGACACTAGCTTTTTTGTCAGATCCAGGTAACAGACACTGGTCTTTTTGTCAGATCAGGTAACAGACACTGGTCTTTTTGTCATAATCCAGGTAACAGACAGTGGTCTTTTTTGTCAGATCAGGAAACAGACACTGGTCTTTTCGTCAGATCAGGTAACAGACAGTGGTCTTTTCGTCAGATCAGGTAACAGACACTGGTCTTTTCGTCAGATCCAGGTAACAGACACTGGTCTTTTCGTCAGATCCAGGTAACAGACACTGGTCTTTCGTCAGATCCAGGAAACAGACACTGGTCTTTTCGTCAGATCCAGGAAACAGACACTGGTCTTTTGTCAGATCCAGGTAACAGACACTGGTCTTTTGTCAGATTCAGGTAACAGATACTGATCTTTTTGTCAGATTCAGGTAACAGATACTGGTCTTTTTTGTCAGATCCAGGTAACAGATACTGGTCTTTTGTCAGATCCAGGTAACAGATACTGGTCTTTTGTCAGATCCAGGTAACAGACACTGGTCTTTTTGTCAGATCCAGGTAACAGATACTGGTCTTTTGTCAGATCCAGGTAACAGACACTGGTCTTTTCGTCAGATCCAGGTAACAGACACTGGTCTTTTCGTCAGATCCAGGTAACAGATACTGGTCTTTTTGTCAGATTCAGGTAACAGATACTGGTCTTTTGTCAGATTCAGGTAACAGATACTGGTCTTTTTTGTCAGATTCAGGTAACAGATACTGGTCTTTTTTCAGATTCAGGTAACAGATACTGGTCTTTTTTTGTCAGATTCAGGTAACAGATACTGGTCTTTTGTCAGATTCAGGTAAGAGATACTGGTTTTTTTGTCAGATCAGGTAACAGATACTGGTCTTTTTTTGTCAGATCAGGTAACAGATACTGGTCTTTTTTGTCAGATTCAGGTAACAGATACTGGTCTTTTGTCAGATTCAGGTAACAGATACTGGTCTTTTTTGTCAGATTCAGGTAACAGATACTGGTCTTTTTGTCAGATTTAGGTAACAGATAATGATCTTTTGTCAGATTCAGGTAACAGATACTATTCTTTTTGTCAGATTCAGGTAACAGACACTGGTTTTTTTTGTCAGATTCAGGTAACAGACACTGGATTTTTGTCAGATTCAGGTAACAGATACTGGTCTTTTTTGTCAGATCCAGGCAACAGATACAGATCCAGGTAACTGACACTGGTCTTTGTGTCAGATCCAGGTAACAGACACTGGTCTTTTCGTCAGATCCAGGTAACAGACACTGGTCTTCAGATCCAGGTAACAGACAGTGGTCTTTTCGTCAGATCCAGGTAACAGACACTGGTCTTTTGTCAGATCCAGGTAAACACACTGGTCTTTTCGTCAGATCCAGGTAACAGACACTGGTCTTTTCGTCAGATCCAGGAAACAGACACTGGTCTTTTCGTCAGATCCAGGAAACAGACACTGGTCTTTTCGTCAGATCCAGGAAACAGACACTGGTCTTTTTGTCAGATTCAGGTAACAGATACTGGTCTTTTGTCAGATCCAGGTAACAGATACTGGTCTTTTGTCAGATCCAGGTAACAGATACTGGTCTTTTTGTCAGATCCAGGTAACAGACACTGGTCTTTTGTCAGATCCAGGTAACAGACACTGGTCTTTTGTCAGATCCAGGTAACAGACAGGTCTTTGTCAGATCCAGGTAGACAGAATAGCTTTTTGTCAGATTCAGGTAACAGATACTGGTCTTTTGTGTCAGATCAGGTAACAGACACTGGTCTTTTGTGAGATCCAGGTAACAGACACTGGTCTTTTTGTCAGATCCAGGTAACAGACACTGGTCTTTTTGTGAGATCCAGGTAACAGACACTGGTCTTTTGTCAGATTCAGGTAACAGACACTGGTCTTTTGAGATCCAGGTAACAGACACTGGTCTTTTTGTCGAGATCCAGGTAACAGATACTGGTGTCTTTTTTGTCAGATCAGGTAACAGATACTGTCTTTTTTTGTCAGATTCAGGTAACAGACACTGGTCTTTTTTGTCAGATCCAGGAAACAGATACTGGTCTTTTTGTCAGAGATCCAGGAAACAGATACTGGTCTTTTGTCAAATTCAGGAACAGATACAGGTCTTTTTGTCAGATCCAGGTAACAGACACTGGTCTTTGTGTCAGATCCAGGTAACAGACACTAGTTTTTTTGTCAGATCCAGGTAACAGAACTAGCTTTTTTTGCAGATCCAGGTATCAGACACTGGTCTTTTGTCAGAATCAGGTAACAGACACTGGTCTTTTTTGTCAGATCCATTTAACAGACACACACTGGTCTTTGTCAGATCCATTTAACAGACACTGGTCTTTGTGTCAGATCCAGGTAACAGACACTGGTCTTTTGTCAGATCCAGGTAACAGACACTGGTCTTTGTGTCAGATCCAAGTAACAGACAGTGGTCTTTTGTCAGATCCAGGAAACAGATACTGGTCTTTTGCAGAGATCAGGTAACAGATACTGGTCTTTTGTCAAATCAGGAAACAGATACAGGTCTTTTTTGTGAGATCCATTTAACACACACTGGTCTTTTTGTCAGATCCATTTAACAGACACTGGTCTTTGTGTCAGATCCAGGTAACAGACACTGTTTTTTTTTTTGTCAGATCCAGGTAACAGACACACTAGTTTTTTTTGTCAGATCCAGGTAACAGACACTGGTCTTTGTGTCAGATCAGGAAACAGAAACTGTTGTCTTTTGTCAAATGCATGCAATAGACACTGGTCTTTTGTCAGATCCAGGTAACACACTAGCTTTTTTTTGTCAGATCCAGGTAACAGACACTGGTTTTTTTGTCAGATCCAGGTAACAGACACTAGCTTTTTGTCAGATCCAGATAAGAGACACTGGTCTTTTGTCATATTCAGGTAACAGACAGTGGTCTTTTTTTGTCAAGATCCAGGTAACAGACACTGGTCTTTTTGTCAGATCCAGGTAACAGACAGTGGTCTTTTTCGTCAGATCCAGGTAACAGACACTGGTCTTTTCGTGAGATCCAGGTAACACACCTGGTCTTTCGTTGAAGATCCAGGAAACAGACACTGGTCTTTTCTTGTCATCCAGGAAACAGACACTGGTCTTTTTGTCAGATCCAGGAAACAGACACTTGTCTTTTGTCAGATTCAGGAACACATACTGATCTTTTGTCAGATTCAGGTAACAGATACTGGTCTTTTGTCAGATATCAGGTAACAGATACTGGTCTTTTTGTCAGATCCAGGTAACAGATACTGGTCTTTTTGTGAGATCCAGGTAACATACACTGGTCTTTCGTCAGATCCAGGTAACAGACACTGGTCTTTTCGTCAGATCCAGGTAACAGACAGTGGTCTTTTCTGTCAGATCCAGGTAACAGACACTGGTCTTTTCGTCAGATCCAGGTAACAGACACTGGTCTTTTCGTCAGATCCAGGAAACAGACACTGGTCTTTTGTGTCAGATCCAGGAAACAGACACTGGTCTTTTTGTCAGATTCAGGGAAAGAGATACTGATCTTTTGTCAGATTTGGGTAACAGATACTGATCTTTTTTGTCAGATTCAGGTAACAGATACTGATTTCTTTGTCAGATTCAGGTAACAGACACTGATCTTGTTGACAGATCCAGGCAACAGATACTGGTCTTTTTTGGTCAGATCCAGGTAACAGACACTGGTCTTTTTTGTCAGATCCAGGTAACAGATACTGGTCTTTTGTCAGATCTAGGTAAGAGACACTGGTCTTTTTGTCAGATCCAGGTAACAGATACTGGTCTTTTTGTCCGATCCGAACGTAACAGATACTGGTCTTTTTGCCAGAATCCAGGTAACAGATACTGGTCTTTTTTGTCAGATCTAGGTAACAGATACTGGTCTTTTTGTCATGATCTACGTAACAGATACTGGTCTTTTTTGATCAGATTCAGGTAACAGATACTGGTCTTTTTGTCAGATCCAGGTAACAGATACTGGTCTTTTTCAGATTCAGGTAACAGATACTGGTCTTTTTTCAGATTCAGGTAACAGATACTGGTTTTTTCTTTCAGATTCAGGTAACAACAAAACTGGTCTTTTTGCCAGATTCAGGTAACAGATACTGGTTTTTTGTCAGATCCAAACAGCAGATACTGAATTTTGTCCAGATCCAGGTAACAGATACTGGTCTTTTTGTCAGATTCAGGTAACAGATACTGGTCTTTTTGTCAGATTCAGGTAACAGATACTGGTCTTTTTGTCAGATTCAGGTAACAGATACTGGTCCTTTTGTCAGATTTGGTAACAGATACTGGTCTTTTTGTCAGATTCAGGTAACAGATACTGGTCGTTCTTTGTCAGATTCAGGTAACAGACACCTTGGTCTTTTGCCAGATCCAGGTAACAGACACTGGTCTTTTGTCAGATCCAGGTAACAGACACTGGTCTTTTTTGTCAGATCCAGGTAACAGACACTGGTCTTTTCGTCAGATCCAGGTAACAGACAATTCTGGTCTTTTCGTCAGATCCGGGAAACAGATACTGGTCTTTTTGTCAGATCCAGGTAACAGACACTGGTCTTTTTCAGGTCCAGATCCAGGTGCAACAGACAGTGGTCTTTTTCGTCAGATCCAGGTAACAGAACACTGGTCTTTTCGTCAGATCCAGGTAACAGACACTGGTCTTTTCGTCAAGATCCAGGTAACAGACCTTGCCAGATGTTTTCGTCAGATCCAGGTAACAGACACTGGTCTTTTGTCAGATCCAGGTAGCAGCATACTGGTCTTTTGTCAGATTCAGGTAACAGATGCTACTGATCTTTGTGTCAGATCCAGGATAACAGATACTGGTCTTTTTTATCAGATCCAGGTAACAGATACTGGTCTTTTGTC